>NW_027206587.1:0-328733 GCF_024711535.1 Dipodomys merriami
TTTCAACTTTTCACCATTAAATACATGCTGGCTGTAGGTCTGTCTATATTATATATGCCTATATTATATTGACAAATGTCCCATATATTCCTGGACTCTCCAGAGCTTTCATCATAAAGCGGTGTTGGATCTTGTCAAATGTTTTCCCCCATATATTGTGATGACCATGTGGTTCTTTTCCTTGCCTATTTTATATATAGAGCACATATTTGGAGTCACTCATCAGTTATAGGGCATCTGGGTTTTTCTCAGGTTTGGCTATTAAGAAAAGTATTGTAATGAACATGGATATATAAGTACATTTATTGTTTTATGACTTTCATTCCTTCAGATAGATTCCTAAGTGTGAGCCAAATGATGATAACTTATACATGTAATCTTACTCAGGAGGCTAAGATATGGAGGATCACATTTCAAAGACAACCTGCCTAAGAAAGTTTGCTAGACTCCATCTTGAAAATGACCAGCATAAAGCAGAGCTGGAGGTGTGGACCAGCATAAAGCAGAGCTGGAGGTGTGGCTCCAGTGGGAGAGCACCAGCCTAGCAAGTTCAAGGCTCTAAATTCAATACCTACTCCCACTAACAATATTCAATAAATAAAATACCCAATCCTGACATGGTTGCAGCATACAGTACTATTTTTTTTTTGAGGAAATCAATTTAGGCTTATTTACATAGTAGTTGCACTAATTTGCATTCCTACAAACAGGACTCTTTTCTCTTGGCATCCTCATATGCTATGTGATGTTGTTTCTGCTCTAGCCATATTGGCTGCAGTGGGATGAAATCTCTGTCATTTTGATTTGCATTTCTTTATGGCCAGGGACGTTATGCATTTCTTTATGTATTTATTGGTCGTTTGTTCTTCTTACCCCAAGAATGATCTGTTCAGCACTTTTGCCCATTTTTGTTTTGGAAGAGTTCAGTGTTTTGAGTTTTATGTATATACTGTATATTCTGTATTATGTATATTCTTCGTCAGATGAATAATTGCTTTAGATTTTCTCCCATACAGTAGGTTGTCCCTTTAGCCTTTAGAGACATTGTTGTGTAAAAGCTTTTTAGTTTAATATAATTTTATTTGTCAATACTTGCCCTTATTTGTTGAGCTATTGAATTTCTAATCAGGAAGTCACTACCTATGCCAATGCATTCCAGTATTTTGACTACGACTAGTAGTTTCAAAGTTTCAGGTCTTACATTAAAATTCTTGATTCACTTTTAATTGACGTTAGGAGAGAGAGAGAAAGAGAGAGAGGAGGGGAGAGAGAGAGGGAAAGAGATCTGGTTTCAGTCTGCTGCATGAAGAAAGCTAGTTTTTCCAGCACCATTTCTTGAAAAGTCTGTCTTTTCTCTGATAAATGCTTTGAGATCCTTTGTCAGAAATCAGATTGTGGTAGCAGCATTTCTGGGCATTCTATTCAGTAATCTTCATGTCTATTTTGGGGCCAGTTGCTTGCTATTTTTGTTCCTATGGCTTTGTAATATAATTTGAAGTGAGGTATCATGATACCTTCAACTTTGTTTTAGTTTTGTTCAGGATTGCTTTGGATATTTGCTATATTTGTAGTATTGATTTTTTTTCTGTTTCTGTGAGTAATGATATTGAGATTTTGGTAGGAATTTCATTATCTGCAAACATTGCTTTCCTTAATATAGCCATTTTCTTTATATTAATTCTGTATATTCAGCAACAAGGATGCCTTTCTATCTTCTAGTGTCTTTTTAAAATTTCTTCTTCAATGTTTCATGGTTTTAAGTATAGAAATCTTTCACCTTTGTTAAATTTATTCATAGAAAAAATTGAAACTATTGGGAAATGGAATTATTCTCCTATTTTTCTGTTGATGTACAGAATAGTTATTGGTTTTTTAATGCTGACTTTATATTCTGCTATATTACAAAAGAGGTGGAACTTTAAGGTGCTTTAAGTATAGAATCGTATCATCTGAAAATAACAATACTTTATTTCTTCCTTCCCTATTTGAATCCCTTTTGTTTCTTCTTGTGAATTGTTGCTCTGGCTAGGATTCCAGTGCTATTGTGAATAGAAATAAAGGGAATAGACTGAATGTCTTGTATTGTCCTTGACTTTAGAAAAAATTATTTCAGTTCTGCCTTCATTTACTATGACGTTGACAATATAGGCTTGTCAAATATAGCATTTATTATATTGAGGAACATTGCCTAAACTCATAGTTTCTCCAGAGCTTTTGTCATGAAAAGATGTTGAATTTTTGTCAAAGGATATTTCTGCCTGAATTAAGATGATAATAGGATTCCTTGAGTCTGTTCATATGTGATATTGCATTTATTGATGTAAGTATGTTGATCCACTAACCTTGAGTATCTAGAATATAGCAATTTGGTCATAGGATATAATCTTTTTGATGTATTGCATTTGGCATGCAACAATTTTTTTGGGAATTTCTACATCTATGTTCATCATAGAGATTGGTCTATAAATCTCTTTTTGTTGTATCCTGTCTAGTTTTAGAATAAGTGGAATACTGGCTTCATATGATGAGTTTGTGCCGCGGACCGGCTCTGTCGGGACGACAGAGGATACCTAGTGGAGGTAACTGGAACAGGTGGGGAGATGGCAAACACAACTCACACACAAGAGGAGTGAATGCTGAGTGCGATTTATTGCAGAGGATAACAAGCTTTTATAGCAAAAGTCTCCATGAGAAAGGGCAAAAGGTTACACAATCTTGCTGCAAGGCTTCATTCTTGGGTGGTCACCAGCTGGTCACCTGATCTTGTTTTTTGGATGAGGAGCTATGACGATAGGCACTTGTTTTCGGCTTTAGCTCTACTTTTAAGAAATACAATTGGTTTCGATGTTTATCATCTATTAACCATTAACCAGAGCATATGGGCAAGCTGCTGGACAGAAAGGCATGAACTCTAGTACTTTATTGTTACTTTTGTTTAGTTTTGTACTTCATGCGTTTCAAATCTTTTCTAAGCAATTTTGATCCTTTGCCATTCTTTAGAGGGTCCCCAATTTGTGGCCAAAATCATGATATTCAGTATACTTAGTTAAATCTGGCCATATATCAAATTTAAGTTCATAGTGTCTTTTCTGTAACCCTTTCACATAATCATTTACTCTTTTCCATAGTGGCCTTAACTGTCTCATAAGATCTTTCTTATTCCTTCTTTGATAGTAAGCACCAAGGAGGCCTAGATCTAGCAAGTCTCTCAGTAAATGAAAGAGAGTAATAGGAATTTCTTTCTCCTAAGTAGTTTTCCCAACGGTTGCCATCCTTATCATACACACCTGTAAAAGGCTATGGATCTGGGGGAAGTCTTTGGGGTCCTCTAGATAATGGAGGATCCCACCATTTTCCTCTGATAAGCCATTGTCACCTTTCATCTATCAACCTTTTAGGGATCTTTTTTAGCTTTTGGTCCAAATATCCCTCTGCATCTTTTTTATCTACAGGGTATCTATATGAGTCTATTGTATATGCTTTAAGATTAAAAGGAAGTCTCCAATAGCCATACATTCTTTTTGCTCTAGCCGTGCCTACAGCTTCTTGTAAATTTCTTACAAATAATTCCTTCTGCTGAAGTGACGTCATGAAACCCCCACCTTCCCAGCCCATTATGCTCATTATTTCATTGATGTGTGTGTTATCCCTTTTTGTTTTTTTGTTCTTTTTTATTGTGAAAATACTGTTGAGAGGGGTTACAATTACATGGGCAAGATAATGAGAACATTTCTTTTTTCTTTCTTTTTTTTTTTGGGGGGGGGTCCGGTCATGGGGCCTGAACTCTGGGCCAGGGCGCTGTCCCTCAGCTCTTCAGCTCAAGGCTAATGCTCTACTACTTGAGCCACAACTCCACTTCCAGATTTTTTCTTTTTGTTTATGTGGTGCTGAGGAATCAAATCCAGGGCCTCAGGCATGCAAGGCAAGTGCTCTACCACGGAGCCACCTTCCCAGCCCCAATGAGTACATTTCTTATCAAGCATCGTAGCCTTCTCCTTTGTTTCCCCTTCCCATCCTTTCCCATCCTCCCCTCACCCCCCTCACCCAATCCTCCCCACTCTCCCCGCTCCCACCCACCAAAGTTGTAAAGTTCATTTTCGACATAACAACTTGTATGTCTCATTGTTGCAATGGGTCCTCCTGTATCCCTATTTAAATGATTTGTTTTTTCCCTTCCCCTCCACAAATTATAACAATATCAAATACAGTGAAAGCAGATGTTATACCGTGGGGAAGGGACATACAAAACAACCAAGAAATCATCTTATAAATGTGTTAGAAACAATTGCATGAAAGAAAAAAATACATTTGAATACCTATCTTAGAGTTCCTTTCCCTAACCTATCTGATCTTTTCTGTTTGACTCAGACATACACTAGGAATTGAAAATAGAGAAAACCATGGGACCTATGTTTCTTTGGGTCTGGCTTACTTCACTTAATATAATTTTTTCCATGTCTTTCTATTTCCTAACAAATGAGACAATGTCATTCTTTCTTATGGAGGCATAGTATTCCATTGTGTATACATACCACATTTTCTGGATCCATTCATCTACTGAGGGGCATAGGGTTGGTTCCATATCTTAGCTATGGTAAATAAGGCTGCAATAAACATAGTCGTGCTGGTAGATTTAGTGTGGTCTGGTTTGTGAGCATTTGGGTAAATGCCCAAAAGTAGGATTGCTGGGTCATTGGGGAGCTCTATGTGGAGTCTTTTGAGGAACGTGCATATTACTTTCCAAAGTGGTTGAACAAGTTTACACACCCACCAATAATTTTATTCATTTGAGCCTGTTTCCGCCTTCCTTTAGTCAGCTTAGCTGAAGGTTTATGTATCGTTTTTTATCTTTTAAATCTCCAACTTCTTGTATAAATTGTTCTATTTTTATTCAAGTAGCCATTTGTGGGTGTGGTGGCATGTGTGCACACAATCGTACATGTGTGCACATGTACTAGTCCCAAAGGTTGAACTCAGGACCTGGGTGTTGTCCTTTACCTTTTTCATTCAAAGCTTGTGTTCTACCACTTGATCCACAGCTTCAATTCTGGCTTTTGGTGGTTAACTGGATATAAAAATCTCACAGATTTTCCTGCCTAGGGTGGCTTTGAACCATGAGTCTCAGATCTCAGCCTCCTGAGTAGCTAAGATTACAGATGTGAGCTACAGGTACCCAGTTCATATGCTTATATAAATTTCTTTAAGACATGAGAAAAAGAAAATTACCTCCCAAAGTTTTCAGTTCCTCACTTCCAGATCATGACCTTGGTTTGCATTTCTTTTATTTTTTTGGGTCCGGCCGTGGGCCTTTAACTCTGGGCCTGGGCGCTGTCCCTCAGTTCTTCAGCTCAAGGCTAGCACTCTACCACTTGAGCCACAGCACCACTTCAGGCTTTTTTCTTCTTGCTTATGTGGTGCTGAGGAATCGAACCCAGGGCCTTATGCATGCAAAGCAAGTGCTATACCACTGAGCTACCTTCATTTCTCAGTGAGAATTGCATCAACAGGAAGAAAACTTCACAAGCTCTCATCACATCTCATCTGTCCACATCTGAGCTATGCACTCGGCCTCTTCTTCTGTGCATTCAGGAAATCTCCATGATCTTAGATAAATCCAGTCCTTCCACTCATGTATCAGATCCAATCCCCTCTTGCTTATTCAAGAACATTACTCTGCTCCCTCTCTTCTTCCTTTCCTGTACCATCAATTTTCTCTTGCTCAGTAGCATGAAACACCTCTCATCTCAAAAACCCTTTTAGAGTGTACTTCTCTTTTTAGAAAACCATCCCAATTCTCTGCTCACTTATATACTCTTCCTTATACACCTCACTTATACTCTTCCTTCTCAATGTATTATCTAATTCTTTTTAGACACTGTTCATAATTGATTTTTGCCCCAATGTTTTAGTAGAATTGGAAAGTCACCAATAAGCTTCAAGTTGCTAATAGTTCTCATCTATTTCCCCTTCACCATTAGTTCACAGAGCCTATCACTTGGTTTCCAACACCACACATCTCTGGAAGCTCCTGCTTAATCACCTCAATTATTCTTTTTTTAATAATTTTTTATTGTGAAAATATTGTACAGAGGGGTTACAGTTACATGAGCCAGGTAATGAGTACATTTCTTATCAAGCATTGTTGCCTCCTCCTTTGTTTTTCCCCTACCATCCCTTCCCTCCCACATCTACAACTACACTTCCCTGTAGCTGACCTTCACCTACATTATACTTCCCTTGTCCCCTTTATCTCATCCCCTAAATAATTGGAAATTTCTACTTATTAGTCTACAGACAGCTACCTTTTCTACTTAGACTCAGTTCCTTTTGACCTTATCCAACCTTTGGGCTTTTTGATACCACTACTAACCAGGTGACTTCCAAAATCTGTATCCTTAAATCCAATTTATGGGTCAGTCATCAATTCAACATCTCCACTCAGGTGCTCAGCCTAACATATCAATAGAACTCCAGTTCTATAGCTCCAGTTCGTTTTCCTCAATAGAAGACTCCTCTAGGATTAGCAGCATAGGGAAACAAGATTTACCTTGACCTTTTTATGTCTCTTGCTCTATACTCTAAGCATCTGTTACAACATTTCATGATATATTTTCAAAATGAAAAATACAAAATAAGAAACAGGAATCAGACAAGAATAGTTGCCTAAACTAATGCTGCTGTTTATATATAGGAAAACAGGAAAAAATGAGCATAGGATAATGAAGTTTCTGGCAGTAAATTATCTGGAACATGGTGGCTAAATGGACTTATGAAGAAGTGGGAAAAGTCATAATGATTGCAGATTCTGACTTAAAAATCACCGTGGACACTGATGACATTGAGATAGGAAATATATGAAAGAATATAATTTTAAGGAAAAGGAAATAAATAAGAGGTCTAATTTTAGTGTATTGCAAGCACATGTCTACTAAATAGTAAGAAGCAAATGGAATAAATGTTCACATAATATAAATACAGATGATACGTTCATAAATGTGAAAGATAGCCTATAGTTGTGAGAAAATTAGTACTACAATATGGCCAAAACACCTGAATTTTGAAGTGAATCAAATTAAGGAGCATCAAGTATAGATTGCCTTTATTTTCCACATTTGACAGAAGAAACACAAACAAACAATACAAACTAAAATCAGTGCATATCTTTCATATATTATCTTTATATAGCAGTGGGGAAAAGGCAGTGGCCAAGCTGGTGCAAGTGAAAATGTGAGGTGGTCATCATGAAGCTATAACCTTTGAAACCCTCATGTTCTTGTGTAATCCAAATATTTACCTCAACCTGACACATATGAATTCCACCCATTCTAACCCTAATCCCTCAAAAATAACTTCCAAAGAAACCAGTATGCACTCAGGTTCTCTGTGATCAATAACATAAATGCCAGTGCATCTTTCTGACAACAGTCATTCTGGAAGCTTTAGAGCCATGGAAAACACAGGGAAACTGGGACAGAAGTGGATTTGCATCATATTTCATTACTCAAATTATGATTGTGATTGTGAAACCTTTACTACTGTGATTTACAATAATCCAAGAGAACATAGCTGGATTCTTAGATGGTAGGTGGAGAAAACAACTTCTGGCTGGAGACAAATCAGTTTTGCAGTTCTGTATTGTGTTAATTTGATAAGGACGTCACAATGAGAGAATATGTGTGGAATACTGAAATATCCTTATTACAGGTGCTTTTTCTAACAGTAAGATTTTGATTAGAATTTAGCAGCATACAGAGATCCCTATAGGGAATTGTCTTCATACAGAAACTTTCAGAAATCTGATTAACTGAAATTTACTGAAAGTGTATCTGTTGGTCTCATGGAAAACAACAGAAAAATCAAAAACCTCTTCAACTTGGCCCCAATCTACATTGTTAGGACTAACTTTTTACTTACCTCATAGTCACATTTCAACTCATTTCTTCTCATTACACTGTTGTCTGGATTGCAGCTTTCAAGCATTGCTCTATTCTCTCCTGAGCTCTGTAAGATTAGGTTAAAACTCATACCCTTATGCACAAAGCTTTTAAGACTTCTACAGATTAAAGCAATGCTGGATTCTTTGTCTTTAGAGAAAACAGAGAAAAGGATATTCATTCAAAAGTGACTAACAAATACTTGAAATATTATTATGATACTTGGTCTCATAATTTGTTTAGAAAATAGTTTATTTATGAACTTTTAGTCACTTTGAGCTTTAAAGGACTTAAGAACTCCCTCCTTTTTAGTAATTCACTGGAAAGACTTGAAGACCTGGGTAAAGCAGTGCCATTTATTGCAGTGAAAACTGAAGCAAAGGCATTAAAAACAAACCCGACAGCAAAGTCCATCAGCAAACTTTGAGTTATTCTCGACTAATATAGTAGAAGCAGACAGAAGTTAATTCCCCCAGCAACAGTATGAGACAAGGTTTGGTACCAACCAGAGAAACTCACAAGAGTGTTAACATCAGGGTTTTTACTGGGGGCTGCTCATGGAGGCATGAATCAGCTATGAGACTCAGTCCCTATAACCTCCTGTCTTCATTGAAGTAAACTTACATACTATGGTCAGCATCCTAGGATAACAAAAACATTCACACGTGTCATCCTTAGTATAAAGCCTCTGGTTTGTCCCAAATTCTCTGTACAAAGATAGAGCTTTCCAAAGCTCCCAGAGGCTATGAGCCAGGCCTTTGATATGGGCACATGGCTGCAGAGTAAAATCTTCATGGCACAACTTGTTTGGTGATATTAAATTGTTCTACCATATTTTATTGTCCTTTGGTGTCAGTGTAGAGTGAGGTTTACATATTTTATTAAAATATTACTTAATTTTAGAATTTTTGCATCATTATATATTATATGAATATGATAAATATGAAGTGTATGTCTCTCATTTATATACCATGGCTTTTGTTCAGAGTACTATAAAAACATCATTTCTTGGCTTAATTTTCCTCTGTTTTACAATGATATTTTTGTAGCTATTTCACCTAAGAAAATGTAGTTGGAGCTATAGAATGACATTTTTCAAGAGAAAGTAGGGATATGAAATGTTCAGAGTGCCCATTTTCACTATAAAACCTGAAGAAATAAATCTGAAACCTAAATTCTTTCTTGAAGCCTAATGAGTTTCTCCATCAATTTTGAATAAGGGTTTATTGTTGTCTAATATTGAGTATGATAAAGAAAATATCCCAAATCCCATCCATTATAAGAATAATAATATTTTTTTAATATTTAAGTTAATATTTTTAAAGCAAGGAAAGCTAAGAATAAACAGTTCTTAGGGATACAAATTTTCTTTGAATAACATCAGACCAGATTCAAAGTTCACAGTATCTAAGTTGAGACACAGGTAAGTGGCACGATAAGAGTAAGTGGCTGAGTATAAGGACTCATTCTGACAGGGACATCTGTAAGAAGACTACATTCCTGCACACATTCTGAAAGTGAGGTTGAGATCATTTGTTGTCATTCTTTGTAAAGGAATTTAATGTGTCACTTCCAGTCTAAGGCAGTAAGGGAAGTAGAATACATTCCTCAGGGTGTTCTGAATACCTAGTAGCCATTATGAAAGAATAAATCACAGTTTTCTATATTAAATCCACTGAGATTCAAGTTTGCTACAACCTTGCTTAACGTAGCCTTGCTATTGTACCTTATAATTCCAGCTCTGTAGTTCACAATATAGTCAAAGGCAAGATACTTCAGCTCTTTGGCTTTTAGTATACTGAAATAAAAAAAAAACATATAGTTCCCACTAGTTCTATAATATTACCTTCAATTGCAATTGGTTAACAGGAGCCACCTAGATCCAATTCCTAGATAATATCACTGACTATCTGTGATGTTAGCCTCCATATTTCTTCCTCATAAAATTTAGATATGAATGTCTGATATATAGCATCATTTCAAACAATTTTACACATAAAAGGACTTGATAATTCAATAACTCATAAATATATCCAGTATAAACCATTCATGTGAAAAACAAATTGACAAACTACCAATTTGTTTCCTACAGATCCTTAATTTAAAAATAGTATTGTTAGGCTGGAAATGTGGCCTAGTGGTAGAGTGTTTATCTAGCATGTATGAAGCGCTGGGTTTGATTCCTCAGTAGCACATAAACAGAAAAAGCCAGAAGTAGTGCTGTGCCTCAGGTGGTATACTGCTAGCCTTGAGCAAAAGCAGCTCAGGGACAGTGCCCATACAGAGTTCAAGCCCAGGACTCGTGAAGGAGGAGAAGGAGAAGGATGAAGAGGAGGACAAGGAGGAGGAGGAGGACGAGGAAGAGGAGGAGGAGGACGACGAGTAGTAGGAAGAGGAATATTAAACACTTAAAAATAGTATTGTTAACTGAAGTAAATACATACTTATATGTTGATTCTTAAAACCTTTTTTCTAATGAAGAAAAGATCACAAATTTATCCCAACCATTATTGTCTTCTAGTCATGCTTGTGACACTGAAGAATGATAAACCACAGTTCTTGCTTATCAAAACACAAAGCAAAATTCAGAGTATTCTGCAACATTTGTGACTAAAATGATAAATATAAGTATGAAAAGATTATGTCTTCTTGACATGATTACTTTCAACTATGAGACAAATCCATTTTGAATTTCCTTCAGTCTATACTTTAAAGTTGCTAATTTTTATATAAAGAAGATATAATTCATATCTTTGAGGTAAATATATGAATGTTAACATACAAAGATTGCGTACAGATGCTTTAAATAAAATTTCAATGTACCAGATATTGAGATAGTAAGCTATAGTATCCATCCTTGGCCTGTGGTAACCCTCTTTTTATGCCCATTGTGTTTCACAGGCAAGAAGTGATGTTTCTTAGAATCCCTCATCTGCTGGACTTGAAAGGCAGAAGGTTGGCAGCCAGTACTCTGATGGCAGTAGGCACATCTTTAGGAGGCCAGCAGAGGCTCCTCTACAAACTCCTGAGTACCATCCACATTGAGATTCAATTGTACTTCAAGCAAAAGCTGTTTCCACATTGAGATGTTACTAATACGGGTAGAACATAAGATTTTTTTAGAGCTATTTTCAATAATAGATTAGACAATAATAAATAAATAAAAGCTCATTAAGATTGGCAAATTAGTAGTTTCAAACTTTTTTCTTAAAATCTATATCATCTATATTCAAGGACGTGGATTTGATTATAATTTAATTGCTTTTCAAAAATATATAATAGTCTATCCTGTATATCTTTCTCTTTAAGCCTATAGTTACATTTGAACTGTCATGAAATCTCCAAAACAGAGGTGGCTTAATAGAGTTGGCTTATGCCTATAAGCTTAGCTACTCAGGAGGCTCAGATTCAGAGGAACACTGTTCAAAGCCAGCCCAGGCAGAAAAGTACTTGGGAATCTATCTCCGAAATAGACAGCAAAAAACAGGACTGGAGACATGTTCAAGTAGTAAAATGCCAGCAAAGAAAACAAGCTAAGCAAGCACAAGACCTTGAGTTTAAACCATGGTATCAGCAATAAATATATAAATATTATGATATAATAAATACACTATAAATATAAATAAATATGAAATAAAAATAGATTTATATGGCATGTACCATTGCTCACATATTTTGTCAAAAGTCTCAGAGAAGCTGTATGCTCCTACCATGTGTAATTTCTCTGCACTGATGTTATAGCTCTAAATGCCCATGGATTCTTTTTTAAAAAGTAAATTTTCATAGTAGTTAGTGTATCAAAGCCCATCAAGTGGAAGACACAAAGCCAACAGACTCATAGTCCTAATATTGCTTAGTTTTCTTTTCTTTTGTATTATTTATATGCAAGATATCTAATTCTTGCTTATTCATTAACTATGAGCAAAAACTAAACTGGAAGGAAATCTACTGACATTTAGTTTGATATGAAACTGTTCATGAGAAGCTATGGTTGAGATATAACAATTTCTTTACAAAATATTTCCAGGTGGTATGAGATGTTGCTAAGAGAGATTTCTGAATTTGATAATGGGTCATGAATTTATTAATGATAAATTAAGTTGATCCCATTCAAGAGAGAATATATATCATTAAAGGATATTTACTAACATTAGTAAATATTACTTACTCTACTACTTTTACTTACGCTTACTCTATTTATTCTATTTACTAACATTAGTAAATGTGACTTACTCTATTACGTTTACTCCTATTTTGCATTTTGGGTGAGTATGCTTTGATTTTATAAGACAGGATATCATCCCCTAGCATAATGCATCCTTATTATATCACACTGAGAGAATATGTTAAATTCAAAGAGGAAAGGTCACAAAAACTGCCCAGATTATATCAATTTGTCCCATCTCCCTTATGCCAGATAGTAAAGCACGTTTTTAAGTATCATGTGTAAGTTTTTTCTTTCCTTACTTTTTCCTTCCTTCCTTCCTTCCTTCCTTCCTTCCTTTCCTTTCCTTCTTCTTCTTTTTGTATGTGTGACTCATGGTGATTGAACTCAGGATCTGAGTACTGTCCCTGAGCTCTTTTGCTCAAGGCCAGTGCTTTCCTTTCCTTTCCTTTCCTTTCCTTTCCTTTCCTTTCCTTTCCTTTCCTTTCCTTTCCTTTCCTTTCCTTTCCTTTCCTTTCCTTTCCTTTCCTTTCCTTTCCTTTCCTTTCCTTTCCTTTCCTTTCCTTTCCTTTCCTTCTTTCCTTTCCTTTCCTTCCCTTCCCTTCCCTTCCCTTCCCTTCCCTTCCCTTCCCTTCCCTTCCCTTCCCTTTTTCCTTCCCACTTTCGTTCCCTCTTTCGTTCCTCTTTTCTTTCCTTTCCTTTTTTTGTGTGAGTCGTGGTGCTCGAACTCAGGGTCTGAGCACTGTCCCTGAGCTCTTTTGCTCAAGGCTAGTGCTCTACCACTTTGGGCCATGGAGCCACTTGTGATTTTCTAGAGTTTGATTAGAGGTAAGAGTTTCATGGACTTTTGTGTCCTGGCTGGCTTCAAACCATGATCCTCAGACCTCAGCTTCTTAAATAGCTAGGATTACAGGCATGAGCCACCAATGCTTGAACTGTTTTACCTATTAAAATTTGATGTGAGATACATTTACTAGGTAAATGAATATGAGACAAACAAAATTCCTTAAAGTTTATCTGATTCTGTTCTTAAGTAATTACAAAATGAATTCAGATTTCAGAAAGGAAGAACTTGGCTGGATTTCAACCCACTGGATTTTGCCATCTGGTAAATAAACAAAATGTTTCCAATTCATTCGATTCCATTGTAAGAGGATACTTCTAGGGAAGAGAAAAGATGACTAGTTAAATATCCTTATAAACAAATATTCTAAGGAAAATATCCTTTAACCAAAAACCCAGGGTATTGCTAACAAGAAAGTTGTCATTCACAGCGGGGTATACCTGGCATAAGATTGTTTATTGTAAACATAACAGGAATCCAATCGTATAGATTCCCACATAGACATGCTTCATATAAGGTGTTATTTGTATGAAGTAACACCTGTTTGAAATGGATATATTTTATGGCCAAAGTATTAAAGCCTCTGTAAGTAACCTAATTAACATATAATCATTAGAGACCTTGTATGTTAACCTAAACCCAGGATACATTGAGATTTAATTCTTAAGAATTGGCCCTTACTCTGTATTAGCAATTCTGTTACCTAGCTCTTGTCTGCCTTCTGTTATCTGAAAACCTCCCTTAACAAGATTGTTGAGTATATCAGTTCTTTTTGTTTGTTTGATTGATTTTTTTTTGGTATGTTACAGCTTGAACTCTGAGCCAGCTTGCTGTTCCTGAGGTTTTTGCTCAAGGTTAATGTTCTACCACTTGAGTCACACCTCCTTTTCCAGGTCTTTGGTGCTTAATTTGAGATGAGTCTACGGAATTGCCTGCCCAGTCTGGCTTTGAACCTCAATCCTCAGATCTAAGCCTCCTGAGTAGCGAGGTTTCAGGCATGAGCCACCAGCCAGCTAACACTTGAATGTTTTATGACAATATTTGGCCAACATTTTGAATCTTGCTACAAGGCCAGGCATGGTCACTTTTGACTTCGTGTCCATTAAAAACTATGATTGATAACTCTTAGAACCAACTCCTGGAATTTGTGGGCACTGTTTTTGTTGTCTCGTGTCAGAAAAATCCTCTAAAAGAAAAAAAAAACAGGAGAGGGGGTAACACTGTTCAACAAGAAATGTACTCATTGCACTACTTATATAACAGCAACTCCTCTGTATAACACCTTTATAATAAAATTAAAATTTAAAAAAGCCTCCAGTGCATGCTACTGAGTGTATAAGTGCTGTGTCTGCAGTGACTGGCTTTATTCTCGCTTCACTATTAAGAATAATATCAGGTTTATCCCTCTTACTGTTCCCCTTTCCACCCAATCATACATAACAGAAATTGTATCTGAGCATTAATTTATATTTGTCCACAGAACAGACCTGTGCACAGAAAAAGAAAGAGAACCCACATAAGGCCTACAAATTGCTTATGATCACTAACCATCAGTCAAAGTATGAGGAACATCATATAATTTTAAATCTTCAAAAAATATATCCTCAAAATGGACCATTATTTAGTAATAAACACTGGCTTTATCCAAGGCTTTCCTTTCAGAAGAGGAGAGATACAGGGAAAGGATTTTCTGGATTCTAGCATAAACTTGCTCATAAGTCCATGGGAGTTCCTTGTGCATTCTCTAGTTCATTACTATACTCTTTTCACCAGCAATTAAGGCAAAAGAAGGAAATCTTATCAACTGCATCATAGGAATTTAACAGAAATAAGCAATAATCTGTTTAGACTATAGAGAAAGATGGTGCACACCTCATAGAATCTAGGGAGAAAATGAGACAAAAAACACTTCATGTTAATATTTTTCCTACTTAATTTAAATTTTGTGTGAAGAGGTTTTCCCCTATTGTTGAAGATACATTGTCTTGTGTCTTCTTTTTATCATTTGTAAATACATATGAAAAAATTAATTTTGAACACATAATTTTCATTTGGTGGGTCCAAATTAGGTTACATAGATTTGACCCATCTTAAAAATTATTTACAATGATTTATAGTATAGTGATGTCAGTAATGGATCTTCACACTCTTACACAAACTTGATACATAGGACTCCAAGTGAGAAATTTAGTTTTGCCATTTAATCACTAGAGGGAAAGCAAACCAGGCAAAAATATACTTTAAAATAAACAGAAATGTGCTTATTATTAGTCAAATAAAAACATGTACTTTTTTGATATATCATGTAGAAAAAGCTTATAATGTTCTCAGTGGATGCCTCATGTCACAGGACAATTTCATTTTGACACTAGATGCTAATCCTCAGATAGATCTAGTTGTTTCAGTGCCTAGAATATACCCAACATCTTAAGAAATGTTTGTCAACAAACTTCAAATAGTATCTCTTCTGCCTGTGAAATCAGAAAGAAAAGAGGTGGAATAGAGCAGAAAGATAGGTAACAACTTACCTCTTCCAATTCCTACTTTTAAAAAAATCCTGTAGTAATTATTACATAAAATTCAATTTTTTTCAGTAAAAGTGTGTTGAAACTCACCACTTGTTCAGAGGTTAACAGAGCTGAAATGAGAGACCAGATTACTGCTATTTTGAAACACAACAGATTCAAAGGGAAATTTCTTCACAGAAAAACAAAGATACTGAAATCACCTAACAGAACTTAATTCAGAGCATTAGAAAGTTTTATTTAAGCTAATAAGTGGAGTAGAAATTATCCATACCTCACATTTGATAATGAACCAGAAATAGTATTAAATAAATCCAACTTATCCCAGTTATTTTGGCATATAATAGCTTTACGTTATATCTTTAATCTAAAGAAGATAAAGAGTTAACATATAGCTAGTGGCAAAAAGCTTGCCTAGCAAAGGCAATGTTAGAGGTGGTGGTCAAACAGACTTGTATACTTATTACTTGGGAGATTGAGGCAGAAGGATCATGCTTTTGAGGCTACCCTAGGTTATTCAGCAAGCTCTTACTAAATAAAAACGTGGAAAAATTATAAACTTTTTTGCTGTCCTTTGTAGGAGTGTAAGAATTTAGTTATTCTGAAACTTTGTGTATATTGTAGAACTACATAAATTGAACAAGTAAGGAAATGTATTTATAGTGGGAACAAAATTTCTCATTATAGATGGGCATTACAAATGGAATATTGATAGTAAAGGAAAAATTCTATGAAGTCTGGATTAGAATGTAAAGCTTAGTAGAAGTTTGAATGCATGGACATATTTTGTGTTTTCTAGCTTTCTTTACTAAAGAAAATTAATTAAACACATTATCAAGCACTCAAATCTTTTTTCCTTAGTACCTTTCCACACTAATAAGATCTAGAGTTCCTAGGAAAATAATATATATAAATATCTGGGGACACAACAAAAGAATATGGCAATTGATCAATTCTAAAAAAGTCCCATTTGGCCATATCTATGAAAATGTAAGTAGACAATAATCCATTGGATAGAATAAGAATCCAAGGCTACACATTGGTTCTTCCAAAAGTGCAAGACACCAGTGATGATAGACAGACAGACAGACAGATAGATAGATAAATAGATAGATAGATAGATAGATAGATGGCTATGTGGGTAGATGTATGGATAATTATATAAATTAGATAGTAAATAGATGTGAAGAAAAGGCTTCTTTTTACAGTAGAAGTGTGACACTGAATACATCAGAGAGAACAATGTAGTTAGAAATTTACCATTTTATATTTATAATAAATGCTAAGAGATAAGTCAGACAAAATTACTGGCTGCTAAGTGAAAAGCCTTTGGAGGAAAGGGACTACTGGAAAGAGGATGGATCTTCTGTGATCTTGCCCCTGGTAAAATGCCTATGTGTGTGTGTGTGTGTGTGTATGTGTGTGTGTGTGTGTGTGTGTGTGTGTGTGTGTGTGTATTTGTAGAATTTGAACTTCTGTTTCAAAACCCTCTATGAGAATGACTGGAGTTTTCCCTCATAGGTTGATGCAGGAGAAAGTGTGCCTGTCTTCATGCCACACCAGTGCATACTCAATGTAACATGTGGTGCATGACCATTGGTTCTGTTATACAATATAGGACCTAAGCCTTGCACCTGCTAGCTTTTCAAGGACTTACATAAGTGCTGGAAGCATAAAAATACTTTGAAATTAGTTTCGAAATATGAAACTGACTAAAGTCAAAGTCCAGAAATAACTAATTAAATATTTAAATTAGTTATGTCAACTTCATTCTTAGTATTTATAATCATTAATTTTATATGTAAAAAGCAATTTTTAAGCTAAGATTTACAGGGGTGAGCCACTAGTGCCCAACAGAACATATACCTTTAATAGTCAAAAACTTTGAGACACACAAGTTCCAAGCTAACCAGAACTTAACACTCCAACTCTTGGCTGCCTAATCCCTCTACAAAATCCCAATGTCTTCCCTCTGCTTTAGAGTTGGGGGTTGAAATACTCATAGTTTTATGTCTGTATATTTACTTGATATTTTCATGGGGGTCATTCCTCTCTATAATGTTATGATATAAAGTTTAATTACCAAAGCAATCAGAAGGGATACTTTCCACCAAACCCTTAAGCCCTATCACACTCTCAGTTTCCATATCTATGTGAAGTGTGTGTGTGTGTGTGTGTGTGTGTGTGTGTGTGTGTGTGTGTGTGTGTGTGTGTGTGTGTGTGTGTGTTCCCTTTTTTCCCAGTACTGGGGCTTACTGAGTGCTTTCCCTTGCTTTTTTTCATTCAAGGCTGGCTCTCTGCTCTCTACCACTTAAACCACTCATCTACTTCTTGTTAATCAGAAATAATTTCACAGGCTTTCCTGTCTGGCTAAGCTCCAAATCAGGATCCTCAGATTTAGTCTCCTTAGTAGCTGTGATAGCAGGCATGAGCGCTTACATATATTTTATCTATTGTTCTAGTTCCCATTGCATATAAATCTTCCTCTTATACCCCTTCTCTTGTCCATTGTATAGAGATCTCTACTTTCATTATGTTTATCTTTCTTTTTTTTAGAATTAATTGAGAAAATGTTTTGAAATCAGTTCTAAATTTTACACATTTTTTCTATTCCTTATGGTTATAATTATAGTCCTATTCCTTATGGCTATAATTATGGGATATAATTCTGTTAATTGTGTATCATTCTTATCTTTTATGAAGATTTAAAGAAAGTTATTTAGGCCCTAAAAAGCTTTGTTCAATGCATTGTTTGACATATTTCATGTATTTTGGAGCTAGTTATTTATTGGAAATTGAGTATCACATGCAGATCTAGAGAACAAAGAGATTTATGTTGTAATTGAAGACATGAGTTTCTAGGTAACATTCATGTGAGTCTTAAAACCCTCATAAATGTGAGGCTTAAAATCCTCACATTGTAAGTAATTAACACATTCAATGTGAGTGTTTTGGATAAATTATTTAAGCCTTAGTTTTGTTAGCGCTAATTGGGAATAATGATACCAGCTTCATAGAATTGGAAACGGCTGAACATTCCTAACCTGAACATCTAAAGTCCAAAATACTTGAATCCAGAGCTTTCAGAGAATTGACACGACCTCACAAGAGGAAAATTCCCAATTGCCTCTGATGTAATTCAGCGAAAATGAAGGTACACACACACACACACACACACACACACACACACACACACACACACACACAGTATATATATATATATATATATATATATATATATATATATATATATATATATATATATATATATATATATATATATATATATATATATATATATATATAATCACCTCAGAATATGTTCATTGTATATGAAACAGTAAATTTCATATTTTTATTTCAATCTTGTCCTAAAAGATACATGCAAACACACACACATGTACAAATATTCCAAAATCCAATCACAGATCTGAAATCTAAAACACTTCTGATGCCTAAAATTTCAAAGAAAGGATAGTTAATCTATATAATTGAAATAATAGAAATGAAACACTTGACCATTGAGTTGAAACCACTTATACAATAATAAAAAATGTTAATTAGAAATAAAATTAATTTAAAAATGAAACATTCAATTCACAATAAGCACTTAATGAACAGTAGTTACCTATATCATTAATGCCATCGTCATAATTAACATTTTCAGTGTATCTAAAATTTTTGAAATTACTGCTCAAGAGGAACAGAGTATGTATATAGTTCTGTAGCTCTATAACAGAGAGTTCTCACATACCAGAGGAATATCACTTCTTTTAATTTCATGACTATTGTTATACCCAACCCTTTAGAAGTACTCTGTATTCTTAGAACCAATCAATCAAGTTGAAATAATTTGTTTTTACAATCAGTTCAATTTCTTTCAAGTCTGTAATTTTCCAGAATACTTTTGTAACTTATCTATTGTATTATCTTTGGAGACAGAGTGATTTCAAGTGAAGTATTACAATGGAATGACATTTTTATCATTATCTTTGTTTTAGTAGATAATAAATATAGTAGGCATAGATAGATTAATATTAGAAATTACTTAAAGTGCCTAACAAAAATTATATCAATCACTTGCTCTATTATGGCTAGAAATTTTGAGGAAAATGTACTATTGACTGAATACTCCTTAAAAGTTTCAGTTATGACAATGTATTGTTTTCTTCCTTTTTTATAGTCTATCCTTTATCTGACATCTTAGTGATCTTTTAAAAGGCAAATTTTTAAACCTATTTTATTTTATTTTTATTGTGAAAATACCGTACAGAGGAGTTACAATTACATAAGCAAGGTAATGAGTACATTTCTTATCAAGCATTGTTGCCTCCTCCTTTGTTTACCCTTCCCATCCCTTCCCATCTCCCCTTCTTCCCCGCACCTCCCCGTCTTCCTCCCCCCTCCCCCGCACCAAAGTTATAAAGTTCGTTTTTCGACATAACGTCTTGTACTTCTCATTGTTGCAATGGGTCAAACTGTATCCCTATTTAAACACTTTGCTTTTTCCCTTCCCTTCCCCAAATGATACCAACATCAAATACAGTGACAGGGGTTATAACGTGGGGGAGGGACATCCAAAGCAACAAAGAAATCATCTCATAAATATATTAGAAACAATAGCAAGTAAGAAAAAAAAAAACATTTGAGTCCCTATCTTGGGGTTCATTTCACCTAACATCAACTTATCTGACCATTTCTACTTCTGAACCAGGTACCAGAGGCTCGTATCTATAATCACAGATGCTCAGAAGGCTGAGATTTGAGGACTGAGGTTAGAAGCCAGCTAGAGGGAAAAAAAGTCCAAAGTCTCATCTTCAATTAACCAGGAGAATGCCTTGAGGACAATACCTAGCCTCTGAATTCAAGCTCCAGGCCCAGTGCACACATGCTCTGCACATATGCGTACCTACGCATACACACACATGCACACACAGTGCAAATCTGACCGCATTTCCCTTGTTTACCTTTTTCTGAACTCTCATATAACAAAGCCCCCATGAGGTGTTTTCTACGATGCAATTCATCCGTATTCACCCCATGTCTCAACCAGATAGAACTATTTTCAGTTGTCAGAACATATGATATTTTACTCAGAATATCCTCCTTGCCTTGAAGGCCCTTTCACATTGTTTACTAAATTTCTCCGTGGATTGTAGGACTCAATTCTTTTCTTTTTGAATTATTTCTGTATATTTTATCAAATGAAATTGAGCTCACTGACTTGTACCCACCTACCTGCTGTTATCCTTTATTGTATATACTTTGTATCTGTCCCATCAGCTGGAGTATTGGCTCTATGAATGCAAGGCAGAGATTTCTGCAGTGAGAGTGATTTCTCCTGTATCTTCTGATCTATACCTATATAGATTACACTTCTGGCTTGTCATACTTAATATGGCATGTCTAGGGGAAGAGATGTGGTACTTAAGGACATGTCCTTGAACTTTGCCAACCTCAGCATCCTATACTTTTTACTTTCTCATAAGCAAACTGAAGATGGTAATAAAATGAGTTTATTGCTTGGCACTCAGAAAACAATATGATGTCATTATTATCCTTTGTCTGTACAATGTATTTTTTAAAATAAGATAATACATAGTCTCACTACATGAGCTATTTATTTTTAATAAAGGAATTAATGAAGATTATCATAATAAACTAGTATAGCCAAAAGTAAATACATGAATAATATTTTTTAAAGTGATCAGAAAAAGGTGGGCATTGTGGTATATATCTGTAAGTTCAGCACTTGAGAGGCAGAAGTGGGAATTCTGATAAAGAGTTCCAGGCCAACCTAAGCAACAGGGAGACCTTATCTCAAGAAAGAAAACAGTAATCACAAACCAAATGCCTATTGAAAGCATGGTAGTCTATTCCTATATGGCATCCTCTATAGAAATGGTTCTCAAGATACGATCCCCATTCCAGCATCACATATTGGCATTGTTAGTAAAACCAGTCCTTAAAACTTACCCTAGAGTAGCTAAAACAGAAGTTCTGAAAGTGGATCTAGAGATCTGCTTTAATAAACACTCCAGATTTTTTCTAAACATACAAAGTCTTGAAAACAGTGCTATGCAGTGTGAGTATAAATAATCTACCAATAAATACACGAATATGGAAGGATCTCACAAATACAGTGTTGAATGAAAGAAACCAAACAAAAGAAAAACACATAGTACATAAATCTATTTACATATATCTCAAAAACAGTCAAAATTAATCAGAATTGTTAGAATCCAAGTAATTATTATTGGTCACTCTGGCTACATAATTTGAAGGGCCCAATAGAAAACTAAGAGGCAGATACTCTTGTTAAAATCTAGTCCTTTTAAGTATTTAGCATTCATCTCGGGTTCTAGGATTTCTACTCTGTCAGATTCCATTTTAGAATGGGTTGATTTTTAACATCAGACTTAGTTCTTCTGCAATGTCAATGTCTGGCTGTCACTCAAAATTTTCTTCAAATATTTTTATTCTCATTAAAATAATTCATGTGACATGGTTAAACTCTCATTGGTACTTCAAATCATAACAAGAAAGCATTCCTCCACTCTACCTCTCCCACCATGTCCACTTCCTGTATGACAGTTACCTTCAACTCTAAACATCACTCCTAATATCTTCTACTCTTCTATGTATAGGATAGTATTAAAAAAAACCTACTACTTCATTTTCAATAAATATCTGTGCTATGTGTAGGACATTTGTTTTTGGTTGGTCGTGGGGCTAGAACTCTGGGCTTGGGCGCTGTCCCTCAGCTCTTCAGCTCAAGGCAAGTACTCTACCGCTTGAGCCACAACTCCACTTCCGGTTTTCTAGTGGTTTATTGGCGATAAGAGTCTCCCGGACTTTCCTGCCCGGACTGGCTTTGAACTGTGATCCTCAGATATAATCCTCCTGAGTAGCTAGGATTACAGGTTTGAGCCACTGGCACCTAGCTTTGCTATGTTTAGAATATTATTGTCTTCTCAGAACTAGCACTGAAACTTCATCATCCAAGGCCTATTAGAAAGAGGCATTGCCTTTAGGAGGTACTTGACAGGTAAGTAGATTACAAGTCCTTGTATGTGTTTGATGAAGGGAATTGTCCCCTCCTTGCCCTTAGATCTCCTATAGGGAAGATAGAGCACCCCTCTTAGAAGAGTGCAGTGACAAGATATCATCTTGGAAACAGAGAGCCTGGGTCCTAACCAAAAGAGACCTTGAGCTTGGATTTCCTAGCCTTCAGAAAAAATGCTATTATTTCATAAAAAGCAACAAAAAAGGCATTCAAAGTTCATAAATGATAAGATATTTTTATCAGTAGGGATTGTATTTTATTTCTAAGAACAAGTTCCTGCTGTGGTGTCATATCTAAACTCCTAGACTATAGTTCCAAGTCTGGAAACCTAGCACTACGTTTATTTTCAATGAGTGACTTGTTCCCCTCATTGCATTTATCAATGGTAACAACAGGAAAACTCTGGAACATTACGGGATAGATGGTGGAACTAGTTTTGTTGCATTTTTGAGGTAGGAGTCACATAAAAATGATTCAGAACAAGTCCACAAACAGTCATAAAGTCTTGAGAAATAACATTGTCTGCTTTTTTTCTTTTTTTTTTATACTGAGTTTGTTAAAGCTGACAACACTGCCTTGTATTTTTCAATTAACACTTACATGGAAGATAACCTTGCAAGTGAAAATTTACAAAAAGCCTTCCCCCCAAATGGTTGAAATATTCTAATAGCAGCAGAGGAAGACTCTGAATCATAGAAGGCATCTGATCCTTGAGACAAGAAAAAAAAATTGGCAGACAAGAGCTAAATAATATGACGAATCTTGTTTACCTTGAAACAGCAGAGAATGAAGTAATTTATCCAGAAATACATGAAGTACTGGCAGACCCAGTTTACTACTCTTATTAGAGACCATAATGTAATATACTACCATAAAAAATCTAATAGACATAGTCTTGTTATTCTAAGGCTAGACGTCTAGGACAAACAGAAGTTCCAAGAATCTGAAGCCTATTTAAAATGCAGTCCAAATGACAGCCATGTTCTATAGAAAGTGGGTTCAAAGCCAAAGGAGGAAGAGCACTGTGACTGTGAGCATCACAGGCAGGTAATGGAAGAGAATGCCAAAAGAAAATGCCAAAAAAAGCAGGAACCTGAATACGTTTCGTTCATGGACTGTCTAATATGCAACAGGCTCAAACTTAATTTTGGAAGCCATAAACATCAATTGCTGGTTTCATTTGCAAGAATTCTGTCCCGGCAATCTGAGGATGACAGTTTTTGTTGAAAGTGACATTCTTTCAGAAGAATAAACAGATGTTATAGACTATTAAGAATGTTAACAGATGTTATAGATGTTAAGGATTAAGAAGACAATGATCTTGTTTTCTTATTGTGAAAATACTGTACAGAGGGGTTACAATTACATGGGCAAGATAATGAGTAAATTTCTTACTAAGCATTGTAGCTTCCTCCTTTGTTTCCCCTTCCTATCCCTTCACATCCAATCCCCACCACCCCGCCACCTCCACCGAATTCACCGCTCCCTATACCCCCATCACCAAAGTTGTAAAGTTAATTTTTCGATATAATGACTTGTACATCTCATTGTTGCAATGGGTCAAACTGTATCTCTATTTAAACGATTTGTTTGTTCCCTTCCCTGCCACAAATTATACCAACATCAAATACAGTGAAAGCAAGGGTTATAGTATGGGGGAGTGACATACAAACCAACAAAGAAATCATCTTACAAATATGTTAGAAACAATCACATGAAAGAAAAAAAATTGAATATATATCTTAGGTTTCATTTCCCTAACATCAACATAACTGACCTTTTCTGCTTCACTCAGAAATATACTAGTTATTGAAAATAAGGGAAACTATGGGACCTTTGTTTCTTTGTGCCTAGATTACTTCACTTAATGTAATTTTTTCCAAGTCTTTCCATTTCCTAACAAATGAGGCAATGTCATTCTTTCTGATGGAGGCAGAGAATTCAATTGTGTATATATATGGCATTTTCTTGATCCATTCAGCTACTGAGGGGCATCTGGGTTGGTTCCATATCTTAGCAATGGTAAATAATGCTGAAATAAACATATTCGTGCTGATAGCTTTAGTGTGGTCTTGTTGGTTATCATTTGGGTAAATGCCCAAAAGTGGGACTGCTGGGTCATAGGGGAGCTCTATGTGGAGTCTTTTGAGGAATATCCATACTGCTTTCCAAAGTGGTTGAACAAGTTTACACTCCAATCAACAATGCAGTATGGTTCCCATCTGTCCACATCCCCTCCAGCATCTGTTGTTATTAGAGTTCTTGGTTATAGCCATTCTAACTGGGGTGCGGTGATATCTCAATGTTGTTTTGATTTGCATTTCTTTTATGGCTAGAGAGGTTGAGCTTTTCTTCCTGTGTCTATTGGAAATCCTCTTTCCTCTTCAGAGCAGTTTCTCTTTAAGTCTTCAGCCCACTTATTTATTAGGCAGTTGTTTCTTTGAAGATTTGTTGTTGGGGGATTTAATTTTTTGATTTCAAGCTATATTTTAGATATGAGACCCTTGTCCATTGTGTGGCTATTGAAGGTCTTCTCCCAAACCGGGGGTTTCTATTGATCTTGCTAGCTATGTCCTTTGCCATACAGAAGCTCTGCAATTTCCTACAACCCCATTTTTCCAATCTTTCTTTTATTTGTTGAGTTTCTGGGTATCTATTAAGAAAATTTCTGCCTGTGCCAAGGAGACCTAGGGTTTGTCCTCTATTCCATCCAGAAATGTTTTCAGAGTGTCTGCTTTAACTCTGAGGTCTTTGATCCATTTGGAATTGATTCTCGGGCCGGGTGATATATAAGTATCTAGCTTTAGTTTTCTACAAGTAGTTAACCATTTTTTTCCAGCACCATTTACTGAAGTGGCTGTCTTTCTTCCATTCTATTTTTTTTAGCTCCCTTATCGAAGATTAGATGGCTATAGGTCTGTAGGTTCATTTCTGGGTTTTCAATTCTATTCCATTGGTCCTGAGGTCTGTTCTTGTGCCAATACCAAGCTGTTTTTACTACTATGGCTTTGTAGTAGAGTTTGAAATTTGGTATTGATATTCCTCCAGCAGTGTTCTTTCCGTTGAGGAGCGTTTTTGCTATTCGGGGTCTTTTATTGTTCCATATGAATTTTTGGATTGCCTCTTCTATTTCCTTGAAGAGTGAGGTTGGAATTTTGATAGGTATTGCATTGAATTTGTAGATAGCCTTGGGAAGTATTGCCATTTTCATGATGTTGATCTTTCCAATCCAGGGACATGGGAGTTTTTACCACTTTCTAGGTTCTGTTTTGATTTCCTTTTTCAGGTTTTTAAAGTTCTCATCATAGAGGTCCTTAATTTCTTTGGTTAAGTTAATTCCTAGGTAATTTATTTTTTGTGGGGCTATTACTAATGAAGTTGCAATCCTAATTTCAGCCACACTTTTCTCATTGTTGGCATACAGAAAAGCCATTGATTTTTGAGGATTAGTTTTATACCCTGCTATTTTGCCAAACTTGAATAAGTTTGAGTAATTTGGTAGTGGAATCTGTGTGATTCTTTAAATACAAGATCATGTCTCCTGCAAAAAGGGAGAGTTTAACTTATTCTTTCTCTATTTAGATCCCATTTATATTTGCATCTTGTCTTATTGCTGTATCTAGGCATTCTAATAGTAATTTGAACAGACGTGGAGCGAGTGGAATTCCTTGTTTTGTTCCAGAGTTAAGACGAAATTGCTTTAGTTTCTCACCATTAAGTATAATGCTGGCTGTAGGTTTGTCATATACAGCCTTTACTGTATTGAGGAATGTTCCATGGATTCCTAATTTTTCCAGAACCTTCATCATAAAGGGGTGTTGGCTCTTGTCAAATGGTGCATCTATTGAGATAACGTTGTGGTTGTTATGCTTTCTCTTGTTTATGTGATGAATTATATTAATTGATGTGCCTATATTGAACCAGCTTTGCATCCCTGAAATGAATCCTGTTTCATAGTATGATTTTTTGGATGAATTGTTGAAGTCGATTGGCCAAAATATTGTTGAGAAGTTTTGCATCAATGTTCATCAAAGAAAACTGCCTATAGTTCTCTTTTTTTGATGAGTCCCTGCCTGGTATGGGAATGAGGGTATGATGGCATCATAGAATGAGTTTGGTAGTGAACTTTCTTTTTCAATATTATTGAAGTGTTGGGGCAGTATTGGTGTGAGCTCTGCTTGGTGTGAATTCTGCTGAAAACCATCTGGTTATGGGTTTTTCTTAGCTGGGAAGTTTCTTATTGCTGTTTCTATTTCAGTGCTTGATATGGGCCTGTTAAGATGGTTTAACTCTTCTTGGCTTTCTTTTGGCATGTCAATATTCGCTAGAAAAAGGTCCATTTCTGTCCATTTGTCACACTTATTAGCATAAAGTTTTGAGAAGTATTCCCTTATAATATTCTGAATCTTGGTTGTTTCTGTGGTGATGTTTCTGGGTGTGTTCTCTTCTTTCTCTGATAAGATTTGATAAGGATCTGTAAATTTTGTTAATTTTTTCGAAGAACCACCTTTGTTATGTTGATCCTATATATGTTTTTTTTCTAATCCTAATTCATTTAATTCTGATTTAATTTTAATTATTTCTTTCCATCTACTGGATTGGGGTTTATCTTGCTGCTCTTTTTCAAGGAGGTTCAGATGTGTCATTAAACTGTTAGTTTCAGATCTCTCCAATTTGTTGATGTAGGAACTAAGAGCTATAAACTTGCCTCTGAGTACTGCCTTTGCTGTGTCCCATAGGTGCTGTTAATTTTTGTGTTCATTTTTGTTCAATATCTTGAACCTTTGAATTTCGTTTCTAATCTCTTCCATGACCCACTCGTGATTCAGCAGTGTGTTGTTCTGCCTCCATGTGTTACAGGATTTTGGTGGTTTTTGGTGTTGAGTTCTAATTTTATACCCTTGTGGTCTGAGAGAATCCAAGGTATAATTTCAAGGTTTCTGAATTTGGACAAGTTTTCTTTCTGACCCAAAAAGTGGTCTATTTTAGAAAATATTCCATATGTTGCTGAGACAAATGTGTATTTGGATGCTGCCTGAATGAAATATAAGGTAGATGTCTGTTAAATCTAGTTGACATATGCAGTTGTTTAGATTTGTGGTTTCTCTGTTGAGTTTTTGCCGTGTTAATCTATCTAGTGGGGAGCATGATGTGTTAAAATCCCCAATTAATATCTTTGGATCTATGTGGGATTTGAGGGAAAGTAGTGGCTAACTATTGGTGCTCCGTTGTTCGGTGAATAGAGATTTAGAATTGTAATATCTTCCTGAAAGAGAGATCCATTAATTTGTATGTAGTGACATATTTTATCCCTTCTCAATAATTTTAATTTGAAGTCTATGTTATCTGATATTAGGATTGCAACTCCCGCCTGTTTATGGGGGCCGTTTGCTTGGTAGAATTTGTTCCAGCCTTTCACCTTGAAAATGTGTTTGTTTTTATGGGCAAGGTGTGACTCCTGAAGGCAGCTGATAGAAGGATCTTGATTTTTAATCCAACTAGACAGTCTAGGTCGCTTAATTGGAGAGTTAAGTCCTTCAACGTTGAGAGATAGGAATGAGAGGTATTTGGGAGTTTGTGCCATGTTATCCACCTTCTTGTGTGCTGCAGCAACTGGGTTCTTCCTATGATTCTTGGATTCTCAGTTTAGGGGCGATTTCTTGGCCTTTATTGTGGAGTTGCTGGTTTTCTATGTGTAGGACATCTTTAAGAATTTTTGTAGGACTGGTTTGTTGGATATATATTGTTTCAATTTTTCTTTGCTATGGAAGGTTTTTGTTTGACCTTTGGTTATGAAGGAGATTTTAGCTGGATACAGTATTCTTGGTTGATAATTGTTTGTCTTTAGGCCATGGCATTCATCATTCCAGGTTCTTCTTGCTTTAATTGTGTCTGCTGAGAAATCTCAGGTGATTCTGACTGATTTCCCTTTATATATGATTAATATTTTCTCCTTGACAGCTTTAAGGATCTTTTCCTTGGTCTGAATTGATCCTGTGTGGATTATACTGTGATGGTGGGATGTCCTATTCTGGTCTTGTCTATTTGGAGTTCTAAAAGCTAATTGTATCTGAATAAGCCTATTTTTGCATGTTTGGGAAGTTCTCTGCTAAGATTTTGTTAAAAAATTTCCTACACCATTAACTTCTGTCTCTAAGTGCTCCTCTACACCCATTATTCTCAGATTAGGCCTTCTGATGGTGTCTGCCATGTTTTGGATAGATCTATCATATTTCATGGATTTGTCTTGTACGGTTGTATGTTCTTTCTCTATAATATCTAGGCTGTCTTCAATCCCTGATATTCGATCTTCTGCATGGTCTAGCCTACTATCAAGACTTTC
Organism: Dipodomys merriami; assembly: GCF_024711535.1. Classification (NCBI taxonomy): domain Eukaryota; kingdom Metazoa; phylum Chordata; class Mammalia; order Rodentia; family Heteromyidae; genus Dipodomys; species Dipodomys merriami. The sequence continues at coordinate 28,878 of NW_027206587.1, forward strand.
AACTTTGTTTTTATATTTCTTTTCCTTCTATTTGGTCGGCTTTGATGGCTTCAAATTCTTTGTTGGGGCTTTGTTTTACATCTTGTATGAACTTTACTTCCTTAATTTGGTGTTCAGTGTTTATTCTCAAATCACTTAGTTGATTGGTTATGGTTTCCTTGACTCCCATTCCTTCTGTTGTTTTCCATTCAGCATTCTCTTTGTGGACTCCCTGACTTCTTTCAGCTTCTTTCAGACATTCATGGATTCCATGAATGTCTTTAGTGATCTTTGTGTATTCTCATCCTGCTCTCTCTATTCCTTTATTACTCTTTGATTAGCTTCCTCAGTTCATGAAATTCCTGTAGTTCTCTTTCAGTGTTCTGAGCATTCTCACAGCATTCCTGACTTTCTCTTTGTCTGTCCTCAGCCAGCTGATGCAATTTCTGTCTCTTTGACTGATCTCAGCCTGTTCACGCCATTCCTTTATTTCTCTTTGAGTGTTCTCAAGCTGCTCATGCAATTCCTGTATCAATCTTTGAGTAGCTTCCTCAAGCTCATGATATTCCAGTATTTATCTTTGGTTTGCCTCCTCTCTCCTTATCACGCTCACAGTGAGTCTTTTGCAGGTTTTAATCTTTTCATTTACCATGTTTACCAATAGTGTATGTAGAGCTTTATGGGAGCTCTCCTCTGGATTATTCATTGTCTCTTCTGTCCCTTGATTTTCATGAGTGGGACTTGAGATACCAGGACTTGCCATTTTTCTTTTGTTTTTCCATCTTCTTCTGCCCATTTGGGATGAAAGTAACACCAGTTTTGTGCTAGAATACTATCTTAATGCAAGCATCAACCAAAGTGTGTAGTTGAACAGTCAAAAGTCTGCAGATACAATCTAGTTCAACAGATATATTTATTCAACATCAAACAACTGTGTATTAATGGACTACGAACAGCAAAGAAGAATTTGTCAAACCAGAAATTATTAGGTTTAGGGTAAGATGTGGGTAAACATAGGAATAGAGGGCTGTGGAAAGACAAAGGGAGTGTTGAATTAACTAAGCCCTACTCTCAAAGAGGGAAATAGATTGGATAGAATGATAGTAGAGAGAGAGAAAAAAAGAAGAAAAAGAAAAAAGAGAGAAGAAAAACAAGAATTATAATTAAAAAGTGAAACACTTTAAAATTCTGCAAAATTAGAAATGTAATATACCGAGAAGAACGGGGATAGGATGAGAAAGGTGGAGGGATAGGAAGAAGACCTGAAAACCTCAAAAATAAAAATGCTTAAAATAGTATATAGGTATAAAGAGGTAGTACTGCTATTAAGGAATTTAAGTCTAATCAACCACGGGTATATTTGAGGGTGAGCAGAACAGCAATTAAGTCACGCAAAAATGAACAAAAGAGAAGAGAATGTGAAAAGAATGAGAAAGAAAGAAAATAAAGGATCAAAACATTAGTAAACCTATATGAACAAAAACACCCACACACATATACCCCTAAAATAAAAATTATGAGGAAGAAAAAAAGTTTAATAGAAAACAATTTTTTAAAGTTAAAAATTAAAAATTAAGAAAAGTTAAAAAAGTTTTTTTTTTAAAAAACGGTACAATAAAAGAGTTCTTTGATATTTTTGAGGGGCATGGGAAGATCCTGTATGTCCCTTGTGTCCATAACCAGTCTCTTGTTGGAGTCTCTGGTATGATTATGGTGTTTGATTTTCCTGTGGGTTGATTGGTTTCTTAAGTCAGTTTGTTTGGGTAAGCAGAAAATTGCTCTGCTTTATCCAAGATTTTGTGATCCTCCTCCTAGGGTAGTTCTCTGGGAGGAGATCTGCTTTGAGTATCACAGAAGAGAGAGATGGCTGTTTCCTCTATTTTGGAGATGCTTTGATGAGGCTAGGTTCTGGGTAGAGTTGAGGCCTTTCAGCAAACTGTAGCTTTTCCCTGAGGGGCTAGCTTCTGAGACACTCACAGAGCCCATCCTGGAGCCATTCTCATGCTTTATGTTTACTGAATTTCCATTGATTGTCAAGGCTGCTGTAGGAAGGGGCTGCCTCTGGCTCTATTTACCCAGTGAACAAAGCCACTCCTGTATGGGTGGAGCTTTTTCTGCCTGGGCTGGGTGTTGCTGAGCCTGCCAAGTCAGGTTAGGTTCCTGTGACCTGCTAAATCAATCTTTTGTTTTCTTCCAAGTCCTGAGTTGGAGCTAGCTGCCCAGCCAGCCCTTTGTCAGTATCAAAGATGGAGATCTCTGGTAGTGGGGATGGGGAGGGGTGGCCTTCCCTCCTCTGCTCCCTGAGAAGGAGTGAGGATGTCATGCTTCTACTCACTCCAGAGTCTTGGTTCCTGGGTTGTCTCTCTTCTGAGATCTGCAGGATGAAGATGTCTTCTCCTTGTCAGTTCTTGCTGGTGTTGAGTAGAATCTGCATGCCCACTGCGTCTGGCACCTAGGTCCCAGACTCGCTGTGTTGCAAGTATGGTGGCTACGGACGCTGCCACCTCTGCCGTCACTGCAGCTGCGGCTTCTGGCATTTGCTCAGGTCTGTTTCCTTCCTTGGATTTTCCCTCTCTGGCCAAAGTCTCTGTACTGTAGTGGCACACTTGGTGTGATTCCTTGGCTTAAGACTGTTCACTGGAACACTAAACCTGCTTTACATGCGAGAGCTTGTTTAGCCTCCAGCTTCTCCTCTGCCGTCTACCCAGAACCACTGAAGACAATGATCTCTTTCTGAACAGATATCTCCTGGTTGATATATTATTGGGAAAAATAAATGAAATCTTCATATTCAATTTGTAGAATACCTGAAAATTCAAATGCACAGAACTTCAGACTGCAGGTATATAACAGAATTCTTTAAAAAAAAAAGATGTGACTAGCTATGTAAAAATAATTTTTAAATTAAAATTAATTAATTAAAATATGAACATTTAGTCCTGTAATCATTATCTTTATTGTCTCTGGAGATACATTGCTCTAGGGCATATCTCAATGACGTCTGTCTTAAGTAGTGTCCTGATCAGATTTATTCACCAAGAGGTATGTATTGCAAATACAATTGTTTCATTACGAAAATGATTATGTGAATGTACAGTACACAAACACACAACCTCCTCTATTTTAAACAGCAAATAATCAAATCAACTTATATCAGTCATGACAAATGTGAAGTGTCATGATTCCTTTTCAATATGCAAATGAAAGATACTAGAATTCTAAAAAGTTCATAAAATCCTGAACAAAGAAAGCATCTTAAAATAAACATAGTGTGTTTCAATTTTCATAGGATGGATTTTTTTCTTCTTTAGTAAAAAAAATAACATAAAGCTTTAAATTTCTGAATACTAATTTTGACAGGATTTTTAAATGCCAAGTATGTGCTAAATAATTCAAAAATTCACTAAGGTCTTTTTGTGCATCTAATGAAAATCTTATGAATCTTTTGAAAGTTTGGAAACAAATATTTTTCTGAGCATCTAACCATTGATTACAGATGTGAGTATTTCGTTATTTATTTAGTTAATTTTTTAATTTTAATTTTTGTCAGTCATGGGGCTTGAATTCTGGGCTTGGGATGCTGTCCCTCAGCTCTTCAGCTCAAGGAGAGTGCTCTACCACATGAGCCACAACGCCACTTCCAGTTTTCTAGTGGTTAATTGGAGATGAGTCTCATAGACTTTCCTGCCCGGGCTGGCTTTGAACTGTGATCCTCAGATCGCAGCCAGCTCATTTGCTAGGATTACAGGCGTGAGCCACTGGCGCCCAGCAGATTTGAGTATTTCTATACAACGTTGCAATTATAATTTAACATAACTGATTCTTTTAATACATCAAATCTTTGCACAGCAAAGGTCCCACAAATTCAATGACTTACAAAATGTGTTACGAAGTATACAATTAAATTTATTAAAACATATCAGCATCATGTGTTAACATTTTATGATTTTACACCAGACTAAGACCAGAGCTACACTATAAGACTTACTCTCTTCATCATGTTTGGACTTATTTTGACATCTTCCAAGGTTTGTGATAGTCTCACCACATCAGTAAAGGATACCAGTTTGTGGCAGATTGTTTATTGTTTAAACCAAATGACTTAATTTCTTCTTTAAACTTGGATTCAACTCTAAACTTTAGCAATCCATATTTTTAAATATGTTTCTCTTCTATGTAACTTGATGGCACAACTTACCAAAAAGTGAAACTTTTAAGAATTATTATAACATTTTCCAGACAAAAGTATAGCGAAGTATAACATTTCTAACACCCATTCACTACCTGAAACCCCCATCAACATGTTTCCAAAATTATTTTATTTCTTCCTACTCTCTTTCTCCTTGAATATTTTAAAGCAATAGCAAAATCATGTTATTCCATGTTTTAACATTTCAAGATGTCTCTGACAAAGGAGTATTATCACAGCTACCCAAATTAGTGAGTCTTTGTTATATTTCAATTAGGAGCCCATTTCCAAATTATCATTACCATTGTTTTATTTCATTTTGTTTTGGGAAATAAGCATAAAAATCAATCTGCTGATATTTATTGGTCTTACTTTTTTGTTTGTTTGCATATACTGGGATTTGAATCCAGGGTTTTTTAGTTGCTCGGCAGGTGATCTCCTACTTGAGACATGTCCCAAGCCCTTCTTTTGCCTTCGTTATTTTTTGGAGAGAGTCACCCATTTCCATTTTCTCTCGGGGGCTGCCTTGGACCATCATTTTCGTATCTATGCTTCTTGTATATCTGAGTTTATCTTGTATTGCTCCTATTTGTTGGTCTTTTAAGTTGTGTTAAAATCTCATGCTCTTTCATTCACTCTCTTCCTTTATGTTTTTAGCATATTATAGAAATTAGTCAATTATTTTCTTGAATATCTGCAAATGCACGTGGTTATTTCCTCCTATGGCAATTGACATGTACTAAAGTATTTCCCATTGATTGGAAATGAGCACTAAATACTGAAGTGAATCAGATTCATTATTTGAAGGAGAAAGTGCTCTTAAGGATAACTAATAGGAGGTGCTATTGCTTTAGTAATATATTATGCCAGAAGTTACTGGTGCTGAGACCATCAGTGAATTCAAGGATTTGCCAACTTGATTCCTTTCATTGTAAAGCTCTACATCAAGATCTTAGCTAAAAGTTCTGGCATATATTGATCATCATTACTTAGTGTTTAAATATGACTTTTTTTTATCCTTCACAATTAACTAACTGGAATCTTTCTGTATTCCTTTATAATTTATTTCTTTATAGTTATCTGAAATAACATTTGTAAGTAAATATAGGATAATTGCTTAACTTTTTTTAAAGTTACTAATAGTTAAAATAATGAGTTGATGTTTTAACAATGACATACATATTTCAATGAGTTTGGTATGTGATTTTCATTTTTGTTCCTCTGCCTCCTTTTAAGTACCAACAGAAGCAACTTATATTACATTGCAATTTTATTCTTTTTAGTTTTACTTTATTTTCCTTTTGTGCACTTTTATTATTATTATAAAGTGATGTATGGAGATGTTACAGTTAAGTCAGCTAAACATGTTTTGAACAATATCATTACCTTCTGATTTTCTGGTGGTTGGCCAGAGATCAGAGTCCTACCCTGGCTGACTTCAAACCTGAGATCTCAACCTCCTGAATAGCTAGGATTATAGGCATGAGCCACTGGCACCTAGATTTTTGCATCCTATTTTTGACATAACCTCATTAGTTTTTGTTTCTTGCTTTCTGATACAAAAATACATCAGATGTTCATACTGAAAGAATACTTCCTGTCCTACACAAAGAACCAACCATTTTCCCAAGGAGCTCTGGTTCCATTTAGGAGCACATTTTTATATGACAATTTGGAATTCTTCATGTTCATTGCATCTGATTTGTCATACTCCCATGCCTTAAAAACAGCTGCATTTTTCCTTAGAGGGGAAAATAGCAATCATGAATTCTGTCTAATATTTCTAACTTAAGTTTAAATACACAAGGTTTTTACTTCAACATCTTTGAATTTCTCTCCTCAGCTTTCTCCTCTTCTTTCATCTCTGTCTCTGAAAATATTTCTTACTAATAGTATTAAAACATTTATTTGCCTTTTATGTATCCAGAATAACATCACAAATATTACAAACATGACTACAAAAGTGACCACAATTCAAAATATCTTCGTGGTTCAGGGTCTACAACTAAAATGATGCATTCCACAGTCAGTTACACTAATCATTTTATCTGCATAGTTATGTTGTAAGTTGTACTTTTAAATAATGACAAGGTTAACCATAATCCATTGTTCATCTTAAGATATCGACCTGTATTTTTAATATTGTTACACTTCTATATGTTTATTATTATTTTTTAATATTATTAAGATCTTCTAGAGTTGTCTCCAAGGTGGTAGAGAAAAACTGAGTTGTCATCATTAATCCCTTCTTGGGTCATTTGAGTCCTTTTTCATCCTGAACACAACCTGTCATCCTTCGTTATGATGTGCAATTGCTGATGCTCAATTCTCCTGAACTGTTGTGACCACCTGGTGTAAACACTAGGCTTTGGTGTAATTTTGGTTTAAGTGCTATTTTTACTGAGACCATCTTAGTATTTTCATATGTTCGGATAAAAATAAGTAACCATATATACTTCCTAAATGGGCAGCATTATACTGAAATCAATTAATATTCTACAGTAATTTTTTCCTTCTTTCTACTCTATCTTACTCTTCTATCCCCCTCCTTAGACATGAACTCCTTCTCAATCCTAGTTTTGAAAGAGCAGAGATAAAGGATCGAAGATAAAAGATAGAAGATAAAGGATAGAGATCAAAACAAGCAGAAATACAGTTGCTACTATAGTGACAGAGATGATTAATACTGATTTCATTTCCCAAGTTAAAATTTTTCATGGCAAGCATTGCCTTTGTTATAAAACATCGTTACTTTGACAAGATTTTCTCCTACATTGACAAAAGTTGTTAATGAATACCTTATGGTGACAAGGTAACAATACTGACAGAGGCTATATCTTTGATCAAAAGGACTGAATTTTTCTAAGAATACCTTTCCTCTCATCTAACAATTATTAGACACTTACATGTCAAGCACTGGGCTTAGAGCTAAGAGTACAAAAGTAAGAAAGCTGACGGTAAATAATTTAGATATTTTCCTGTCAGAAATTTGGACAATTAAAAAGGGCATGTTCTGATATTTATAATTCTATAAAGGTCATAAAAGAAGGTATCTTGGGTATTGAAAATTGATTCTTATTCAGGACAAGGAAATGAATGTATCTTTGCAATGTTTAGGAACATTCTTACTTTGCCTCATCTTTTTATAAACCTCATTAACTCTAGAAGAAATATAATGCTACCTGACAAACTAAATTCCCAATCAAAAAAGCAGTATATGACTCCAATTAGCATTTTAAATATAAAATTCTTTCAAAAGTTTTCTCTCTACTTGAGAATTTTGTGAGTGGTTTTCAGAAATAGATGAGAAATATGTTTGAGAGTGTGTAATTTGCAGGACCACTATATGTTTTAGAGTATATTTGTGTGGATTAATTTCACCTATTTCTCCTCACTTGTTTGTAATCAGTATGGAAATTTCCAGGAACTGAGAACTTGAAAAGCCATAAAACATTCACTTTCCCACTCTAGATTTCTACTCAACATTGCTGATTCAATGTCTAGTAGAAATGATTACCACTGTCACCTGCTAAATGCAGACAAAGCTTTTGGGCTTTTAGGTCATGATCTTTTGGAGATAATATAAACAGATTACAGAATAATTTGCTCCTTTTTCCCTCCTGGTAATAGACATATCCAACCCAAAATTTCTTCATATTCCCTTGTTTTTCTTTTGTAGCAAAAACTCTTGCTATGAAATCTAAACATCTTAAATTTTGGCATATGCAATATTGAATTGTTAACTACAAGCACCATATTGTAAACCAATCTCCAGAACATACTTATCCAACATAAAGTTTTTTTCTTACTGGGCACCAGTGGCTCATGCCTGTAATATTTGCTACTCAGGAGGCTGAGATCTAAAGATCTTCGTACGAAGTGAGCCCTGGCAAGAAAGCCCATAGAACTCATCTCTAATTACGTACTAAGAAATTTGGAATTGGAGATGTGGCTCAAATGGTAGAGCATTAAACTTGAGCAAAATAGCATCCAGGCCTTGAGTTAAAGTCCCAGGATAGTCACAAGAAAAAAAATCCCAATCATTATTCTCATCAAGCAACTTTCCACTTTCCCCTTCCCCTCAGTTGTTGGAAACCACCACTATGTTCCCTGTCTCTGTAGGTTTGAGCATTATAGATACCTCAAAGAAGCCAAATCTCGTAGGCATTCTTCTGTGACTGGCTTATTTCACTTAACATAAAGTCCTCCAGTTCACACCTTTTGGGGAACGTAGCAGAACTTATTTTTTTATTGTAAAGATACTCTACAGAGGGGCTATGGTTACATGAATAAGGTAATGAATACATTTCCTATGGAGCATTGTTACTTATTCTTTGTTTTTCCCCTACTATTCCTTCCTTCCCCATCTCCCGAACTCCTCCCTCTCCCCGACACCGAAGTTGTACAGAGTTGTAAAGTTCATTTTCAACAAAGTGTCTTGTACATCTCATTGTTACAATGGGTCAAACTGTATCCTTGTTTCAGCACTTTGTTATTTCCCTTCCACTCCCCACATTAGAAGATGAAGAGCACTGAAATCAAATAGAGTTTCAACAGGGGTTATACCATGATGGGAAGAACATACAAAAAAATCACCTAGTAAATTAAAAACAACAGTGAGAAAGAAAAAACCACTTTTGTCCCCATCTTGGGGTTAATTTCACTTAGGGTCATCTTCTATGGCCACATGTGCATAGCTTTTGACCTTTTCTGTAGCAGAATTTTTTAAGGCACATTTATATCCCTTTATATGTACATACTGTACTTTCTGCATTCATCTATTGGGGAATGCTTGGTTTGGTTCATTATATTGGCTATTGTGAATAATTTTGCAAAAGATATAAAATATTTATGTCTATTTGGGATCCTGATTTTATTTTATTTATTTATGTATTTATTTATTTATTTATTTTTATTGTGAAAATACTGTACAGAGGGTTACAATTACATGGGAAAGATAATGAGTACATTTCTTTTCTTTTCTTTTCTTTTCTTTTGGGGGGGAGTCCAGTCAAGCTCAAGGCTAGCACTCTACCACTTGAACCAGAGCACCACTTCCATTTTTTTTCTTTTTGCTTATGTGGTGCTGAGGAATCGAACCCAGGGCCTCATGCTTGGAAGGTAAGCGCTCTACCACTGAGCCACCTTCCCAGCCCATGAGTACATTTCTTATCAAGCATTGTAGCCTCTTGTAGCCTCCTCCTTTGTTTCCCCTTCCCATCCCTTCACATCCTACCCCTTCCCTCGCACCCAATCCTCCTCCCACTCCCCCCCCCCGCACCAAGTTTGTAAAGTTCGTTTTAGACATAACGATTTGTACATCTCATTGTTGCAATGGGTCCACCTGTATCCCTATTTAAACAATTTGTTTTCCCCTTCCCCTACACAAATTATACCGACATCAAGTACAGTGAAAGCAGGGTTATACTGTAGTGGAGGGACATACATAGCAACAAAGAAATAATCTTATAAATGTGTTAGAAAAAATCGCATGAAAGAAAAAAAATATTTGAATACATATCTTAGTGTTCATTTCCCTAACATCACCTTATCTGACCTTTTCTGCTTGACTCAGACATATACTAGATATTGTAAATAAGGCAAACCATGGGACCTATGCTTCTTTGGGCCGGCCTTACTTCTCTTAATATAATTTGTTCCAATCTTTCCATTTCCTAACAAATGGGGCAATGCCATTCTTTCTGATGGAGGCAGAGAATTCCATTGTGTATATATACCACATTTTCTTGAACCATTCATCTACTGAGAGGCATCTGGGTTGGTTCCATATCTTAGCTATAGTAAATAATGCTGCAATAAACATAGTCGTGCTGGTAGCTTTAGTGTGGTGTTGTTCATAAACATTTGGGTAAATGCCCAAAAGTGGGATTGCTGGGTCATAGGGGAGTTCTCTGTGGAGTCTTTTGAGGAATCTCCATACTGCTTTCCAAAGTGGTTGAATAAGTTTACACTCCCACCAACAATGACTTAAGGTTCCCTTCTGTCTACATCCCCTCCAGCATCTGTTATTATTAGACTTCTTGATTTTAGCCATTCTAACTGTAGTGTGGTGGTATCTCAATGTTGTTTTGATTTGCATTTCTTTTGGGGGGGGTGTCTGGTCGTGGGGCCTGAACTCTGAGCCTGGGCGCTGTCCCTCAGCTCTTCAGCTCAAGGCTTGCGTTCTACCAATTGAGCCACAGCACCACCTCCGCCTTTTTTTTTCTTTTTCCTTATGTGGTGCTGAGGAATCGAACTCCGGACCTCATACATGCAAGGCAAGCGCTCTACCACTGAGCAACCTTCCCAGCTCCTGCATTTCTTTATGGCTAGGGAGGTTAAGCATTTCTTCATGTGTCTATTGGCCATCCTTCTTTCCTCTTCAGAGAAGTTTCTCTTTAAGTCTTTAGCCCACTTGTTTCTTTGAAGATTTGTTGTTGGGGGATTTAATTTTTTTGAGTTCAAGGTCTGTTTTAGATATGAGACCCTTGACCAATGTATGGCTAGTGAAGATTTCTCCCAATACGTCGGTATTCTATTGATCTTGCTAGCTATGTCCTTTGCCATGGAGTAGCTCTGCAATTTCATGCAATCCCATTTGTCCAACCTTTCTTTGATTTGTTGTGTTTCTGGATCTCTATTAAAAAAATTTCGGCCTGTGCAACGGAGACCTAGGGTTTATTTCTACTCCATCCAGTAATGTTTTCAGAATGTCTGCTTTGACTCCAAGGTCTTTGATGGGATCCTGATTTTAATCTATTAGATATATATCCAAATGTAGAATTACTAATCATATAGAAGTTTTATTTTTAGTTTTATGAGGCATCTTCATACTGGTTTCCATAGTTATTGCACTATTTTGAATTACCCTCAAGAGAGCACAAAGGTTCTGAGATCTAGGTTCTGAATTCTCTATCTGATTGACAATAGTTGTTTTTACTCCTCTTATCTATTTTCTTATCTTTTTTTATAATAGCGATCTTAACAGCAATAATATCTTAAGATAATTTTACTTGCCTTCCCTGATAATGATGGCGAACATACTCTCAAAGACTAATGATGATGATTTGTATGACTTCTTTGGATAAACATCTGTTTAAACTGACATTAAAAATAGTTCACACATATAGATTGCTTCTTTTTATTTCTCATACAGGGAATATTTAAAGCAGAATAATTTGAGACTCAGGAGAGTCATAAAAGTTTACATTGCCTTCCTGGACTCTGAAATGGGGGAAATACTACCAATTTTGCATAAAAATCCCTTGAGTTTTTCTTTGTTCCCAAAATAGTAAGTGAAAAGAATTTCAACAGCATGTTGGTAAGAGCTATGAGTCAATTATGAATGGTATACATAATGGATAATAGCTTTTCCTGAAAACCCATGTAATGGTCATGGACAATATTAGCACAAAGCAAGTGAAAACTTTTGGATACTGTAAATCATTCGGAGCAAAGCCTCAGTGATGTTTTCATTTATTTATTTTATTTTTCTTAGGTTTCTATGGGAAACTTTACCAAAAGAGAATATTTTGTTTTATTTTAAAATAGAATGTTAACCATTTGTTTATTTATGCAAACCAAAAATGTTTGATAGTTTTCTGAACCCTGAATAAAATATAATTTCATCATTATTCATCTCCTAAAAAAGTCAAAATCACTAGAGACAACATTCCAAAATCTTTTGCAAATGTGCATTTGAGAAGAAAATTATTTCTCATCTCTCAAATAAAAAGGCTTAAATTATTTATTTTAGAAGTGAAATCCCAGGCAATACACATCTTAAGGCATTTAATATTTCACAAAGTCTGGCTAAATTTTTAATTCAACTAAGTTTTATTTTCATATGTTTCATGGTTTTTCTTAAAAGAGAATATTTAAAAACATACAAAACACAAAAACATGCATAGACTTATCAGGTAGGCACTGACTCATGTCTCATGCTTGTAATTGTAACTATTCAAGAGGCTGAGATCTGAGGATCACAATTTGAAGACAGCCAGGACAGAGAAGACTTTATCTCCAGCTAACTAGGAGAAGTTATATTTGGAACTTCTAGAGCACCAGCCTTGAGCAATAAGCCTATGGGGTAGTACCCTGGCCTTGATTTCAAGTCCCAGTGCCCAGTGACAACAGCGCGCGTGCATGTACACACACACACACACACACACACACACACACACACACACACACACACACACACACACACACACACACAGATCATCTATGAATCATCCACCTATAAAAAACAATTAGTTTTCCAGAAAACAGCTTTTATTTCTATTTCATTTATGCAAATCTTTGTTGCCCATTCCTATTCCTATGATAATTTGTTTTCCCATATTCCTCTTCAGAGAACTACAATGAACTACAGTTCGTCTTTATGGCTATATACACTTGTTTATTTCAACTTATTAAATATATTTGCAACAATAGTGGCTGCCTTTAGTTAAATATTTTATCCTCACTGTTAACCCGACCATCTTGCTCCACGAGGCCCATCTGTCTTTCTTTCATCATTTTATTTGATAGGAAATGGCTGTAGCCACTTTTTTACTCATTTGTTTTTATCATATCACGTCATTTTAGATTGCTTTCTTGGCAGGCGGGTCTTGTCTGGACCAATTCTGTAGTCAGACTTCCAGCTACCATGGCAGTGCTTCATGAGCTGTACCTCTGAATAATGTAAATTGTCACCATCTTTTGTTACCTCACAGCATATAATAATAAAGAATCAAATTACAATATAACCTCCTCCTCTATGTTCTGCAATATATAGCCTCGAAATTGTTTCTAATTCTTTCTTTTCATAAAATTTAAAGACAACATGTCATCAGGCAGAGCTAACTATTGTTCCCATAGCTAAAAATATGTTCTTCAAATTAGATTGAAAATTGAGAAAATGGATTTCCTTTTTCACTTGGATAGTTGACTTTTTAAAGACATAACTAGTTCTAAAAGTTGTAGGCTTAAAACCTAAAATGGGAGATTGAAATTCTTTATACAATCATTTTATTATGAGCACCCAACAGCCCAATAGCTTACCTTGCAGTATATGAAAAAGCTGAACCTTCAAAATAAATTATTGTTTTGTAATACCACACTTTCATCATTTGAAATTCTTTACTTCAAAATGGTTCTAGAAAACCAGTTGCCTGTAAATTTAAGATATTCCTGTATACACATCGGCCACTCTAACTAGGATGATAAAGGATGACAAATTTTAAGCCTATTTTATTTGGAAGCATTGTTAATTGAAGGCACTGAGAAACAATGACAATTACAAAGCAACAAATTAGCATAACTCTTTTAGATCTAGATGTTACTTTATAAAGCAAAGGTCATACATTTGTTCAAAACCTGAAAAGAACCAATCATTTTTTTCTCTTTTCTTCCTTTTCCTTTGCTTGAGACATTTAAAACTACAGTGCTATCAAATGAAAATCTTGCTTCTGGCTTCTCCTCAGGAAAACAAAACCAAACGAAACAAAAGAACAACACCCAGAAGATCTGGCAGGTCATATTTCCATGGGCAACAAGCAGCTTGGGATTGAGTAGCTGAGTCTTTTGGGTAAATTATGATCTGTGCCGTACTGCACAACAACCCAAACAAATCTAATCCCTGAAATTACCTTATCATTGGGTTTAGGGTCTACTCTAAATTCACATGTTGTCTCACTAAGATCCTTTATTGACTACATTTGCAAAGAGCCTATGTTTAAATGAGATCATACTCCCAGGTACGCAAAGGTAATAGAAGGGTCAGACTTTGTACCTATTTTTGAAGGTCACAATTTAAACCATTAAATATTTATTTATCTTTTTGACAGATTAAAGTAAATCTGTGTCCTATTTGTGTTTTAACTATTTAAGCGTATTTTCTAATTTAAAAGCAAGTACTGAATAAACTCTGGCTGTAACTGTGAAGTTTTACTTTGATTCTGAATCTAGGATCAGTGCTGGATTATCAAGAGTTGAAGCCAATAAGCCACCTGTTAACCATAGTTCTGAAATGACAGAGTAACTGTTATTTTTCTATCTTGGCCAATGTTTTTGAAGAGGAGTTTCATAGTATAATAGTCAGCTGGAAGGCATCTTTGACTTTACAAAAATCCGTGACAAAGTACTTAGAAATATAAAAGGGCTTAACTTTTGATTAGCTTAAAATAGCCCATTATGGGACTACTTACAGCACAAAATTTGGCAAATGCTGCAAATCAAGGTCCTTCCTCCCCAGAGTCACCACTAACTTCAGGTTATCAAATAATCTGTTGGTAGTTTGGAAATTTCAGAGAAAAGGTAATTAAAAACTTAATTTTTCTCACATACATTTCATTAATGTAAAATGCAAGAGCAGTTATTATAGTCCCCAAACTAGTACTTCCTATTATTATTCCTTAAGTGATCCTTAAGATCACTGAAGATAGGTACAAATTTAAAAAGATGAATTGATCTCAGAGAATAAATTTTTAAATCATTTGCCAGAGACTGGACTTGTTATCACAATGTTATTGACTACAGAAATAATGACCCAATTTCAGAAATTATTCATACTTTTCTGATGAACATTGCAATAGAAATATCACTATTCATCAAACATATAAACAATATTCCTGTGTAAAGTTTGAAATTCAATGTGCATAGGTTTATTTGCAAGCAAAAATAAAACAAACAGAATTAGATTTCCAACGCCTGTAATTCTAGCTACTCAGGAGGATGAGATCTGAGGATCATGGTTTGAAGCCAGCCTGAACAAGAAAGTTGGTGTGATTGTTATTTCCAATTAGTCACCAAAACCCTGGAGTGGAGCTATCAAGTGATAGAGCAGTAGCCTTGAGTACAAAAGTTCAGGGATAGTGTTCAGGCCCTGAGTTCAAGCCCAGAACCAATACACACACACACACAAAACCCATAGTCTGGGAATGTGGCTTAGTGGTAGAGTGCTTGCATGAAGTTCTGGGTTCAATTCCTCATTGAAGGCCAGAAGTGTTGCTGTGGCTCAAGTGGTAGAGTGTTATCCTTGAGTAATAGAAGCTCAGGGACATTGCACAGGACTTGAGTTCAAGAGTTAGGAGTTGCAAAAAACAATCCACAATTAGAAATATTTACAAAATAGATTGTTGAGCAAGAGATATAGAAAAATCTATCCCTTTGTATGGGTTTGCTCCTGGAAAGGACCTAGCACCACAAAGCTCTTCCATTTTCAAAAAATGCATATCTGGCAAACTAACTACAGTTTAGCAGAATAAGTTCAAAATAATGATTCCATCATAAAGTTGATTAACTGAATCAATATAAGGACACAGGCCTGCCTGGTATCATTCCCCATTGCACCTTTCACAGGAAAAAGATGTAGAGGTTTGGTTGTCACTGAGATGCTTGTTAAATTTGCTACAAAGTTAACAAGTACCATGCTCACAGGGAAACACAAAAAACTCCATTATGTAATGACACTATTAAATGGAATTTATATTACAATCCCATGACAGAGCAATGGCTGTGGCATGTTCACAACGTGTGCTGGGATCAGGGTTGATGTGTGTGTGTATTGAAAGGTGTATCATTAGACATGTAGAGAAATCACACCCAAAGGCCTTCTCTGTGGAAGTGCTGTCAATTATCATCCTGATTTTTTTTTATCTTAACTCAATATTGAAGGAAATGATTGAGATTGAAAAGATGGTTTATATCTTATTATATCTGCCAGGTACTGGATTTAGGGAAGTAGGGATAGGTGACTGATGAAGCAGATAAAATGTCTTGTTTTAATGTTGGACCATGTGGAAGTAAACATAGAAACCAAACAAGAGCTTCTACCCTAAGTGAATCACAATTTCTTATAGTTCAACTTGTTATTTTAGAAGACAGTAAGTAGTGTGGAGAAAATGAACACAGTGTGAGCAGAGAGACAGAAATTGGGGTTAGAGAAGTGTCTAGGGACAGGGTAGTAGGAGGTAAGGGAAGATTTCTCTGGGACGATTGCTTAGGTGCTGTGGAGGAAAATTGGTATAGAACAGAGTACTGCTACCTGTTCCAATGGCAGGTGATCACAGAGGTTTTGAAAAGTTAAAAATATTTGTTATAGGAGGGTGCCAGCGGCTCAGGCCTGTATTCTAAGCTGCTCAGGAAGCTGCGATCTGAGGATCACAGTTCAAAGTGAGCCTAGGTAGGCAAATCCAAGAGACTCTTTTCTCCAATTAACCCACAAGAAGTCAGAAGTGGAGCTGTGGTTCAAGTGGGAGATCACCAGACTTGAGAGAAGAATCCAAGCAAGAGTGCAAGGCTCTGAGTTCAAGTCTGAAAGTTAGCAGAAAATGTTGTCATAAATTCAAAATGCCAAATAGATGGCTTATGAATATAAGCATCAAAGATACGTCCATTAACTTTGATAGATGAAACCCATTGTTACAGGGTCCAGGAATATACTCCTGGTTCCATAGGTCCAGTCTAACCATATATTTTCTTCTTTTTTATGTTTTTTATTATAAAAATAGAATACAGAGGGACAGTTACATAAGTAAGGTAATGAATACATTTCCTATCGAACATTGTTTCCTCCTCCTTTGTTTTTCCTCTACCATACCTTCCCTCCCCACCTCCCCAGCTCCTTCCTTCCCCCTCCCAAGTTGAGTACACATTTTCTTTAGCTTTATATAGGAGGAAAAGGCAGTGGCAGGAGAGAAATGCATATTTTTTTGTTTTTGTAGTTTGGTTTTTTGTTCTACTCTTAGGTCTTGAACTCAGGGCCTGGATGTACTCCTTTAGCTTTTATAGTCAAGCTAGCACTCTACCACTTGTGCCACAGCTCCACTTTGGGCTTTTCAGGGCTACCTAATTGGAGATACATATCACTGACTTTCCTGCCTTGGCTGGCTTTGAATCAGGATCTTCAGATCTCAGCCTGCTGAGTAGCTAGGATTACAGGTGTGAGACACCAGCATCCAATAACAAATGCATAATTTTAAAGTCCCAGTCACACACGTGTTCATGTGGTGAGAGTTGGAAGGCAGTACTCATAGAGAGCCAGGCAGTTCATCATCTCAGGATTTCTCAGCTGGAACCTGGATACAGTAAGTCATTGGTCTGGTAGGTGGATATAAAGTGGAAGCTGAGATACCAAGCTTTTATACTGCTTTTGGTTAATCTCTGAGCCCAAATGATAGTGCCCCTCAGTCAAAGGGCCTTCGGACCTGTTACAATATTATGCTCAAAATGGCACAAAATATTAAGATTGGGGAACTCCAGGTTTCTTCTTGGTAGACGAAGTGAGACAAGTATTTGACTTGCTAAGGTTTTGGATAATCTACAATGCTTATTAGAGAATCTCAGAAATTGGACTTTATTTTAAGCAAAATGCAAATCCTACAAACAGAATATGGTTTATACTTTCAAAATTGATTATTACATAAAAATAGATTGGAAAGTAATTGGACATATCTCCCAATTGAAGCTTTCAGAGTTTGCAGTGTGTGCTAAATTATCTAGACCAGTGGAAAATTGCTTTATAATGCTGGGTCCATATATAGTCTAAAAGTCTGAAACAATAGGACAGAGTAAAAAAATAATCACTGCCCTTTCTAAGACCTAAAATTACAACAGAGGAAATAAAAACAAAGCTATGGAACCCATAGCAAATGCTATAGAATTCAAAGTGAAATAGAAATCCAGGTATGGAATTATAAATGCATCCTATCTCACAGAAGTGGCACAGAGAGGAGTACACTGCACTAAGGCACAAACACCAAATTCTGGTTTGTGCCCCCGGTCTGCCATTTAAACCGCCTCATAGAATTGAACAATTTATTTTGCATCAATTTCTTTCTGGAAAATTTGTAGTTACACCAACCTCAAAGCATAATGTAACTATCACACAGGTTAATAATACATGGAAAAAAAACTAGAATAGCACCTAGTATAAAAAGGGATAAATAAGTAATAAGATTTCACAGTCTTTGTGATAACTTGATAGACTTGAAGTCATTAAAAATACATTAAGATGGACAGGTTCTGGTTCTCACACCTGTATTCCTAGCTATTCAATTTTTTCAATTGATTCAGACTTATCCTGCTTGATTTCTTCTTGTGTAAGTTTTGACAAATATTTTGGAAGAAATTGGTCTATTACATTTAGATTATCAAATTTGTGGCATAGGTTTGTTCACAATATTCCTTTGTTATCTTTATTATACTTTAACATCATTGAAATTATCAGATTTCTCTTTTATTTCTCATATTGTTAATTTATCTTATCCTCATCTTAAGTAGTATCTTACTGATTTTCTTGATCTTTTCAAAGAATTACTTTTGAATTTATCATTGCAGGTTTCGGTGTATGGATTTTCTACAAGTTTCATTTATTTTTTCTGGGTGGTGGTAGTGGTAATAGAGATTGAATTCAGGAATTTTTCTAGTTAACTAAAATAGAAACTTGGTTTAATAACTTGAGGTCTACCTCCTACTGTATGCATTCAGTGCTAGAAGTTTCTTTCAAAGCACTGCTTCTGATGCATTTCACAGTTTGAGATATATTTGTTCGTTTCTTTGTTTAGGTGACACTGGAGTTTGACTCAGGCCCTCACATTTGCTAGTCAGGTGTCATACTGCTGATCCATATCTCCAGTCTTTTTAGCATTGGTTATATACTTCTGAGATGTGTCTCACCTCCTTCCCATATGGATTTTCATCATTGCTGAGATGACTGGTGTATACCATCTTCATTCCATTAAATGAAGTTTTGAAGACTTTTGTTTTCCACCCTGGCTGGCCTGGAACATCAATCTGCCTAGTCTCAGCCTTTCACATAGCTAAGACAAGAGATATGTACCCTGGACACCTAGCAGTGTTTAATCTTTAAGTATCTTTCTATTATTAATTTATATTATGGATTTCAAGTTTAATTCTATTTGGTCCAAGAGCAGGTATTATATTATTTCTATTGTTTTCATTTATCTTCTTACCTGGAATTTTCTCTGTCTCGATGAAAGCTCATGTGTGACCTTTTTTTTTTTTTTTTTCATGTGTGAACTTGAATACAATCCCTTCTAATGTAGATGTCAATTATATTTATCTGACTGATGAAGGATAATTTCATGGGTTCAGAATTCCAGGTTGGTGATTTTTGTTTTTAATAGAGTTTAAGTATTTCACTTCATATTCTTACTTGTTTGGCTTCTAAAAATGAAATTCTTGTCTTTGTTCGTCCATAGAAAAATATATTATAATCTCTCTGTACAGTATTTTCACAATAAAAAAGTAAAAAAAGGAAAAACATATTATATAATCTATATCATGATTGGACTCTCTTACATGTATAAATTGATTATATATTTTAAATTATAGCTGTACGTATTACATGCGTATATAATATAAAGTTATAAATCTTGAGCCCCTTCTAATACTCAAAAACTTTCCTTTAGCAGTATTCTTTTTTATTTTTTATATTTTTGATGCTCCCCTCCCCCCATAACAGTATTCTTTTAGTTTGTTTTTCTGTGTGCCGTAATTGAGACTTGAACTCGGGGCCTTGGATTCTCTCTCTATTTATTTGAGATTTGAGGCTAGCATGCTACCATTTGAGTCATACTTCTGGCTATTTGCTGGTTCATTGGAGATAGGATTTCCTGGTATTTTTCTGCCCAGTCTGACTTCTTTGACCTGCCATCCTAGGATCTCAGCCTCTTGAGTAGCTATAATTACAGGTATGAACCACTAGCAGTGTTACAATGTAGAAAATAGAAGCAGGTCCAGGGCATGTATATGGTCAGTAGTCAGCTGACTAACTTTGAGAATTCCATTTTCAGAGTTTAGGAATGCTTCCCATTTTCTTATTCTTATATTGAGCTATCAGTTCTTTCTTTCATAAATGCACTTTAAGCAGATTTTGCAGGAGTAAGCTTCATTTAAAGATTCATATAGCTTATAAGTAGTGTAATGACTTTGTCCCCAGGGAAAATAAGGTATTTCAGATTCATTGTCATAGGAACCTCGTAATCCTCTAGAAAGTTCTGCTCTCATGGGGTCAAGGAAGGTTTCCCTCTGATTGTCATAGACATCAGGAAAGTGTCCAGGGACTTGTCATCACCTGTACTACAGTTCTGCAAGATGCTTAGACCTTTTGGCTATTTTTAATTTATAACCATGAACTATTACAGCAGGCCACATATACCTGTTTGTGTGAGGATTTTTTTCTTCTTTTAGGGGCCTTTATTGTTGTTTGCAGAATTCATTCTGGTAACTTGCTGTTACCAGAGTTTCTCCTGAAAGTGTAGCTCATACCTGACATTAATTTGGGGAAAGTTCTGTCATTATTATTTCAAATACTTTTTCTATTTCTTTTCCTTTACTCCTTATGATATTCCCATCATCCATATGTAACGTCTTTTGCAATTATCCCATATTCCTTTGGTATCTTTTTTTTCATTCTTTGAAATGAAAAGGTATTTTAATATTTTAGGTTATACTATAAATCTTTTGTAAAATGATAATTGTTTATTAATATATTTTATAAAAAATAATTCATACTTTCATACAATATAATTGACTATATTTTCATTCTTCCATATTTTCAGTTTTGAATTGTCTTGTTTGTGAAATCCTCTCTCTGAAGTTTTTTCTAGGTGAGTTCTACATTCTCAGATCCTTTTATTTTTTTCCTGTCCAGAGACTAACCTTAAATCATTTTCAACTTACTTAGACACTCATTAACCTGTGTGTCTAACAATTATGTTGCTTTCATCAATTTTAAGTGTATATATATCAATCAGCAAGAGAACCAAAATATTCTCTCAATCTATGTGATGAATTCCTCTTCATTAACAAATGATTAAACAATTAAACAGCTTTGCTCAATGTTTCTATTAAAAATGTGCCATAAAAATTATTGCTACAGTACAATCACTATCAGTAAATAAATTATTCAATATGTGATTATCAGAGACTTCTGTAAAGTCAAACTAAATGAATTCCAACTCACATTCTCCTTAGTTAATCTCAAAATAGTCCTAGCCACTCTAGAAAGTATGACAGACCTGAAGTGGAACAGACTAGAAGGCGAAGAAATGAATACAAGAACCCACAGCTATCTGATAAAATGTATGGTGGAAAAAGAAAGCCTCTTCAACAAATGGTGCTGGGAAAACCAAATGTCCATATATATGACCTCTCTCACACCTTAAATTAATATCAATTCAGAGTGGATCAAAAACCTCAATATAAGATTTAAAACTTTACTACAGGAAAGAGTAAACATTAGAATGTATTGACATAGGCAGAAACTCCCTAAATATAACTCCAGGAACTTAGAAAATAGAAAAGAGACTTGGCAAATAGGATTGTATCAAGCTAAAAAGCTTCTGCACAGCAAAGGACATGGTTATTAACCTAAAAATACAACCTGTAGAAGACCTCTAGCCAAAAAAGAAATGCAAATCAAAACAGAATCAAGATTTCATCTCATTCTAGACATAATGGCCATCATCAAGAATACAAACAGCAACAAATGCTGACAAGAATGGAGTAGGAGGGGAGAAGGAACCTTAATTGGTGGAAATATAAATTAGTACAACTTTGAACAACAGTTGAACAAAAAGAATACTAAGGAGCTCAAATATGAGTGAGAGGGTTGGGAAATAAGGAGAAGTGAGTAGACAAATAGAGGGATGAATGGTGGGCAAATATAGTCATAATATTCAATTTGTACATATGGAAATGGAACTCAGACATATTAGAAAATAGGCAAGGAAATGGATAGGTGGAAGAGAGAATGATGGAAGCATTAACTGATCAAAATGCACTGTACATGTAAAGGGACACATTTAGTTGAAACTCCTACAACTATCTAAAAATAATTAAGAAGGGAAGAAAGCATGCCAAATGACACAGGAGATATTGGGTTAGAAAGATATACTAGTTCTATCCATTTGAATTTATATGTCTCAAAATGTATCAAAATTTTTGACTGGGTGACCACAGCTTGTTCCTCTTCCAGGATCTTGAAGGGCTCCCAAGAGGATAAGCTTAAACTTCATTAGCTTCATACAAACCTATCTCTGCAGATTTTTACTTGACCCTCAAAATTATCTATTAGCTTAGTGTTTTCAGAAGCCTGGGCAGCTCTGGGAAAATGTTTAGTGAATTAATGAAAGTGGTCAAATTTTAATCAACACAATGAGCAGGAAGTCCATCAGAGGTGTGGTAAAAATAATGTACAGAGGGGATTTTTAATACACTAAATCAAGCAGTATTATAGTGTCAATGGTGTGTTAAGTCCTGTGGGTTCTAAAACAGAATTCCTGGCTTCCTCTTCTAAAATATCCTCTGATCTTTCCCATGACTCAGTTTCCTCATCTGGAAAATAAAATAGTATATATAATTCTAGTGACTTTTCGTGTGTTAACTATAGGTATTAGTTAACACAATCATTTTTGTGAGAAGTAAAATTATTAATACCTGTAAAGCTTAAAATTTCATGCCAAGTGTTGTAGTGTGTGTGTGTGTGTGTGTGTGTGTGTGTGTGTGTGTGTGTGTGTGTGTGTGTGCGGTAAAATTGGGCTTGTTCACATGCTTGCTTGGTTTTTACTCAAGAATGGTGCTCTGCCACTTGAGCCATACCTTGCCTTCTAAGAGTTTCAATACAGAGTAAATATTTTAAAGGGTAACTATCTTTATTTTTCAAACAGAACATTCCTTCCTTTGCACAAATATTTTAAGGAAAACAAAAATAAACTATAATTCTTAAAATTAAAATGAAATTGATACTTGGAGTGAATTAAGTGATCCATAAACTAAAGATAAAAAACTTGACAAGAGCTGGTGTATGGACAAAGTGGTAGAATGCCACCCTGAGTTCAAACCTCAGTCAAACAAAAAAATGAGTTAATTTTACATTGAACACGGTGGCATATATATAATCCTAGCTATTCTGGAGGTGGATATAGGGAAGATTGCATTTCTAAATTGTGAAAGTACCATATAGAGAGGTTACAATTACATGAGCAAGGTAATGTACATTTCTTATCAAGCATTGTTGCCTCCTTCTTTGTTCCCATACCTTCCCCCATATGCGCCCCCCCCACCAAAGTTGTAAAGTTCGTTTTTTGACATAACGTCTTGTACATCTCATTGTTGCAATGGATCCACCTGTATCCTTATTTAAACAATTTGTTTATTCCCTTCCCCTCCGCAAATTATACCAACATCAACTACAGTGAAAACAGTGGTTATACTGTGGGGGAGGGACATACAAAGCAAGAAAGAAATCATCTTATGAATATGTTCGAAATAATCACAAGAAAGGGGCAGGGAAAGTGGCTTAGTGGTAGATCACTTGCTTGCATGCATGAGGCCCTAGGTTCAATTCCCCAGCACCACATAAACAAAAAGAAAAAAAGCCAGAAATGGTGCTGTGGTTCAAGGGATAGAGCGCTAACCTTGAGCTGAAGAGCTGAGGGACAGTACCAAGACCCAGAGTTCAGGCCCCACAACCAGACCCCCCCCTCAAAAAAAGAAAAAATCACAAGAAAGAAAAAAACCATGAGTCCTTATCTTAGGGTTCATTTTGCCTAACATCAACTTATCTGACCGTTTCTGCTTGTCTCAGACATATACTAGTTATTGCAAATAAGGGAAACCATGGGACCTATGTTTCTTTGGGCCTGACTTCACTTAGTATAATTTGTACCAATCTTTCCATTTCCTAACAAATGGGGCAATGCCATTCTTTCTGATGGAAGCAGAGAATTCCATTGTGTATATATACCACATTTTCTTGATCCATTCATCTATGAAGGGGCATTTGGGTTGGTTCCATATCTTAGCTATGGTAAATAATGCTGCAATAAACGTAGTCGTGCTGGTAGCTTTAGTGTGGCCTTGTTTGTGATCATTTGGGTAAACGCCCAAAAGTGGTATTGCTGGGTCATAGGGGAGCTCTATATGGAGTCTTCTGAGGAACCTCCATACTACTTTTCAAAGTAGCTGATATGGAATAATAAAATACCCTGAATAGCAAACACGATCCTTAACAGAAAAAATAGTGCTGGAGGAATATCAATACCAAATTTCAAACTTTACTACAAAGCCATAGTAATGATACCAGCTTGGTACTGGCACAAGAACAGACTTCAGTACTAATGGGATAGAATTGAGAACCCAGAAATGAACCCACAGACCTATAGCCATCTAATCTTCGATAAGGGAGCTAAAAAAAATAGAATGGAATAAAGACAGCCTCTTCAGTAAATGGTGCTGGCAAAATTCGTTAATCACTTGTAGAAAACTAAAGCTAGATCCTTATATATCACCCTGTACCAGAATCAACTCCAAATGGATCAAAGACCTGGGTGTCAAAGCAGACACCCTGAAAACATTACAAGATAAAATAGGAGAAACCCTAGGTCTCCTTGGCACAGGCAGAAATTTTTGTAAAAGAGATCCAGAAACACAACAAATCAAAGAAAGGTTGGACAATTGGGAGTGCATGATATTGCAGAATTTCTGCAAGACAAAGGTCATAGCTGGCAAGATCAATAGGAAGTCCACTGATTGGGAGAAGATCTTCACTAGCCATACAACGGACAAGTGTCTCATATCTACAATATACCTGGAACTCAATTAAATCCCCCAACAACAAATCCTCAAAGAAACAATTGCCCAATAAATAAGTGGGCTAAAGAATGAAAGAGAAATTTCTCTGAAGAGGAAAGAAGGATGGCCAATGAAGAAATAAATGCTCAACCTCCCTAGCCATAAAAGAAATACAAATCAAAACAACATTGAGATTCCACCTCACCCCAGTTAGATTGGCTATAATTAAGAACTCTATTAACAACAGATGCTGAATGGGATGTGGACAGAAGGGAACCTTACTGCATTGTTGGTCGGAGTATAAACTTGCTCAACCACTTTGGAAAGTAGTATAGAAGATTGCATTTTGAAGCCAGCTTGGGTAAAATGTGAGTTTCCAGATCAACCAACAAGCAGGGATAATGGTACACATTATAATTTGAGCTATGAAGGATGAGTATATAGAGGATTGTGATCCGAGGCTGGCCCCTGGCAACAACAGAAATGGATACCTAAACCTACATGCTCAACATTATCTTTTGCAAAATGTGGAAGAGAGGCCCTTTAAGGCATATGTGTGTGTGTTCTATCTGAATGTCAAGGGTTGAAGTGTTGAAGTAGCATGGAAAATAAAAACATGGACCTCTTCTTGTTGAACTGAGGAGCATAACGTAAATTCTTTTTTTTTTTTTTTTTGTCGGTCGTGGGGCTTGAACTCTGGGCCTGGGCGTTGTCCCTTAGCTCTTCAGCTCAAGGCAAGCGCTCTACCACTTGAGCTACAGCGCCACTTCCTAATGTAAATTCTTCTATGAACTCAGGAATGCAGCTCAGCTGAATCCCAGCTTTGAGATATTGCAATAACAGACTTTCATCAATTTTTCCTGCTACTGGAAAAAAGATACTAAACGAAATATTAGTGCTTAAGTCTCAAACACCTCTCTTTCTCATCCACTTCAGAGTTTACATGATGGAGAATGATCAAGTTTTCCTGGGGGGACAATGCTCACCAATATGGGGCAGGATTTATCAGGCATGTGCTCACTAATATCTGAGAAAGCAAGATTGGAATAAAGGGGATATTTGGGGGTTTTCTCTTGGGTGGTATTTTTTGTTTGGTTTCGTTTGGTTTTTGCTAATCCTGGGGCATGAACTCAGGACTAGGGTCCTGTACTTGAACATTTCTGCTCAAGGCTAGTACTTTACCACTTAAGCCACAGCCCTATTTCTGGCTTTCTTTGGTGGTTAATTGGAGATAAATTTCTCAGGAAGTTTTCTTCCTGGCCTTTCAACTGCAATCCTCAGATCTCATCCTCAGCTAAGATAACATGTATGAGCCACCAGCAACCAGCTGGAATACTTGGATTTTCTTGCTTTTTTTGATCCTGTGGGGCAAGCCAGACAAAATGTAACATTTTCTTTTACCAAATAAGAAAGAGAAACTTTTAAATCCAACTGTATGTGATCTGTTAGAATGAAGAGTTTTAAATTTTATAAAAACTTCATATTTTCATTGTGCTAATACACAGAATCTTAAAAATCCAGAAAATATTCATTCTGATTATTATTATTATTTTGTTGTCTCAAAAAGAAATTGAGGCATTCCTAAATGGTCGTGTTATTCTTTCCCATATTTTCTTTTAAAAGGTCTTTGATGTGCCTCTAAATGTTACTGGTTTCTGCAAGATAAAAGAAATTCCCTAGTACCACTTGAAATATAATGCTCTCCGTTAGAGTTTATGAGAAATTTCTACCTTCCGCATAAATTATCACTTCAGTTAACTCTGTTAGTGTAAATTGTGTCTCTCTTAGGAGCCACAGATTTGCTAAATATTAGTCAAAGAAATAATAGAAGCCATTCTTATAGGAAATGATCAGTTAAAACAATACTTTTGTTTATGAGTATGTGTGTTGTGATTTGGAGTTTTTTCATAGAAGTCGTGGGGATGGAGCACAGGGTCTTGTGCACACTTCGCAAGAACACTACCACTGAGCTGCATCCCTAGCCCCTTGTGTGTGGTTTTGAAATCATGATGTCACAAGCCTGTAATAGAAATCAGTATAGCAATTCTGGGATTTGCCATGCATTTATGGAAACGCTGAGGAAAGATGAATTTTTAAAAGTTCCTGGATGTGGTTTTCATATCCTAACATTAGGGAAACATTGAGAAAGAACAAATATTAGTAGGTTTCTTGAGTGCTGAGAACAACCATTATCATTTGGGTTTTTTTTTTTTTGTTCTTTTGTGCTAGTACTGGGGCTTGAGCCCAAGTCCCTTAGCCCTTTTCACACAAGGCTGGCTCTCTACCATGTGAGTCACAGCCACAATTCTAGTTTATTTTGTATATAATTGGAGATCAAAAGTCCTGACTGGATTAGCTGCAAACTGTAATCCTCAGGTCACAGCCTCCTGAGTAGCTAGGATTACAAGCATGAGCCACTCATGTTGAGCTGTCATTTTGGTTTTTATCAGCCCATGAAACACATCTTTAATACTAATTTTCATGTTTTGACATTTTAAACTGTGGTGAATTATAAATAACCAAATTTCCAATATATAAGTGTTTAAGTTACATTGCTCATATTCATAGTGTTGTGCAACCATCACCAGTATTTAAATTTTTTATTGCTTCAAACAGAAACTGTAGAGCACATGGGCAGCAAAGATGGTGCTGGGAGGGAGTAGAGTGGGCAGAGCCCAATTGACCTGATCAGTTCCTAACCAGTCCGTGAAGGCTTAGGTGCATGATAGGGTATGACCTTGACAGTGATTGGTTCCTCTTCCTCCCTTGCCTTTTTGTCTTTAAAAAGGGCTGCTCTCTGTTAATAAATGAGTTTTCTACCTGCTGGATTTGGCTCCCTCCTGTGTCTGATTGTCTCCCGGGCTGAGGGAGGCTGGGGAATGGGCGAGCGCCGCACTTACCTTTCCTCAGACCCCGTCCGTCTTTCGTGGGACGGACAAAGACCCGACAGAAACTGTATCATCATTAATCAATAAATTGTCACTCATCTCTTCCTCCCTCTAACTGTGGACAATCTCTAATCTGCTATCAGTTTCTGTTGTCTATTCTAGATATTTCTTATAAGTACAATCATACATGAGCTATGCTTTTGTGTCTGGTTTGAAATACTTAGTTTTATAATGTTTTTCAAGGTTGGTGCAGTCCATGTTACAGCATGGACAGAGTGTCATTTATTTCTTGTGGCACATTAATTTCCACACTATGAGATGCCATATTTTGTTTATTCATTCATCTATAAATGAACATTCGGAAGGTTTCTCTCCAGTATTTATAAATAAGGCTACAATGAACACTGGCATCCATGTAAGTTCTATTGTCCATTGTTTGTTTGTATCTTTACAAATAGAATTGTTGAGTCATATTGTAATTCTATGTTAGACTCTTGGAAGATTCACCAACTTGTTTTCTATGTGGTTGTAACATTCTACATTCTCATTACCTTAGCTGTGCCAAAAGAGTTCAACTCCTCCTCTTTTTTTCCTAGTCCTGGGTCTTGAACTCAGGGTCTGGGCACTCTTCCTGAGCTTCTTTTTCTCTACCACTTGAGCAACACCATCAGTTCCAGCTCTCTCAGTTTATGTGGTACTGAGGAATTGAACCCAGGACTTCATGCATGCTAGGCAAGCACTCTACAACTAAGCCACATTCCCAGACCATTTTCTGTATTTTTTTTAAGTCACAGTCATTGTAGAAGGCATGAAGCAGTATCTTCCTGTGATTTTGATGGCATTTTCCTAGCAACTTTGGGGTTGCTTAGTGGTGCTTTATCTCTCTGCTTTGAAGAAATGTTTGTTGAAGTTCCACAACTATTTTAAAGTGAATTTCCTTTTGTGTTACTTGATTGAGGAGTTCTTCATATATTCTCTGAGGTTAAAATCTATAATATATAGTTATTTTCTCACATTATTTAGGTTTTCTTTTAGCTTTCTTGGTAATGAAACTTGGTCTGTTTAAGAATAGTATCTAATTTTTTTCTTTGGATAAAAAGGGATACAAAAGTTCTTAAAATAATAATAACAGCCATAATTAAAAATGCCATGGGTTTTTCTCTCAGAGGTTCATTCTTCTTAGTGTATAATAGATTAATTAACCTCTTTTCTTGTGTGTGTAAATAAAAGCTGCTTTTAGTTAGGAGCTCTAGAGTTTTTCAGAGGTTAAAAATGATAAAATTTGATAAAACTAAGTATTTATTTCACTTATAGAACAACTTTCTCTCCTCAACCTGAGTAATTATTTATACTATACTATTGGAGTTAGCTAATATTAATTAGAGGAAGGACTTTTTATCAAAGGAAGGGATTGCATAAGTTGTGGGAATACATGATGTATTGAGGAATACTTACAGGCTTCTGATATATTTTAGAAAAAAATTAAATTTAAGAGAATCTTCATCAGGCTGGGAAGTTGGCTCAGGGGTAGAGTGCTTGCCTGGCATGCCTGAGGCCCTAGGTTCAATTCCTCAGCATCACATAAGCAAAAAGAAAAAAGCCAGAAGTGGCATTGTGGCTCAAGTAGTAGAACGCTAGCCTTGAGCTGAAGAGCTGAGGGACAGTGCCCAGGCCGAGTTCAGGCCCCACAACCAGACCCCCCCCACAAAAAAAGAGTATCTTCATCATAGAATCTACAGAAGTTAAATGAGTCGTGAACAAAGTTGAAGTTTGCCCAAATGCACAGAGTACAGAGATGAGACCAAAGTGGGTAAGTACTACCTGGATCTCCTTACTGTGAAATATCCTCCACATATTAATGGGATAAATGGAATTTTTCCCAAGCACACACAATTCATACCTTCAAGATAGAAGCGATTCCATTCAAGTATAGGCTTTGGAGGAATTTAACATTCAACAATAATTTTAAGAGATTCTTGATTATAGTAGACAAAAAGGATTATATTGACCTTTCAGTCTCAAAGCTTTATCCCTATTAGAAAATCTTCAAAAACTGATTTTGTGACTTTGGAGAAAATAATTAACTATAAAGCTTCATAAATTATATTAGGAAAATAAGTTCATAAAATGAAGAGTTGATGCGGAGTTATGAAAGACTTCATACTATTTTTCAAAGTCTCTTGGAATCAAAATCTGTTCTCAGTGTATTGAGAAAGTAGAAATGTATCTAGTGTTAGAATCATGGATACCTAAAACATTGAGTCATCCCAAAATTCATTGTATCCCTGAAAATTACGTAGAGTTCTAGTATCTTAATGGCACTCTCATGTGGAACCCAACTATTTGTCTTGGCATTTAAAACTGGGGAAGTGTTTTCCAGGGAATGAACCTTTAAAATATTCTTTTCTAAATAAAACAAAGGAAAAATCTTTCTTAAATAATTCTTTAAAAGGATTCATCAGCTGCAGAGATCTGACATTATGGGTATCCGGGATGTGCAGGTACAGCAATGCCCTTGCGGAAGGGCTCTGGGAATATGGAGCCACAATGAGCTCCTGGCTAGAATATGCTGCCAACTACAGGCAGAGCCCTGTGCAGTTAGGTGACCTATTGAAGTCCTCATTTATTTCTTTGTCATTGAAGGCAACTTTTTTTTCGGGGGGGGGGGGGGTCCGGTCGTGGGGCCCTTCTGGGCCTGGGCACTGTCCCTCAGCTCTTCAGCTCAAGGCTAGCGCTCTACCACTTGAGCCACAGCGCCACTTTCGGCTTTTTTCCTTTTGCTTATGTGGTGCTGAGGAATCGAACTCAGGGCCTCAGGCATGCAAGGCAAGTGCTCTACCACCGAGCCACCTTCCTAGCCCATTGAAGGCAACTTTGAGATAGTGGTGCAGGCCCTGGAATCAGCAGGTATGGCTGCCCTGCAAATGCACTGCCCCTCATTTAGGGAAGACAGCTTGAGCCCTGGGTAGCTTCTGCAGGTGTTAGGCCTAGCCAGGACAGGTTAGCTGTGCAAGCTGGAAGTGGCCCATAATGTGCGGCTACATGCTGGCATGTGCAGCAGTTGTTAGCCCAGGTGGGATTCCCTCGTCTGACTTCACTCATCCTCCCCATTAAGGCCTTTGACACACCCTTCACTTCTGTCCCAACTTCTAAGCATGAAGACTGCCTCCTTGGCTCCATCTCCTGAGAGCTCAGTCACATGACTTACCTGATAGAGCTGAGTATGGCCCTCTCCATGCTGACAGGGAAGATCCAGATTCTCCTAGGGTGAATCTCAGAGACTGAAAGGAGGAGGGATGGGTCAAGCACTCTGGTCATTGGCTTCACAGGCTGTAGGGGCACTGAGTGATAGGTAGAAGAACAGCTTATTCACAAAGCCCCAAGCTTAATGCTCTCTGGAGCTGCACATAAGAGAGCACAAAAGAGAAATAAAGAAGTTGGAGGACCAGGAGTGATCCAGAATAGTGAGGGACCTCAGGGGACTGCTTCTAGTTAGAAAGAGACAATGTGTAAGGTAGGCATCAAAACCAGGCTTGCAATCCCAACACTCAGAAGCCTGAGGAAGAAGGAAAGTGAGTTCAAGTCCAGCATGGATAACATGGGGAGACTGCCTCAAAAAACAAGGTCTGGAGGTGTAGCTCAAATATTAGAGTACCAGCCAGTGAGCAAAAGCATCAGATACTGAGTTTGAATGGTGTCTTGGTCTTCAAAATAAGAAAAGAAAGAGAGAAAGAGACAGACCAAGAGAGAGAGAGAGAGAGAGAGAGAGAGAGAGAGAGAGAGAGAGAGAGAGAGAGAGAGAGAGAGAGAGAGAAAGGAAGGAAGGAAGAAAGAAAGAAAGAAAGAAAGAAAGAAAGAAAGAAAGAAAGAAAGAAAGAAAGAAAGAAAGAAAGAAAGAAAGATAGAAAAAAAAGAAAGAAAAAAGAAAGAAAGAAAAATAAGGGCTAAAATGTGCCTTGATGCTACAGTGTTTGACTAGCACATGAAAAACCCTGGCTGTAATCCCTAGCATAGATAGGAGGAAGAGTGGGGGAAAGCAAGAAGAGCAGGACAGAGAGGGAAAGGGGGAGGGGGAAGGGAGAGGGAGAGGTCTCTGTGAAAAGAACATGCTAACTAATGGGTCTAGAATGTTGCTTTATAAGGCAAAGCTAACTATAGTGACTCCTGTAGCTGTCTATTGTGGTGCAAAAAAAGTTCCCAACACTGTGTGACTGGCATTATCTCAGGTCAGGTATAGAAATCTGGCTCAGCTGGGTGACATGAGGTTGTTGTCAGCTGACTGTGGGACTGCAGTGTCACCCTGGCCTTTCTGAGCAGATATTAACCCAAGATCATTCATGGGAATTGGGGGAATGCCTGGCCTTCTCCATAAGCAGGATTATCATAAGGTCTTAGCTAATAGTTTCACCCATTTGCAGTTATGATATCAAGAGGGGCATGCACAGACAGTGAGGGACTCAGTCAGAGACAGGGCCCAGCTGCCCCTTTGCTGATGCTTGCTGCCAACACTATCTAAATCAGAATTATTGGATTGTGGATATGGTGCCTCAGTTGGGGATGTCTGGCTTTCCCTTCCTGGATCTACAGTAATGGATTCTTCTATTGTTAGAGTAATGGCTCTTTTTTCTTACTAATGCCTCATTTCCTCTGTAGCAAGCTCTCAGAGTGGATGTTCTCTCCAGGATCATGTACATAACTCCTTTCATATGAAAATGGTTGTTGAGAGTTCTGGGAAGATGGCAGAGGAGAAGCTGGAATCTGAACAAGCTCTCCCATAGAAAGCAGTTTTAGAGTTCCAGTGAACAGTCCTAAGCCAGAGAATCACACCAAGTGTGTCATCACAGGACAGAGAGTTAGACAAGAGAGGGGAAGCCAAGGAAACGCAGCAGCTGCCGCTCCGGCGGCGGGGCCGCGGCGGCGGCGACCACCGCCGCGGAGACATACCTGAGACACAGAGAGTCGGGGACGAAGGAGCCAAACGCAGCGGACGAGCGGATTCTACTCAACACCAACAAGAACCGACAAGGAGCTAACATCTTCATCCTGCTGTTTGCAGTCCAGAGACGACCCAGGATCCAAGACTCGGCGTGAGTAGAAGCCCGACATCCTCACTACTCAGGGAGCAGAGGAGGGAAGGCCACCCCTACCCCCCCAGCACCGGTGATCTCCATCTTGGATACCGACAAAGTTCGGAGGAGCTGCTAGCTCCAGCTCAGGCCTTGGAATAAAATGAGTCATTTAGCAGGTCACAAGAACTTAACAGCGAAGTGACCTGCCAGACTCAGCTCCATCCAGGGAAAAGTCACCCAGCTCAGGCGCCAGCCATCGGAGTGCCTTGCTTCACTGGGTAACCAGAGCCAGAGGCTGCCCCTCCCTCTAGCAGCCTCGACAATCAATTGAAAAACAGAAACCCTGAGAATGGCTCCAGGCTGGGCGCTGTGAGCTTTATCACAAAATAGCCCCAGGGAAAAGCTACTGTTTATTGAAAGGCCTCAACTCTACCCAGAACCTAGCCTCATCACCACATCCCCCTCTTTTGTGACTCTCAAAGCAGACCACCCTCCCAGAAAACTAACCTGGGAGGGGGATCTCAAAATCTTGGGTAAAGCAGAGCATTTTTCTGCCTCTTCCAACCAACCGACTTAAGAAACCAATCAAGCCACAGGACCTCAAGCTGACCAGAGACTCCAACAAGAGACTGGTTGCAGACAAAAGGGAGATACAGGATTCTTCCCACTCCTCCCCCCCACTAAAAAAAAAAATCTAAAGACTTTTTTTTCTTTTTTTTTCTTTTTTTTTCTTTTTTTTCTTCTTCTTCTTTTCTTTTTTTTGCTTGTTTTCTGTTTTTTGTTACCTTATATATATATATATATATAAATTTTTTTCCCTTCTAAAACTTTTATTAATCTTTAATTTTTGCCTCTTCTGAAAAAATAATTGTTTCCCAGTAACCTTTTTTTTTTCTCATCTTATAATTTTTATTTTAGGAATATGTGAATAAGAGTTTTCCTTTCTTTTCTTGTCTTCTTTCTCTTTTCCTTTCTTTCTTAATTATCTTTTTGTTTTTTATCTAGCTCTACTGAACTTCTGATCTTTTCTTCTCCCGTTCCCATCCTTAAAGCTTTTCACATCTCCTCTATGTCCCTCCCCTTCTCTGAACATATTCACATTCCTCTCTAAATAGACGGTCTTTTAACCTCTATAATAACATTAATTTTTACGTTTCTATTCTTTTTCTGGTCTCTCTTTATTCCCCTTTCCGTCTCTTCTTTTTCTCTCTCTCTCTACTTGCATTCTACCCACCTCATTTCCTGCACTGTGATTAGGACATAGTTAACTCTCCCTGTGCCTCCCCACACCAATCTATTCCTATTTTTTACCCACATCTCTCCCTAATCCTAATAATTTCTGGTTTTCCAAATTCTTTTCTGCGGTTCGAAGTCCTTTAACATATAGTCGTTTGATGTAAAATAGATGTATCTGTTGAACTAGATTGTATCTGTAGACTATTGACTGTACAAATGCAAACTTTGGTTGATGGTTGCCTTAAGATAGTGTTCTAGCACAAAACTGGTGTAATCTTTATCTCAAATGGGCCGAGTAAGCCGGAAAAACACAAGAAAAATGGCAAATTCGGGTATCTCAATTCCCAACCTTGATAATCAGGGATTAGAACAGATAAAGAAAAATCCAGAGGAGAGTTCCCAAATAGCTCTACAAACACTAATAGCAAACATGATAAGTGAGAAGTTTGACAATGTACAAAGGACTCTGCATGAGCGTGATAGGGAGAGAGAGGAGGCATCCCAGAAGTTTATACAGGAATATCATAAGCATGAGGAAGCTTCTCAAAAACTGATACAGGATTTGCGTGAACAACTTGAGAATACTCAAAGAGAAAGGGAGGAATGGCGTGAGCAGGCAGAGAACACTCAAAGAGAACTGCAGGAATCCCACAGAAGGGAGGAAACTAATCAAAGAGTAATTCACGAATTAAGAGACCAGGTAGAGAATACACAAAGATCACTAAAGACATTCATGGAATCCATTAACAAAGAGCTGAAGGAAGTCAGGGAGACCACAAAGGGAATGCTGAATGGAACCCAACAGAAGGAATGGGAGTCCAAAGAAACCATAACCAATCAACTAAGTGATTTGAGAACAAACACTGAACACCAAATTAAGGAAGTAAAGAAAATCATACAAGACCTAAAACAGAGCTTCAAAAAAGAACTTGAAGCCATCAAAGCTGACCAATTAGAAGGAAAAGAGATAAAAAACAAAGTAGAGAGTCTTGAGAGCAGGTTAGACCATGCAGAAGATAGAATCTCAGGGATTGAAGACAGCCTAGATATTATAGAGAAAGAACATACAACCATCCAAGACAAGTCCAAGAAATATGATAGGTCTAGCCAACACCTGGAAGACACCATCAGAAGGCCCAATCTAAGGATAATGGGTGTAGAGGAGCACCTAGAAACAGAAGTTAATGGTCTAGGAAATTTGTTTAACAGGATGCTAGCAGAGAACTTCCCAAACATACAAAAAGATAGGCCTATTCAGATACAAGAAGCTTTTAGAACCCCAAATAGACCAGATCAGAATAGGGCATCCCACCGTCACATTATAATCCACACAGGATCAACCCAGACCAAGGAAAAGATCCCTAAAGCTGTCAAGGAGAAAAGGTTAATCACCTATAAAGGGAAACCAATTAGAATTACCTCAGATTTCTCAGCAGAGACAATCAAAGCAAGAAGAGCCTGGAATGACGTATGCCATGCCCTAAAAACAAACAACTATCAACCAAGAATACTGTACCCAGCTAAACTCTCCTTCATAACTGAAGGCCAAATAAAAACCTTCCATAGCAAAGAAAAATTGAAACAATACATCTCCACCAAACCAGCCCTGCAAAAGATTCTTAAAGATGTCCTACACATAGAAAACCAACAAGAACGCAACAAAGGCCAAGAAACTGCACCCAAACTGAGAATCCAAGAACCTTAGGAAGAACCCAGTTTTCACAGCCCCCAAGAAGGTGGATAACATGGCAGGAACCCCCAAATACCTCTCAGTCCTATCTCTTAACGTTAACGGACTGAACTCTCCAATTAAGCAACATAGACTGTCTAGTTGGATTAAAAAACAAGACCCCTCTCTCTGCTGCCTTCAGGAGTCACATCTTGCCCGTAAAAACAAACATATTTTCAAAGTTAAAGGCTGGAACAAAATCTACCAAGCAAACGGCCCTCATAAACAGGCGGGAGTTGCAATCCTAATATCAGATAAAATAGACTTCAAACTAAAATTCGTGAGAAGAGATAAAGAAGGTCGCTACATACTAATTAAAGGATCTCTCCTTCAGGAGGATATTACAATTCTAAATATCTATTCGCCAAACAATGGAGCACCCAAATTTATCAAAGAGACACTACTTTCCCTCAAATCCCATATAGATCCAAAGACATTAATTGTTAGGGATTTTAACACACCACTCTCCCCACTAGATAGATCACCTCGGCAAAAACTCAACAGAGAAACGGCAGATCTAAACAGCTGCATAGATCAACTAGTCTTAACAGACATTTACCGAACATTTCACCCAGCAGCAACAGAATACACGTTCCTCTCAGCAGCACATGGAACGTTTTCTAAAATAGACCTCATTTTAGGCCACAAAACAAACTTGTCTAAATTCAGAAACATTGAAGTTATACCTTGCATTCTCTCTGACCACAAGGGAATAAAATTAGATCTCAACACCAAAAGCCACCAAAGAAAGTCTGGTATCACATGGAGGCTGAACAACACACTGCTGAATCATGAGTGGGTCATGGAAGAGATTAGAAAGGAAATTCAAATGTTTATGCTATTCAACAAAAATGAACACACAAATTACCAGCTCCTCTGGGACACAGCAAAGGCAGTACTCAGAGGCAAGTTTATAGCTCTGAGCTCCTACATCAACAAATTGGAGAGATCGGAAACTAACAATTTAATGACACATCTAAACCTCCTTGAAAAAGAGCAGCAAGATAAACCCCAATCCAGTAGACGGAAAGAAATAATCAAAATTAAATCAGAATTAAATGAATTAGAATCCAAAAAAACTATAGAAAGAATCAACAAAACAAAGAGTTGGTTCTTCGAAAAACTTAACAAAATTGACAGACCCTTAGCAAACCTTATCAGAAAAAGGAGAGAACACACCCAAAGTAATAAACTCAGAGATGAGAATGGAAACATCACCACGGAAACAACCAAGATTCAGAACATTATTAGGGGATACTTCTCAAACTTTATGCTAATAAGTTTGAGAACTTGACAGAAATGGACCTTTTCCTAGCAAATATTGACATGCCAAAACTAAACCAAGATGAGTTAAACCAGCTTAACAGGCCCATATCAAGTATTGAAATAGAAACAGCAATAAGAGACCTCCCAGCTAAGAAAAGTCCAGGACCAGATGGTTTTACAGCGGAATTTTACAAGGCCTTCAAAGCAGAGCTCACACCAATACTCCTCCAACTCTTCAATGAAATTGAAAGAGAAAGCTCACTACCGAATACATTCTATGAAGCCATCATAACCCTCATCCCAAAACCAGGCAGGGACTCATCAAAGAAAGAGAACTATAGACCCATTTCTTTGATGAACATTGATGCAAAACTTCTCAACAAAATTTTGGCCAATCGACTTCAACAATTCATCCAAAAAATCATACACCATGATCAAACAGGATTCATTTCAGGGATGCAAAGCTGGTTCAATATACGCAAATCAATTAATATTATTCATCACATCAACAGGAGCAAGAATAAGAACCACAGGGTTATCTCAATAGATGCAGAAAAAGGATTTGACAAGATCCAACACCCCTTTATGATGAAGGTTCTGGAAAAATTAGGAATCCATGGAACATTCCTCAATACAATAAAGGCTGTATATGACAAACCTACAGCCAGCATTATACTCAATGGTGAAAAACTAAAGCCATTTCCTCTTAACTCAGGAACAAGACAAGGATGCCCACTCTCTCCACTTCTCTTCAATCTAGTATTAGAATGCCTAGCTACAGCAATAAGACAAGATGCAGACATAAAGGGGATCCAAATAGGGAAAGAAGAAATAAAACTCTCCCTCTTTGCAGATGACATGATCTTGTATTTAAAGAATCCCATAGACTCCACTCCCAAATTACTCAAGCTGATTCAAAACTTTGGCAAAGTAGCAGGTTATAAAATTAACCCCCAAAAATCAATGGCTTTTCTATATGCCAACAATGAGAAAAGTGTGGCTGAAATTAGGAAAGTAACTCCATTTGTAATAGCCCCACAAAAAATAAAATACCTAGGAATTAACTTAACCAAAGAAGTGAAGGACCTCTATGATGGAAACTTAAAAATCTTGAAAAAGGAAATCAACACAGAACTTAAAAAATGGCAAAACCTCCCATGCTCCTGGATTGGCAAGATTAACATCGCGAAAATGGCAATACTTCCCAAGGCTATCTACAAATTCAACGCGATACCTATCAAAATTCCACCCTCATTCTTCTAGGAAATAGAGGAGGCAATCCAAAAATTCATATGGAACAATAAAAGACCCCGAATAGCAAAAAAGCTCCTCAACGGAAAGAACACTGCTGGAGGAATATCAATACCAAATTTCAAACTCTACTATAAAGCCATAGTAATCAAAACAGCTTGGTATTGGCATAAGAACAGACCTCAGGACCAATGGAATAGAATTGAAAACCCAGAAATGAACCTACAGACCTATAGCCATCTAATCTTCGATAAGGAAGCTAAAACAATAGAATGGAAGAAAGACAGCCTCTTCAGTAAATGGTGCTGGCAAAATTGGTTAACTACATGTAGAAAACTAAAGCTAGATCCTTATTTATCACCCTGTACCAGAATCAACTCCAAATGGATCAAAGACCTTGAACTCAAAGCAGACACTCTGAAAACATTACAGGATGGAATAGGAGAAACCCTAGGTCTCCTTGGCTCAAGTCGAAATTTTCTGAATAGAGACCCGGAAGCACAACCAATCAAAGAAAGGTTGGACAAATGGGATTGCATAAGGTTGCAGAGCTTCTGCAGGGCAAATGACATAGCTGGCAAGATCAATAGAAAGCCCACCGATTGGGAGAAGATCTTTACTAGCCATACAACGGACAAGGGTCTCATATCTAAAATATACTTGGAACTCAAAAAATTATACCACCCAACAACAAATCCTCAAAGAATCAACTGCCCAATAAATAAGTGGGCAAAAGACTTAAAGAGAAGCTTCTCTGAAGAAGAAACAAGGATGGCCAATAGACACATGAAGAAATGTTCAACATCCCTAGCCATAAAAGAAATGCAAATCAAAACAACATTGAGATATCACCTCACTCCAGTTAGAACAGCAAAAATCAAGAACTCTAACAACAACAGATGCTGGAGGGGATGTGGACAGAAAGGAACCTTACTTCATTGTTGGTGGGAATGTAAACTTGTTCAACCACTTTGGAAAGCAGTATGGAGGTTCCTCAGAAGACTTCACATAGATCTCCCCTATGATCCAGCAATCCCACTTTTGGGCATTTACCCAAATGTTTACAAACAAGACCACACTAAAGCTACCAGCACAACTATGTTTATTGCAGCATTATTTACCATAGCTAAGATATGGAACCAACCCAGATGCCCCTCAGTAGATGAATGGATCAAGAAAATGTGGTATATATACACAATGGAATTCTATGCCTCCATCAGAAAGAATGACATTTCCCCATTTGTTAGGAAATGGAAAGGTTTGAAAAAATTATATTCAGTGAAGTAAGCCAGGCCCAAAGAAGCATAGGTCCCATGGTTTCCCTTATTTGCAATATCTAGTATAGGTATGAGTCAAGCGGAAAAGGTCAGATAATGTGATGTTAGGAAAATGAACCCTTAAATATGTATTTTAATGTTTTCGTTTCTTTCATGCATGTGTTTCTAACGCATTTATAAGATTATTTCTTTGTTGCTTTGTATGTCCCTCCCCCACAGTGTAACCCCCGCTTTCACTATATTTGATGTCAGTATAACATGTGGAGGTGATGGGGACAAACAAGTCGTTTAAGGATTCAGGTGGACCTGTTGCAACAATGAGAAGTACAAAATGTCATGTCAAAACCAGCTTTACAATGTCGGTGTGTGGGGGGGAGGGGGGTATAATTGGGTGGGGGGAGGGGAGTAAAATTGGGTGGGGGGAGGGGGGAGGCGGGGAAGGGAAGTGAAGGGTAAACAAAGGAGGAGGCTGCAATGCTTGGTAAGAAATGTATGCATTATCCTGCCCATGTAATTGTAGACCCCCCTGTACAGTATGTTCTCAAATAAAATAAAATACAATTAAAAAAAAAAAAAGAAAATGGTTGTTGATAAAATCTGCCATTTAGGTGAGATGAAGACAAAGGTTTCGTTCGTTCAGGTTAATTCTGAACCACACAGCAAGCCCAGAAGCTGTAGACTGTCTGAAAGCAAGGGAGCCAGCCTGCATCCCAGTGAACCATATTTATGGACACAGACATTTGCATTTCATGTAGCATCATGTGTCACAAACTATTTTCATAGACTGCATGCAGTCAGGTAAGAACAAGACTTGCCCTGCAAGGTGTAGTCTTTGTTCTCTGTGACAGACAAGCAGATGGATTGCTCACATCCATTGTTGCTCACATGGAACTCCTCTGATTAGTGCTGATTATTCCATGTTCTACAGCCCGTTCAGGACATGATTGAGAATGCTGGACCTGGCCAATTGTGCTCTGAACCATGTGGACATGAACTTCTTGGCAGACTGTATCCATGCTGCCCAGCTGGATGTGTTGCACCTCAGTAGACACAATCTGCTTCATTTATATCCTTCTACTTTCCTCAAGCTCCGGCAACAGGTTGCCCAGATAGTGTGGGTGTGGACCCCAGTGGAGTGTGCTATTACCCATAGCTATGTGGTCATGATGATCCTGGGCCTGTGTTCCTGCCTCTATCTCTAGGAGCTCAAGTTCCTTGCTAACCTGCTGTCAGCCTGCACCCTCAAGCGCCTCTTCTCTGCACTGTGTAAACTCCCTGAACTTCATTACATGGAGTTCCTGGTGCCTAAGAAATACTACCTGGAGAGTACTAGTATGAGCTGGCCATGTCCACATATGATCAGTAGAAATATGCTTGATTGCAGAAGAGCTGCATGCCATGCTACTATGGGCCAAGCAGGAAGACATCCCCACCTCCCACCACTTTTCTGGAGTTTTCACCCAATAGTTAATGAGACCAGCCATGAGCTTGGTGCTTTCTTGTTTCAAACTTTCAAAACTGCTTTAGAAAACTTTCCCAGGGGCTGGGAAGGTGGCTCAGTGGTAGACCGCTTGCCTTGCATGCTCGAGGGCCTGGGTTTGATTCCTCAGCACCACATAAGCAAAAAGAAAACCCTGGAAGGGGCGCTGTGGCTTAAGTGGTAGAGTGCTAGCCTTGAGCTGAAGAGCTGAGGGACAGTGCCCAGGCCCAGAGTTCAGGCCCCACGACTGGACCCAAAAAAAAAAAAAGAAAACTTTCCCAGAACATTAAAACAAGTAGAGTAGGCCCTTGAATTGTGCTAAGGAAATGTCTTGCATTTCAACCAGCCCTGTTGCCCAGAGATCAATCCCTTTATCAGATCCTAAGGCTAAGATGAAAGCAAATGTAGTTTCAATGAAAAACCTTTGTTAGAGAAAGCTGTAGATACACATGACAGACAATGTAGGAAGAAAACATGCCTTCTAAATGTGACATCGGAAGCCCTGGGGTTCAATTCTTTTTCCTTTTTTGTGCCAGTCCTGGGGCTTGAACTCAGGGCCTTTGCACTGCCCCTGGACTTCTTTTACTCAAGGCTAGCACTGTACCACTTGAGCCAAAGCACCACTTCTGGTGTTTTCTGCTTATGTGTTGCTGAGGAATCGAACCCATGAATTCATGCATGCTAGGGAAGCATTCTATCACTGAGCCATATTCCCAGCCTCCTGGGATTCAATTATAGGACTAGGTGAAGCTGTTACAGCAGAGGTCCAGGCATTGTGGTAGAGTGTTCAATTGGACCTAGGGCAGCATGTGCTGGAAGCAGTAACAGGGAAAAATCAGATCACTTGTCACAGAATACAAATAAAAGGTAATGGGTACATTTCTTATCAAGCATTGTTGCCTCCCACTTTGTTTCCTCTTACCATCCCTAATAAGAAATGTACTCATTACCTTGCTCATGTACTCATGTAATTGTAACTTCTCTGTAAGGTATTTTCACAAATGTGTGTGTGTGTGTGTGTGTGTGTGTGTGTGTGTGTGTGTGTGTGTGTGTGTGTGTGTGTGTGTAAATACAAATAAAAGAAGATCTCATAGAAAAACAAACAAGAGAAAAAGACTGAAAATGAAAAGTAAAATGGAAAGGGAACCCGACTTTTGGGCCTAGCAGAAACTCAGCAGATCTGGTAGGAATTGTTCTGCATGGTGTGGCAATATTTCCTGGAGAATGTTTGCAGGGAATAGAAGCAGGGCTGGTTTTTGGTTGTTACCAGTGGCTTTGTGCTTGTTTTGCTCTGCATCCAGCTCAGTGAAAGCCTGATTTGAGGGTATCTCATGACTAAGAGATGCTCCAGTATTTCTTAGTAAAATTCATATTCCATTTTCTGCTGAGCAGCTAGATTCATTTGACCACCAGCCTCTACCACTCCCAAGCCTCGTCCTTTGGTTCTACTAATCAGAGCCAGCCCTAGCTCTGGGAACAGGCATTAGAACTCTATTCTGTTACAGTAACATTCTTACCTGCCAGTGGCAGTCAACAGAGAGACCCAGTTCTCCTTTAGAGATGCCAGAGACGTTCTGCAGCTAGCTGAATCACAACTAGCTACCAACACTTTTCTGTTCAAGAGTTCCTATGACTCCAACAGAAGTCACATACTGGGGACTCTTTTCATTGCTCTCACTAAAACGCCACAGCACTGTATAACCTGATGTCCCCACATTCTGCTGCAGGAAAGGTAACAGGCTGGAATCTGTGCAATTTGGCTTGAAAAATTTGTTACAGTGAGTGAAAGATTGATTCCTGCCTAATTCCTCCAGCTCAAGCAAGACACCAGGTACAAGAAAACAAGGGTGGCCACATGCCTGTCAGCAGGCAGGTTCCAATCAGTGCCTGGCCAAGGATATAACACTTGGTCCCCAGGGGACAATAGCCCTTCATCCAGTGTAGAACATTCAACTTGTGGGCCTGGTCAAGGAAGTCTCCTTGTGGCCTAAGAGAGCATAAGCCACTTTTTATTTTCTGCTTCTTTGTGAAAACAAGCCCTATATAAGTCCATCCAAAATATAGTCCCTCAAACAACCTCCAAACCTGAAAGGTCTATGCACCTTGCTGGCAATAAACAGTCCCCACCTGTTGATCATTGAGTCTGGCCTATTCCTTTTCTGTTTTCCTCCATTTTCTTAACAGTGAGAATGCTGAAACAGGTATGTGGGT
Source organism: Dipodomys merriami (assembly GCF_024711535.1). Classification (NCBI taxonomy): domain Eukaryota; kingdom Metazoa; phylum Chordata; class Mammalia; order Rodentia; family Heteromyidae; genus Dipodomys; species Dipodomys merriami. The sequence goes on from NW_027206587.1 coordinate 72,036, forward strand.
TCAGGAGACAATCATTCCCAGGTTGCCAATGGATGTTCATGGCTACTTCTAGATTTTAGGTCTGATCCTACTCTATTTTTACTTTGAGGTTACCTGAGATATCCTTAAAACAAATTCCCCTCATTAGTGTCTAAGACAACTTAATCACTGTTATTTCAATTCTTACAGGGTCTGAGAATGAGTCCATCAAAGCGGGCTTAGAGATTAAAGAAGTTTTTTAGGTGTTACAGAAGTTGTCCTGCCAGGGACACAGTGTAGACTTGGGAGCTAACACTATGACCCTAAACATGAACACAGCCTAGGCTAATGAAGGCAAAAAACACAAGCAGGTACAAGCTGCAAAGTTCTATTAATATGATAACATCAACTTTTTTTTTCAAACAAGGGACTTTTACAATGGCAATTTCCTGTTATTTCATTCCTCAGTTTCAAGCAAGAGATTATTGCATTCCTCAGTTCCCCATAAGAGGTTAATATTCTGACTCAGTGTCCTTGCTTGGTCTTGGGGTCTTTAATCCTAAGAGATCCTTACATTCCCCTTTCTTTTTGTAACTGAGTCAAATTCTTGACTCTTTTTCCTGACTCAGGAGGCTGTACTGGGCCTGAAGGGCCATCAGCTTGACAGTCCCAATTATTTTTTCTATAAGTGATATCAAAGACTTAACCACACAGGAACCAGTAATAACAAGTAGAAGAAATAGTATAATTGCTGGTGGCTAGGGATACTAGCCACCAGGCCAAAAGGCTTTGAACCCATACTAGATCTAGTTTAGCAGATGGATGCTGTTGGAGTCCTTCACACAGTTTACCTACAACCTTTATGTTTTCTTCTCCAGCCGTGATTCATTTACACAGTATCAGCACTCTTCCCTTAGAAAAACATAGGTTCCCTCTTTGGAAGCTGTGAGAAGGTCTAGTGCCCTATGATTCTGCAAGGCCACCCCCGCTAGAGAGTTCAGTTGTCTTTGTATGCATGCCAGAGACACTGAAGAGGCATGAGTATCCTCATCTACCCTCTCCTCAAATTCTTGAGCAAGTTTTAAACTATGTCTTACAGCACCTCCAGCAAAAGCTACTCCTCCAACAGAGGTAACCATACTCACCCCTAACATTATAGGAATAAAATCTGTCCTCTTGGTTAAGAGGTGGGATAACAATCTCTGAAAATTTTCACTTTTGGTATAAAGATTTAATTGGGTAACTGCTGTTATCAAAATCCAAGAGACCAAGGTTGGATTAATGTATGAACATAGGCTTCCATTGCACCAGAACATAGTAGGAGAAGGGGTGTGACATCAAGATACCTGAAGCAGTTTGTCATATTCCACAAGTTGAGTTGGTTGGTAAAATTAAATTGCTACAATCAGGGACATTACAATAGCAGAAGTAAGAAAACTGTCCCCTTGTCTCTGATTTTAAACTGCCAGTGGTAGTTAACATCATTTAGAGCACAGAAGCATAAATGAAAAATTATGATGAGATAAGTCTTAGCTTGAGAGGCTTTTCAGGGTCCTTATACACCATCCATTTGTCTCTTCTGGTAGCAGGGCCACCTTAAGTGGTGAAGCGTGGATCCAGGACCAGATCCCATTCACCTTGACAGTGGTTGGAGCTGTTAGGATAGCAGTATAAGGTCCTTTCCATTGAGGATAGTTAGTTTTTTTTTATGTCATATGACCCACACAGTGTCTCATGATCAGTAATTAGGGCCAACTACAGGGGCTGCCTGCAGGAGTGCCTGAAATTGGGAATGGAGTTCCTGTTGAACAGTCTGCAGTGCCTGTAAAGACTGGAGCAGTCATCTATGTCAACATTGCAGTTTTTAAGCGAGGACACAAGAAGGATGGTCTGCCAAACATAATTTCACAGGGCATAAACCCTTTGGAATAGACAATGCAATGGGAGCGCAAAAGGGCAAAGGGAAGGAGTCATTCAGTCATGGTAAATTTAAGAGAAACCCCTCTCACAACGAGTCTACCTGGCTGCTCTAATTAGCTAAACCAGCATCTAGATTGAAGTGGGCATATCCTTCCTCCCTACCATACAGATAAACATAAAGAATAGTTCCACATCAATTCACCCATCCTGACTCTATGTATATGAAAGCTAGTTTAATTTCATACCAACTTACTCATAAGCTTCATTTTTAAGACATACTCCTACCATTTGTTACATACTTAAACTTTCTGGGGTTTGTCTTCTTCCCCTTTTCACTGTGACAAACATTTTAAGACAATCCTTATTTTTATATCTTTTTTTTTTAATCCAGATGAGATTTTTTTTCAATTCCTTTCTAAGGCTTTCTTTACTACACTCTTTCTTTCCCTGAGTTTCTTTGTGGCTTTTGGGCCCATTTTGCTTCTTTGGCTTGAGGAACCAGGTTATCAGAACTGCCTCAAGGCATCCCTTGGGTGGAGAATTTTGTTAAATTTTTAATTCTAATAGCAGGGGTGAGTTTCATTCCTCTTACTACCTCCATTGATAAAGATCTCTCCTTTATAGCTATTGTTGGAAGCGGCCTTTTACCACACCCAAACCAAGCAAGGCTTTGATTGTAGAGTGGATTTCTAGTTTCCTAATCCTTGAAGTGCCTGAGGCATGCCAGTGATATCATCCTTGCCCTCAATATCTACTGTGGGAATAGAGAGAGTTACTGGATATCACTAAAATAATATACCACAGACTCAGTTTCAGCAGATCCAAAGCAGCTTTCCACTGGGAAGCAGTCAGAGGTGATGGAGTCAGGCAGGAGTCCAGTCCACTGTCACTATGGTCAACATGGTCAGGATGACAACATAGATTTCCTTCCAGATGACTATAAGGCCGTCCTTGAACTTTATCCAGAAGGGTGGGTAGAAGCAGCAGCAGGGTCCCACACTGACTCAAAAGGGTTATCACACATTTTTCTGGGCTGCAAATTTCTACTAAGACTGGTTAAGGATATGTGGCATAGGCTTGATAGGCGGGTGTCCAGCTGGTTTTTAAGGCAACATTTGAGGCAGTGGCCCAGGACAATTGACCAGGGTGACAACTTTTATTAACTAGATAGTTCTTTTAATAAGGCTTGTAACCATTTCCAAAATGTGCAGTCTCCACACTTACACACTGTTAGCACTATGTCCCATGCCTCTTCCTTTTCAGGTAAGGAAAAAATTATTTCTGACCCCTTTTTGTGGCCATCAGTACTTTAATACAAGAACACATACACAAAGACATTAGAGAGGGATATGATACAATTCAAATAACATCTGGAGCTTGAAAATATTGTGCAAATGTGAATGTCTTAGAATCAGTAAATGAGAGTGGTTATATAAGATGTTAATAGTATGTTCATAGTAAAAAAGCAGTGAAGAAGTATGTGGGAACTCTCACTACTCTTTGCAACTCTTCTTTGAGTTTAAAATAATTTCAAAACAAGAAGGCTTTCAAGACAAGATATGGCTTAAGTATATCCATCCCATATTTTTTGGTTTTGTTTTTGAGAAAAGTGTTAAATCTTTGAAGAGGAAGCATTCACCCAAAGGGAGACAAAACATTCAAATCCAACTTTGACTCCCTAACCTGTGGCATATATCTCTGAATTTTTTATTTCCCTATAACTTCTCAAAGTACAAGATAGTTCTCAATTTGACACTTCGAGATTTGACTCATGGAGGTCGTTGGCACCAAAGGTGAGCAAGTAAGAAGCAACATTAGCCAGGCACCAGTGGTTCACACCTGTAAACCTAGCTACTGAGGAGGCTGATCTGAGGATCACGATTCAAAACCAACATGGGCAGGAAACTCCCTGCAATTCTTTTTTATTTTGGCGTGGGGGTCGGGTGGTGGGGCCTGAACTCTGGGCCTGGGTGCTGTCCCTCAGCTCTTCAGCTCAAGGCTAGCACTCTACCACTTGAGCCACAGCGCCACTTCTGGCTTTTTTTTTTCTGCTTATGTGGTGCTGAAGAATCGAACCCAGGGCCTCAAGCATGCAAGGAGAGCTCTCTACCACTGAGCCACCTTCCCAGCCCTCCCTGTGATTCTTATCTCCAAATAATCACCAGAAAACCAAATAGAGTTCTCGACCTCAGCTGAAGAGCACAAGGACAACGCCCAATCCCAAAGTTCAAGCCCTACTACCACCAAAAAAAAAAAAGAGAAACAACATTAAAGCTGTTTGTTTTTTGGCCTTTGTGTATAAGCTACACATCCCTCAATTGTGAAATCATACAGTTTGGCTTTCCTTACCATGCCTTTTTCTCATAATATTCTGCATAATCTCCACTTATTTTTGATGCATTAGGCTTTGCAGCAATAAATAAGCCCCATGATGAAAGTACCTCATTCTGTTCACAGCTTTGTACCCAGTATTCAGGACAACACTTGATATTCACTGAAAAGAAAAGAGACCATTATAATAAGAGATAATGCCTCAATAAAAGACATAAGGTCTGGGGATATCAACTTCCCACCCCCGCCTCTACCTCGAGAGCCCTCAAACAAGCCCAGATGAGCTGGTTTCTAAGATGATGTCCAGGTCCAATAGGCACTTTGGGCAGGTGACGTCTCTCCTGGGGACAGAGCAGCCAAAGCTTTTGCAAAACTATTGCTGGAAACTTATTTTGGAACTCTTGTGACAAAAGAACACTGAGAATTGCTTTGATGTGCTGATGTTTTCATCATTTTCTTGGTACTTCAAAGACAAAATAGTCGAGAAGCCAGCAGCAACAGCTAGCTCTGCTCAAAGCTTCAGGGTAATCCGTTTGTATGACTCTTCTAGCTCCACTAGGATTAAGGTGCACTCCCATCCATAGATGGTGAATTTGCCAACACAATGCTACAAATGACCAGACTTCATTTCTTTAGACAGCCTAAGTAGTTTGTCCCCTCCAATGTCCCTGGGAACATCAGCTTTTGATGTTACATTGGCAATATAGGAATTGTCTACATGACCAAGGGTGGAGCCACAAAGAGGCACTCCAGCCCAGGAATGCTAGCTAGTAAATGGAGAGGCCTCATGGAGGGAAGACCATATTCCAAGCAATTTCCAATCTATGACTCTTTCTCAAAGCTCTTTTGGGAGGTCTTCTATTTCACTGTTGTCTTTTTCATTCATTCCATATTAGCTGCAGCTCTGAGTGCCCAGTCAAAATCCTGGCAGATGGGATTGGGCAGAAACCTGAGTTACTGCCCAAAGAGGTATTATGTCTCATTCTCCCTGGAGACAGAATGCATCTTCCAACAAAGCTTGCTCAGCCTTTTGGAGAGGAGCACACATGAGCTGAATCCTGACAACAGGAGGAAGAAAACTTCAGAGGAGGTTTCAGGAGCCAGGGGGCAGAAAAGTCTTTTTTGTTTGTTTGTTTTATTATTAGTAAATTTTATTGTGAAAACATTGTACAGAGGGGTTACAATTACATGAACAAGGTAATGAGTACATTTCTTATTAAGCATTGTTGCCTCCTTTTTTTCCCCTTACCATCCCTACCAGCCCAACACCCTCCCCCCCCCCCCCCCCGCTGAAAAGTCTTTACATTACAAGGGACAGTCACTTCCATAGGAAGTGTCTAAAGACTAGAAGTACCCTGTGGACAGTGTCAGCTGGCAAAGGCAGACTCAACCATCAGTTGATTTCATTCAGGCATAACATCCCAGTACTTGTAATATTCAGTTGTTGAAACTCAGGGTTTTGAGGACAACACAGGACTTACATCCAAGTTCACTGTAGAAAAAGCAACTGAAATGTGCTCTTTCCTAAGGTTGTAAACAAGTAGCCTTATTCAAACACCAAACAATAAAACCAGATTACATTATGTGTTTTAATGCGTATTTGTGTACATGCACAACAGACCTGGGCCTGTACATGGTCCCTGAACTTTATTACTTAATGCTAGCGTGTTCTGTCACTTGAACCACAGCTCAACTTCTAGTAGTTAAGTGAAGGTAAGGTTCTCGTGGGCTTCACTCTTACTAAGCTGACTTTGACCCACAATCCTCAGATCTCAGACTCCTGAGTTGCTAGGAATACAGGCTTGAGCTATTGGAATCCAGGGGTTCTTTAAATGCCAGGAATGGGATGGATAGATGACTAGTTCCAAGGTAATGATGAGATTATGCATGTCTGGGTAGAAGGTGAGAAAAGGGAGAAAGGATATAAAAAGATTGGAGCTAGAACATGGCAGGGAGATGCCTCATGTGGTGAAGGCTTCGGTAGGGTCTAGTGGGATGAAATCACAGGCTTTGAGACTGTCAGTTTTGGCTGCCTCCATCTTGAAACCATGGACAGAATGGGTAAGCTTTCTATGGCTAGAAGCCCTTTGGGTGATGACACAAACCATAGGAGGTGTATGAAGATAAGAAGTCACCCAGGGGTGGCTCACATTTGTAATCCTAGCTACTTGGAAGGATGAGATCTGAGGATTGTGTTTCAAAGCCACCCTGGGCAGGAAAGTCCATAGCCTCTTATATTTAATTAACCCGCAAAAAATTGGAAGCAGAAGTGTGGCTAAAATGGGAGGCTGACAACCTTGAACAAAAACAGCTAAGGAAGAGCATGAGGCTTTCTGTTCAAACTCCAGTACTGGCACACAAAATAGAGCATAGATAGACAGACAGACAGACAGACAGACAGACAGATAGATAGATAGATAGATAGATAGATAGATAGATAGATAGATAGATAGATAGATAGATAGATAGATAGATAGATAGATAGATAGATAGATAGATAGATAGATAGATAGATAGATAGATAGATAGGTAGGTAGGTAGGTAGGTAGGTAGATAGATAGATAGATAGATAGATAGATAGATAGATAGATAGATAGATAGATAGATAGATAGATAGATAGATAGATAGATAGATAGATAGATAGATAGATAGATAGATAGATAGATAGATAGATAGATAGATAGATAGATAATGGACTAATGGACTAATAGACTTCAGGTACTGTAAGGAATATCCTATCTCAAGTTGGGAGACATGGACTGGAGATTGGGGTGGTCAGTCTTCAGTGTGCAACCATAAAGCTTCCCTAACTGATAGAAACCTGGTGGGAAGAAAAAGCCATGCCAGTGTGTCAGGGTGATGTCAGGGCCAGCTCTAAAGCAAGAAGGCTATCAGAATCTGTGTTCTGCCTATGAAGAAGAGAACTCATTGCTCTAGAAAGTGAGGGAATTGATACCTAAATTACCCATCTTGAATAGAAATGGAAGTGGAGTTGTTTTTACGATAACTTAATATTCTGTCTAAGAGCTATTTCTGTACATACTACCTCCTAAATAAAAGCAGGTTTATTGACAAAAATACCAGTTACGTATGATTATACATTTCAATAAAACAATTGTAGTACTTAATACTTTAGGGAATATACTACAGTATTTGTTCTGAAAATGTTTATTCCCTATTTTTACCTGATACATAATGTACTATGTGCTACCACATGTTGTTCAGATGCATGTATAACATGGCATATTTTTTAAATCAGAGTAATTCTAGTGTGAGTTAGTGCAAAGTAGTCAATCAGAACATGTGGTCTATAGAACTGGCAGATGGCATGATCAGCTGCTAAACCAAAGCTAGCTGACATGGATATGGGCGAAGAGGGCTACAGAAGAATAAAGAGTATGCTCAAAATGTTGAGTACATAAGGATGGGGCAATAAATCTTTGAAGTCATAACATTACAAGAAACAGAAAGGATAGCCACCAATCGGAAAGCCATCTTCAAGGTCTACAATTCTCCCTATTTAACCCAAGACCAATCTCTGTAATGAGGAAGATGGCCAAGATGGCTGACCTGGGCCGAATTGCCCTTTTCTCTGTGGTGTGTCTATAATATGTGCTCTTTGTTATTTTTCTCTTCTACTAAACCCTTCGATCATCTTTACATATGTTTTCTTCTTACCTGAATTCTCCTTATGCTGGATGCAAGGACCCAGGTTGGATAGCTGCCTTATAATTTGTGGTAACATGTAATGGATTCAATTAAGTATGTTTTATTCTGATTTAGGCTCAATGAATGGACACAATTCTATCTGTCTGTCTGATCTGTTCAAATACAGCATTTATAGTGAACACAATAAAAATTCTGTCTTCAAGCCTTAAATATTTGTCATTACCTATCTGTCACCCTTGTATGTGAAGGTACACCTGAACCTCTTCTTCCTAAGTGTACTTTATACAAACATTTGGGACTACATAATTTCTTGAGCATGGTCTGGTTGGATGAAGACAGCTATTTGTGTTTAGACAGTATCTCAATATGTTGCTTAGGTGAGCCCTGAACTAGAGTTCAAGTGAGCTTCTGGCTTTAGGTTCCAGAATAGCTAGAACTATAGACATATGAGACAAGCAGAGATGGTCAGAAAAGATGATGCTAGGCGAAATGAACCCCAAGATAACTCTATTATTTTTAACACTTTGTTTTTGTTTTGCTTCCTGTGTCAAGAATACCTTTTCCTTTCAATAGGCATGTAGTATTTTAAGAATTGCTTTCCAGTTAGTTGAATACATGCGGTAATAATTTTATCACCTAGGTTATTTTTCCAGACCTTGCCTAGGACGGACATATGGTGCTGAGGCATGCTTGCCCAGAATATCTTCCTCTCTCTGTGACTTATTTTGAGGAATATTCAGATGTATTTAGCTGGGTCAAAGATGAGGCATATTTCATTACTTAATGTACTTTGTCAAGCTGTCCACAAAACATTTAATTAATTTGCTCTCCCAACAATAGATTCTAATTTCTTGCTTTCTCTGCAAATCTCACAGTATTTAAAAAAAGAAAAAAGAAAAAATTTCTGCCAGGTGCTGGTGGCCCACGACTGTAATACTTGTTACTCAGGAGGCTGAAATCTGAGAATTGTGGTTCAAATCCAGCCCAGGCAGGAAAGTCTGTGAGACTCTTATCTCCAATTAACCACCAGAAAACTGGAAGTGGAAATTTGGCTCAATGTGGTAGGGCTCTAGTCTTGAGCAAAAATGCCCAGGGACAGTGCCGGGACCCTAAGTTCAAACTCTATGATCAACAAAAACAACAATTCTAATAGACACAGAGAACTCTTCTGATATTTGCTAAAAGCATATTTCTTTGTCCCCTTGCTTATATGTTATACCTCAGAAAGTGAGACAACTGAGAATTAAGGAATTTAAAATTAAAAGAGAACTCCACCTCCAAGGATTTCTATCTTGCCCCATTAGCAACACTGCTCCACCAGAGCCTTGCGTTACAAGAGAGATAGTATATACAAAGAAACTTGCATGAAATAAGGAAGGCAGAAGGAGGCTGTCCTCTGCTGCCCTACCAGCACCCCAGGAATTGATTCCTGGTAAGCAGAGACACATCAGTATGGAAAATAGATGACTTCAAGTATTTTATTCTCTAGATAGAACTGGAGTATAGGGAAGTGGGCACTGAGCATGGAGCTAGTTAGCTGGCAGGCAGGAAAAGAGAATTTTCTTATTTCAAGGTCAGAAAAGACAAATGAAGTGTAGGTTCACAGCTGGAGTCATAGATCCAAGTGCAAGCATTGCTGCTTACCAAGGAACTCAGGCTCATATCCCTGAGCCTCAGTTTATTTAAAGAGTGTTGAGTACAGTGTACTGTATCATCCTTGGCATTTGGGTGAATTGTAAAGGGAAACATGCAGGTAGGCTGAATCCAGGAGGCACATCAACTCAGTGAATGATTTTATTTCACAAATCAAGTGAGGCTTAAATTGAGGGCTTCCACATGTGTGCACCTCCTCTTCTAAGATCCCTAACAAGGGGCTAGGACAACTCTGTGTCTCTGTGGCCCTTTCGATCCCCTCTGTTTTTTCCTTTCAGTGTCTTTTCCAAGACAAGCTCTAGTGCATTAAGCAGCCTTTAATGTAGGCAAAAGAAACACTGAGAGCTATTCCCAATGCTTAGACAAGAATCTCCCACTGGCATTACTGATGATCTTGTCTAATGTAAAATCTCACCTATCCCCTATGGTCATTAAGGCCAGCGATGGACACAGCTAAGTCCATCACTTTGTTGCCTGTATTTTCCATGCCACATATTAGTGAGATATCCCTTCTATTGTTCAGCTATCTTGGGGAGGGCAGAGATAGCTATGCCAGCAACAAAGAAAGGTACTTTCTGCTTTATTAAGCTGGCACAGGGAGGAGCTTCTCTGTGGAACAAGTGGCCAAGGATGCCGCTTGCTTCTATGGCAACCCAACATGCAGCCAGCATTCAGGGTTAGCTCTGTCCACCACATTTAACAGAACTGAAAAACGTGGCAGAATTTCTGTTATTTCTGAAAGACCAGGTTACACTTTAATCACTGGTTGTAATAGCTAATCTGAGAGGGTGATCTATCCCACTGCCCAGGGGCCTTGAAAAATTAGCTCAACTTCAAGGGTTACCCACAATGATTTCCATGGTGTCAAGTGAGTACAACATCAGCAGAGTGGGAAACAAATAAAAATAGATGCATTTGGGGCTATTCCAGTTTCCCATCCAGGAAACACGAATTCAAACAATCTTGAAAATACATTCTTAAAATATGGCTGCAGAATTTTAGCTCAAAAACACGAAGGAGAGATGGGAATTCCATTGCTTATTTGTCAGGACTTTTGATTGGGACTGGCAAAAGGTGAACTGTTTTGTAAGACGTTGGTTGGGGTGAAGCCCCTGTCTCTGAACAGGTTAGGAGAATGGCTTTACAGCCCAGAAGGATAGCAGAGGTTGGCAAAAATTTTTTCAGGGGACTGTAGTAAGGGCATGGCTGGTCTACATCCCAGTTCAGCTGCAAATATGTCTGAAATCTGACCTGCTGCTTCCATTTTTAGTGTCTCAAAGCAATGCTTGACATTCTTCCTCGATAAATTGATAATTTCTTCTGAAGCTCTCATATTCATTCTAATTGCCTATTATTCCCACCATAATATAAATAAGATAAATAAGCCATGTTTGCTGCAATTGCAATTTGTTCAAATTCTTATCTCTTTCTAAAAATTCCTGTATAGATTTGATGGCTAAATGGTTATCTAGAAATATCTGCACAGTATCAACTTTGATAATTCAGGATTTTTTCTCTTCCTTTTCACTTTTGTTTCCCCTGAAGATTGAACCAAAGCCTGTGCATGCTATGTAGGTGCTATAGTATTTGAGTTATGTCCACAACCCCTTTTGTTTATACTTGGGGGTTAATATAGTTTTGCTAATCTACTAGGGCTGGACTTGAACAAGAAATCTTCCTACTTTGGCCTCCAAAGAAGACAGTATTATACCTATATACCAGAACACATAGCAATTTTTTATTATTGTTTTTTATTGTGAAAATACCACACAGAGGGATTACAATTACATGGGCAAGGAAATGAGTACATTTCTTATCAAGCATTGTTGCTCCTCCTTTGTTTCCCCTTCCCATACCTTCCCATTTCCTCCTCCCTCCCCCCCTCCCCGCTAAAGTGGCAAAGTTTCTTTTTTTTGCCCCATGACCGACAAAAATAAAAAATAATGAAACACATAGAAAATTTTTCTAGCTAAAATCTCCACAGGATCTATTTGTATATGAAAGAATTTTCCACAATTATTTGAAACTCATTTAAAAAAAGAGAATGTACCAAAAAAACGAAAAAATCACATAGTACATTAAAAGTGCAACAACAGGATGGGAAGGTGGCTCAGTAGTAGAGTACTTGCCTCTATTTATTGCAATCATGTGGCCCTGGGTTCAATTCTTCAGCAACATCTAAACAGAAAAAGCCAGATGTGATGCTATGATTCAAGTAGTAGAACATTAGCCTTGAGCTGAAGAGCTGAGGGACAGGCCCCAGCCCAGAGTTCAGGCCTCATGACCACCCGCCCCCTGCCAAAAATAAAAAATAAAAACAAGTAAATTTTTTGTATTTTCTTCCCACTATGATATATCCCCTGTTGTCACTGTATTTGATTTTGGTACTCTGGTATTTTATATACGTTTATCTGAATAAGGAAAAGGAAGGGGAACAACAGAAAGGTGAGAAAAGATGACAGAGCAGCAATATACACAGAATAATATGTCGGAAATGATTGTACAACTTGGGGGGACGGTGTAAGAGGGGAGGGAAATTATGAGAAAAATGAGGGAAGTGGTAACATGTTTGAGAAGAAATGCACATTCTACTTTACTTAGGTCAATGTAACCCCTCTGTACATCATCTTGAAAATAAAAAAAAATATGAGTAAACATATGAATGATTAAGTGCTTGCAGCTGCACTAGTTCAAAAGACAGTTACCTTGATGGAATGCCATATGCATTAAATAATTGATGGTGATGTAATTAGCAAAGCAGATCTGTAGAAGGTGCATTTCTCCAATGTTTCAATTAGAGAAGATGGAAAAAGTTTCAAAGTAGATCACTGGACAACATCATTAATGTACTAAATTGCATAGAAATGCACATTTTAAAATATCTAAGTTGGCAATAGTAGATCTACTATGTGATCTTGTCCATATTTATTGCAATCATTAAGAAAGCTGTAGGTCCACCAATGATGAATGGGTAAAAGAATAACACAATCCCTACGTATGTGTGTGTGTGTGTGTGTGTGTGTGTGTGTGTGAGTATGCACATTTTTGGTTATGGGGCTTGTACTCTGGGCCTGGGCGCTGTCAGTTAGCTCTTCAGCTCAAGGCTAACACTGTACTTGAATCACAGTGCCAGTTCTGGTTTATCTTGTGGTTTATTGGAGATTAGAGTCTCATGGAGATGGAATTCCGGGAAGATGGAGGAGCAGAAGCTGGAGTCTAAACAAGCTCTCCCATAGAAAGCAGTTTTAGAGTTCCAGTGAACAGTCCTAAGCCAGAGAATCACACCAAGTGTGCCATCACAGAAAAGAGAGTCAGGCCAGAGAGAGAAAATCCAGGCTAGGAGACAGATCTGAGCTCTTGCTAGCAGCTGCGGCAGCGGCGGCGGTGGTGGCAGCGGTGGTGGCGGCGACTTCAGGGGCCATACCTGAACCACAGAGAGTCTGGCATGAAGGAGCCAGATGCAGCGGGCAAGTGGATTCTACTCAACACCAGCAAGAACCAACAAGGAGCGGACATCTTCATCCTGCAGTTCAGAGAACCAGAGATGACCCAGGAACCAAGACTCGGCGGGAGTAGAAGCCTGACATCCTCACTCCTTCCCAGGGAGCAGAGGAAGGAAGGCCACCCCCACCCACCCCCCCAGTACCGGAGATCTCCATCTTGGATACCGACAAAGCTCGTTGGAGCTGCTAGCCCCAACTCAAGCCTTGGAATAAAACAAGTCATTTAGCAGGTCAAAAGAACTTAACGGCGGCGTGACCTGCCAGACTCAGCTCCACCCAGGGAAAAGTCATCCAGCTCAGGCGCCAGCCCTAGCAGTGGCTTTCAAACTGGGTAATCAGAGCCAGAAGCTGCCCCTCCCTTCAGCAGCCTCGACAATCAATTGAAATTCAGTAAACAGAAACCCTGAGAATGGCTCCAGAGTGGGTGCTGTGAATTTCTCACAAACTAGCCAGCGGGAAAAGCTACTGTTTGTTGAAAGGCCTCAACTCTACCCAGAACCTAGCTTCATCACTGCAACTCCCTCTTTTGTGATTCTCAAAGTAGATCTGCCTCCCATTGAACTAGCCTTGGAGGAGGATCGCAAAATCCTGGGTAAAGCAGAGCATGTTTCTGCCTGTTAGAAAAAACTGACTTAAGAAACCAACCAAGACACAGGACCACAAGCAGACCAGAGACTCCAACAAGAGGCTGGTTACATACACAAGGGAGATACTGGATTTTTCCCACCCCTCCCCCAAAAAATCAAAGAACTTTCTTCCTCCTCCTCCTCCTCCTCCTCCTCTTCTTCTTCTTCTTCTTCTTCTTCTTCTTCTTCTTCTTCTTCTTCTTCTTCTTCTTCTTCTCCTTCTTCTTCTCCTTCTTCTTCTTCTACTTCTTCTTCTTTTTTTGGTACCTTATATAATTTTTTTTTCTTTTCTAAAACTTTTTTTAATCTTTAATTTTTGCGTTTTTTAAAAAAAATTGTTTTCCAGTAACTTTTTATTCCTCTTATAATTTTTATTTTAGGGATACCTGAGTGTGCGTTTTTCTTTCTTTTTTTGTTTTCTTTCTCTTTTTTTCTTTTATAATTATCTTTTTTGTTTTTTGTTTAGCTCTACTGGACTTCTGATCTTTTTTTCTTCCTTTCTTGTCCTTTTCACCATTTCCTCTCTTTTGTTCTTCTTTATGTGACTTAATTGTTGTCCTGCACATCCTCAGATAAACTCTTAGTTGACTATTAGACAATATCCCCCATTGTGTACACACTTAATCCACAAATTTATTACTCAATTCAAAACCTCTGAGGCTTAAATTCCTTAATAGCAGTACTACCTCTTTATACCTATATAATATTTTAAGCATTTTTATTTTTATTTTTATTTTTTTGGTCAGTTGTGGGCCTGAACTCTGGGCTTGGGTGCTGTCCCTTAACTCTTCAGCTCAAAGCAAGTGCTCTACCACTTGAGTCACAGCACCATTTCCGGCTTTTTTTGTATATGTGGTGCTGAGGAATCGAACCCAGAGCCTCATGCATGCAAGGAAAGCACTCTACCACTGAGCCACCATCCCAGCCCCTTAAGCATTTTTATTTTTAAGTTTTTCACATCTCCTTTATATCCCTCCCCTTCTCTCAATATATTCACGTTCTTCTCTAAATAGATTGTTTCTGTTCTGCATAATATTATTAATTTTTACTTTTATATTTTTTCTATTCTCTTTCTTTTCCCTTTCCATTTCTTCTTTTTTATCTCTCTCTCTACTTTCATCCTACACAACCTATTTCCTGCTTTGAGATTAGGACTTAGTTAACTCTCCCTGTGCCTTCCCACATCAATCTATTACTTTTTTAAACCACATCTCTCCCTAAACCTAATAATTTCTGGTTGTGAAAATTCTTCTTTGCAGTTCGTAGCCCATTAACATATAGTTGTTTGATGTGGAATAGATGTATCTGTTGAACTAGATTGTATCTGTAGACTATTGTGTGTGCAAATTCAGACTTTGGTTGATGCTTGCCTTAAGATAGTGTACTAGCACAACACTGGAGCTCTTTTCATCTCAAACGGGCAGAGTAAGCCGGAAAAACACAAGAAAAATGGCAAATCCGGGTATCTCAATTCCCACTCTTGATAACCAGGGGAAGGAACAAATAATGAATAATCCAGAGGAGAGTTCCCAAATAGCTCTACAAACACTGCTGGCAAAAATGATAAATGAAAAGATTGAAAACATAAAAAGGACTGTATGAGCATGATAGGGAGAGAGAGGAGGCAATCCAAAAGTTTATACAGGAATATCATAAGCGTGAGGAAGCTACTCAAAAATTGATACAGGATTTGCGTGAGCAGCATGAGAATACACAAAGAGAAAGGCAGGAATGGCATGAGCAGGCTGAGAATACTCAAAGAGAACTACAGGAATCCCACGAAAGGGAGGAAGCTAGCAAAGAGTAATACAGGAATTGAGAGAGCAGGATGAGAATACACAAAGATCACTAAAGGAATTCATGGAATACATTAACAAAGAGCTGAAGGAAGTCAGGAAGACCAAAAATGCAATGCTAAATGGAACCAAACAGAAGGAATGGGAGTCTAAGGAAACCATAACTTATCAACTAAGTGATTTGAGAATAAACACTGAACATCAAATTAAGGAAGTAAAGAAGTTCATACAAGATCTAAAACAAAGCTTCAACAAAGAATTTGAAGCCATCAAAGCGACCAATTAGAAGGAAAAGAGATAAAAAACAAAGTAGAAAGTCTGGACAGCAGGTTAGACCATGAAGAAGATCGAATCTCAGGGTTTGAAGACAGCCTAGATATTATAGAGAAAGAACATACTACCATCCAAGAGAAGTCCAAGAAATATGATAGATCTGTCCAACACTTGGAAGACACCATCAGAAGGCCTAATCTAAGGATAATGGGCATAGAGGAGCACCAAGAAAAAGAAGTTAATGTTCTAGGAAATTTGTTTAACAGGATGCTAGCAGAGAACTTCCCAAACATGCAAAAAGATAGGCTTATTCAGATACAAGAAACTTTTAGAACCCCAAATAGACAAGAAGAATATAGAACATCCCACTATCACATTATAATCCAAACAGGATCAACTCAGACCAGGGAAAAGGTCCTTAAAGCTGTCAAGGAGAAAAGAATAATCACCTATAAAGGGCAACCAATTAGAATCACCTCAGATTTCTCAGCAGAGACAATCACAGCAAGAAGAGCCTGGAATGATGTATGCCATGCCTTAAAAACAAACAACTATCAACCAAGAATACTGTACCCAGCTTAACTCTCCTTCATAACTGAAGGCCAAATAAAAACCTTCCATAACAAAGAAAAATTGAAACAATACATCTCCACCAAACCAGCCCTACAAAAGATTCTTAAAGAGGTCCTACACATAGAAAACCAACAACACCACAATAAAGGCCAAGAAACTGCACCCAAACTGAGAATCCAAGAACCTTAGGAAGAACCTAGTTTTCGCAGCCCCCAAGAAGGTGGATAACATGGCAGGAAATACCAAATACCCCTCAGTTCTATCTACTAATGTTAACGGACTTAACTCTCCAAGTAAGCGACATAGACTGTCTAGTTGGATTAAAAAACAAGATCCTTCTATCTGCTGCCTTCATGAGTCACATCTTGCCCGTAAAAACGAACACATTTTCAATGTTAAAGACTGGAACAAAATCTACCATGAAAACAGACCCCATAAATAGGCGGGAGTTGCAATCCTAATATCAGATAAAATAGACTTCAAATTAAAATTCATGAGAAAAGATAAAGAAGGTCGCTACATACTAATTAAGGGATCCCTCCTTCAGGATGATATTACAATTCTAAATATCTATTTACCAAACAATGGAGCACCCAAATGTATCAAAGAGACACTATTCTCCCACAAAACCCACATCGATCAAAAGACATTAATGGTTGGGGATTTTAACACACCACTCTCCCCACTAGTTAGATCAACTCAGCAAACACTCAACAGAGAAACCGCAGATCTAAACAGTTGCATAGGTCAATTAGATTTAATAGACATCTACCGCACATTTCACCCAGCACCATCAAAATACACGTTTTTCTCAGCAGCCCATGGAACATTTTCTAAAATAGACCACATTTTAGGCCACAAAGCAAACTCAGAAACATTGAAGTTATACCATGCATTCTCTCTGACCACAAGGGAATAAAATTAGAACTCAACACCAAAAGCCACCAAAGAAATTCTGGTAACACATGAGGCTGAACAACACACTGCTGAATCATGAGTGGAACATGGAAAACATTAGAAAGGAAATTCAAATGTTTATGCTATACAACAAAAATGAACACACAAATTAACAGCTCCTCTGGGATACACCAAAGGCAGTACTCAGAGGCAAGAGTATAGCTCTGACCTCCTACATAAACAAATTTGAGAGATCTGAAACCAATAATTTAATGACACATCTAAACCTCCTTGAAAAAGAGCAGCAAGATAAACACCAATGCAGTAGAGGGAAAGAAATAATTAAAATTATATCAGAATTAAATTAATTAGAAGCCAAAAAGTATAGAAAGAATCAACAAAACAAAGAGTTGGTTCTTCGAAACAATTAGCAAAATTGACAGACCCTTAGCAAATCTTATCATAAAAAGAAGAGAACACACCCAAATAAATAAACTCAGAGATGAGAATGGAAACATCACCACAGAAACAACCAAGATTCAGAACATTATAAGGCAATACTTCTCAAAACTTTATGCTAATAAGTTTGAGAATAACGGAAATGGACCTTTTCCTAGCAAATACTCACATGCCAAAACTAAACCAAGATGAGTTAAACCATCTTAACAGGTCCATATCAAGCATGGAAATAGAAACAGCAATAAGAGACTTCCTTCTAAGAAAAGTCCAGGACCAGATGGTTTTACAGTGGAATTTACAAGGCCTTCAAAACACACCTCACACCAATACTCTTCCAACTCTTCAATGAAATTGAAATAGGAAAGTTCACTACCGAACACATTCTATGAAGCCATCATAACCCTCATCTCAAAACCAGGCAGGGACTCATCAAAGAAAGAGAACTATAGACCCATTACTTTGATGAACATTGATGCAAAATTTTTCAACAAAATTTTGGACAATCG
Source organism: Dipodomys merriami (assembly GCF_024711535.1). NCBI lineage: Eukaryota > Metazoa > Chordata > Mammalia > Rodentia > Heteromyidae > Dipodomys > Dipodomys merriami. The sequence continues at coordinate 90,201 of NW_027206587.1, forward strand.
ACCTCAACAATTCATCCAAAAATCATACACCGCGATCAAACAGGATTCATTTCAGGGATGCAAAGCTGGTTCAATATACCCAAATCAATTAATATTATTCATCACATCAACAGGAGCAAGAATAAGAACCACATTGTTATCTCAATAGATGTAGAAAAAGCATTCGACAAGATACATCACCACTTTATGATGAACGTTCTGGAAAAATTAGGAATCCATGGAACATTCCTCAATACAATAAAGGCTGAATATGACAAACTTACAGCCAGCATTATATTTAATGGTGAAAAACTAAAGCCATTTTCTCTTAACTCAGGAACAAGACAAGGATGTCCACTCTCTCCACTTCTCTTCCATCTAGTATTGGAATGCCTAGCTACAGCAATGACACAAGATGCAAACATAAAAGGGATCCAAATAGTGAAAGAAGAAATAAATCTCTCCCTCTTTGCAGATGACATGATCTTGTATTTAAAGAATCTCATAGACTCCACTCCCAAATTACTCAGGCTGATTCAAAACTTTCGCAAGGTAGAACGGTATATAATTAACCCCCCAAAATCAATGGCTTTTCTGTATGCCAACAATGAGAAAACTGTGGCTGAAATTAGGAAAGTAACTCCATTTGTAATAGCCCCACAAAAAATAAAATACCTAGGAATTAACTTAACCAAAGAGGTGAAGGACCTCTCTGATGAAAACTTTAAAATCTTGAAAAAGGAAATCAAAACAGAACTTCAAAAATAGCAAAACCTCCCATGCTCCTGGATTGGGAAGATTAAGATCGTGAAAATGGCAATACTTCCCAGGGCTATCTATAAATTCAACGCGATACCTATCAAAATTCCAAACTCATTCTTTAAGGAAATAGAAGAGGCAATCCAAAAATTCATGTGAAACAATAAAAGACCCCGAATAGCAAAAACGCTCCTCAACGGAAAGAACACTGCTGGAGGAATATCAATAACAAATTTCAAACTACTATAAAGCCATAGTAATCAAAACAGCTTGGTATTGGCATAAGAACAGACCTCAGGACTAATGGAATAGAATTGAAAACCCAGAAATGAACCCAGAGACTTATAGCTATCTAATCTTCGATAAGGGAGCTAAAATAATAGAATGGAAGAAAGACAGCCTCTTCAGTAAATGGTGCTGGCAACATTGGTTAACTACTTGTAGAAAACTAAAGCTAGATCCTTATCTATCACCCTCCACCGGAATCAATTCCAAATGGATCAAAGACCTCGAAGTCAAAGCAGACACTCTGAAGATATTACAGGATGGAATAGGAGAAACCCTAGGTCTCCTTGGCTCAGGCTGAAATTCTCTTAATAGAGACCCGGAAACACAACAAATCAAAGAAAGGTTGGACAAATGGGTTTGCATGACTTGCAGAGCTTCTGCATGGCAAAGGACATAGCTAGCAAGATCACTACAAATCCCACGGATTGGGAGAAGATCTTCACTAGCCATACAACAGATAAGGGTCTCATATCTAAAATATACTTGTAACTCAAATAATTAAATCCCCCAACAACAAATCCTCAAAGAAACAACTGCTCAATAAATAAGTGGGCTAAAGACTTGAAGAGAAACTTCTCTGAAGAAGAAAGGAGGATGGCCAATAGACACATGAAGAAATGTTCAACCTCCCTAGCCATAAAAGAAATGCAAATCCAAACAACATTGAGATACCACCTCACTCCAGTTAGATTGGCAAAAATCAAGAACTCTAACAACAACAGATGCTGGAGGGGATGTGGACAGAAGGGAACCTTACTTCATTGTTGGTGGGAATGTAAACTTGTTCAACTACTTTGGAAGCAGTATGGAGGTTCCTCAAAAGACTCCACAAAGAGCTCCCCTATGACCCAGCAATCCCACTTTTGGGTATTTACCCAAATGTTTACAAACAAGACCACACTAACGCTACCAGCACAACTATGTTTATTTCAGCATTATTTACCACAGCTAAGATATGGCACCAACCCAGATGTCCCTCAGTAGATGAATGGATCAAGAGAATGTGGTATATATACACAATGGAATCCTATGCCTCCAACAGAAAGAATGATATTGCCCCATTTGTTAAGACATGGAAAGACTTGGAAAAAATTGTATTAAGTGAAGTAAGCCGGGCCCAAAGAAACATAGGTCCCAAGGTTTCCCTTATTTGCAATATCTAGTATATGTATGAGTCAACCGGAAAAGTTCAGATAATGTGGTGTTAGGAAAATGAACCCTTAGATATGTATTTTAATGTTTTTTTCTTCCATGCATTTGTTTCTAATGCATTTATAAGATTATTTCCTTGTTGATTTGTATGTCCCTCCCCCACAGTATAATCCCTGCTTCCACTATATTTGATGTTGGTATAACTTGTGGAGGAATTGGGGAAAATCAAGTCGTTTAAGAATTCAGGTGGACCTGTTGCAAAAATGAGAAGTACAAATTGTCATGTAGCAAAGGAGCTTTAGAACGTTGGTGCGGGGGGGAGGGAGAGGGGGAGGATTGGATCGGGTGGCGGGGGGGGGGGAGGCTGGGAAGGGATATGAAGCTTGAACAAAGGAGGAGGCTGCAATGCTTGATTAGAAATGTACGCATTATCCCCCCACTGTAATTGTAACCCCTCGGTACAGTATGTTCACAAAAGAAATGAAAGAAAAATTTAAAAAAAAAGTCTCATTGACTTTCCTGCCTGGATTTGCTTTGATCTTCAGATGTCAGCCTCCTTAGTAGCTAGAATTACAGGCATGAGCCACCAATGCGTAGCATACAAAAATATATTTGTTAATATCTAAAAATTATAGTTCAAATATTTTATCATAAGTATGAACTTAACCATGGTTATTTTTTGATAATGAGGTTCCATTTCGTATTGTCACTACATGTGCAACATGGACTGGTCAGGCAGAGGAGTCTGTGATATTCTTATCTCCAATTAAACACAGAGAAGTTGAAGTGGAACAGTGGTTCAAGGAGCAGAGTACTAGCCTTGTGCAATAAAAAGCTCAGGGACAGCACCCAGGCCCTGTCTAAACCACAGAATTGGCACACACAGCAAACTCTCACCCAATTTTTGTTTCAGCTGAGTTGAATAACTCGTATTGTAATAGCCAAAATTCATCTTTGCCCTTTTCATTTTGTCAGGTGAACTTTTCCATTGACACTCTAATAAACTGAGTCATCTAAGGAGACCCACAAACACTCACTTGTTGCTTGCTAATTCATTTAAGTACCACCGTTGTGAGTAATCAAATCTCTACAACTTTATACAACTTTGTATTAAAACTTAAAAACACAAACCTTCAGTGTTTCTCAGGCCTTTTGCCTCTGTGCAGCTCCCTTGTCTCCTTTTATGTCTGCTAGTCCTGAGGCTTGAATTCTGAGTCCCTAAACTGCTTTGATAAAAGCCTAATGCCCTACAACTTGAGCCACAGCCCCACTTCTGCCATTTTTCGGCTCTTAATTGCAGATAAAAGTCTCATAGGCTGTCCTGATAGGGCTAGTTTTATCTATGATTCTCAGATTTCACTCTTCTGAGTAGCAAAGATTACAGGTGCGAACCACCAGTACCAAGCTTATATGTCACTTTGATATACAAAATTTAAGTCAATTAAATCCCCGAAGTTGTAGGGATTTTTAATGACAGCAACAAAATTAATGCACATGCTATAATTAGAATATGCAATCAAAGCTTTTAAGGAGAATAATGATTTGTTCTAATTCTGCATACAAATGAACATGTTAAGATCTCTATAATAAAAGCTTTCAGGATACTGATGATATATTCATAAATCCCAGCTACTCAGGAGACTAAGATCTGAGAATCATATGTATAGCCAGTCTGGGTAGGAAAGTCTGTAATACTCTTAACTCGAATGAACCATCAACAAACCAGAGGTGGAGCCATGTCTGAAGCAGTAGGGCAAAAATCTTGAGCAAAAATGCATGAGGACATTGTCTAGGCCCTGAATTCAAGCCCAGGAAAGGCACAAAAATTAAAGTTAATTAATTACAACTTGAACCCAGATATTTTGTAGACTTTTTTATTATGAAAATACTATACAGAGGGGTTACAATTAGATGGGCAAGATAATGAGTACAGTTCTTATCAAGCATTGTAGTCTCCCCCTTTGTTTCCCCTTCCCATTCCTTCCCATCCTCTCCACACCCCGCCACCTAATCCTCCTCCCCCATCACAGTTGTAAAGTTCGTTTTCGACATAACGAGTTGTACATCTCATTGTTGCAATGAGTCCAACTGTATCCTTATTTAAATGATTTAAGACACACAAATGCTTGAACTATATGGGCCTACATTGCTGACTGTCTTTCTAATAAAGACTGAAATAATAGTTTATTATTCTACTATTATTCAATTATGCATGTTAACTTAATAATGGATATCTGCTGCCTGCTGGCTGTGTGTGGACAGGATGTTAGCTATGTTTGACAATATGGACATAGTTTTGCCAGCTTTGGATGTCACATGTTTGTGAAGGGACAGATAACAAATTAAAGAGTGATAAACATGTTTTTCCATCACTCATATCTCTTCAAAAATCAGCCTTTATCATCCTTAGAATATTTTTTTAAATTTCTACTAAAGCAGTCCTCAACACAGTTCCTGCAAATCCAATCTACATTTAATCTACATTTCCCCAAAATCATTTGGATAGGCTCACTCTTACCCTTCTTCTCTAATTAACTTATCTGGGGCAAAGGAAAAGGACAGCCAACAATTTGGGTTTGCATTAGCCAATAATCTCAGCTACTTAGGAAGCAAGGAAAACTCAGAAAAAATATTATCAAGATCCTATCTCAGGATCAAACCCATCTGTAAATCCAACAACTCAGAAAGCTAGATGATACGATAATGGTTTGAGGCTTGCCTTGGGGTTGTAAACATAGAACCTTATAGGAAAAATAACTAAAGTTTAAAAGGCATGGCTCAAATTGCTAGAGTGACTACCTACAATGTGTAAAACCCTTCATTCAAACCTCAGAACTACCAAAAAATATTAAAAGACAAAAAACCGGACAGTTCTGACAATTCCTCAGTGCTGATGATGTAGGTTTGAGCCATACTCTGAGAATCACTGTTCTAATTAAAAGCAATTAACCTCCAAAAATGACAGATTTACCTATTTTTATCATTGTGGTAAACACACTCAAGGGCAGTTTTGTCCTTTGATGAATCTGGGAAGATTCCAGAGAGTCTGCCACATTGTGATGGAAGCATGTGTTAAGAAAAAGCTACTCAGCTCATGGACCAAATAGGAAGCAAACAGAGCACGAGGATAAATGAGAGGAACAGGCCAGGAAAGGATATCACTTTTAAAACCCCAGGTCTTTCAACTAGGTCTTTTAACCTTCAAAGATTCCATCGCTTCCAAAAGTCTATCAAATTAGGAACTTAACAATGGATTTACTTACTGATGAGGACAGAGCACTCAAATGCAATTACTTCACTGAAGCTGCATCTCTGAACATTAATTGCTACAATGGATGACTATCCTTTTTGGAGACATTCCAGGTCCGAACCATAATGAATATGATTTTAATGAGTAGCATTAAAAATTGGAAAAATTATGTAAGTATATCCTAATTTCTATTTAAACAATATTAACTAATACACCTTAGAATCCTAACGACCAGCTCTCTACTCCTATCCTCCTCACCAAGTTTTTAATCTCCTGTTACCTGGGGAAAAATTTCAAGCCCCAACTTTTTCCTTGTATGTCTATCAAACAATGAGATTTGTCCCACCATCAGAGATCTGGTTACTGATATCACTGAATGCCAAAGGAAATGAGTCAGAAAACCACAGAGACTGCCATTGAAAAGAAGAGGGGGGACCATGAATGCACAAAAAAGAAATTTAAGGCTTAAAAATAGTTTAGAGGTCATGCACTCATTTCTCACGCCTGTAACCCTAGGTACTAAATCTGAGATCCAAAGATAAGAGATTGAAAGCCAGTCTTAGGAAGAAAGTTTATGAGACTCTTATTTCCAAGTAAGCACTGAAAAGGTGAATAAGCTACATCACAGTAAAAGGTCCTGAGTTCAAGAGCACATAACAGCAAACACAAAACAAAGTGATTTAATTGGAGGACAGAGGGCTGTGCATATGTGGGACTTGCCAGGGGAAGAGAGGATCTTCCCAGAGAGCCTGTCCTTTGCTCAGGGTTGGGAGAGATCTCCTGAGAAGTAGTTTCTAGCATACCTACAAGTTAATCTCTGGCATACAGTGCTAGCATCCTGCTTACCTGTGTGTGTGTGTGTGTGTGTGTGTGTGTGTGTGTGTGTGTGTGTGTGTGCATGTGTCCCACTATTTGGTCTTGAAAAATGGATCTCTCATTCTTACTGGGGTTCTTTGTTTTATTTTGTTTTGGCTTGTGGCTGGTGCTATGCCATATAGTTATGCCTCTAGTATCATTATTTTTGCTAGTTAATTGGAGATAACAGTCTTGAAAACTTGTCAGCCTATGCTGACTTTGAATGTTGGTCCTCAGATGTCAGCTTCCTGAGTAGCTAGAATTGTATCCATGAGACAATAGTGCCTCGCATAAAATGTATGTTTAAATATGTGCTCATTGTCTTCTGAGGCTGAGTAATATAAAAATGAATATGACATCATCTTTTCCTTCACTAACCTAAGAAACTATTCTTGTTTGACTGTGCTTTCATAAAGGTGACTTTTCACTCCCAGTCTGCTATGCTGAAATTTTCCTTTTATTTATACATTTTTATTTATTTATTTTTATTGTCAAGATGATGTACAGTTTAGTGTTACATAAGGTAATAAATACATTTCTTGACAAACTTGTTACCCCATCCCTCAATTTTCTCCTGCTTTCTCTACCCCCATCACCCAGCCCCAAGTTGTACAGATCATTTCCAACATATTGTTTTGTTTATATTGTTGTTGTATTGGTTCCCCCCTTGACCTTTGTCTCTTCATTGTGTTACCAAACGTTTCTTTTAAAAATGCTATTTAGAGTAAAAGATCACTAAGCATGGAATTTTCTGCACTTCATCTGGTCATGTGATTGTTCATTACTCATTCCTGTTGGCAGCGAGGGCTGGTGGTGAGGGTGCCTGGGTACACAGGGTCAGAGAAGCTTCAGAAATTCCTGCCTGGGTTTGACCAGAGCTAGCGCTACCGGTGGCCACTGTCCAAAGGCAGAAGCCACATTCTCAAGCAGAACTCATGAGGGAAGGAGATCATTAAAAACACTGGCATAGCTGGTGCCAGTTGTTCATCGCTGCAATCTTAACTACTCAAGAGGCTGAATCTGAGCATCATGGTTCAAAACCAGCCTAGGCAGAAAAGTCCATGAGACTCTTTTTTGTTGTTGTTGTTCTGTCATGGGACTTGAACTCTGGGCCTGGGCGCTATCCCTCAGCTCTTCAGCTCAAGGTGAGCACTCTACCGCTTAAGCCACAGCACCACTTCTGGTTTTCTAGTGGTTTATTGGAGATAAGAGTCTCACGGACTTTCCTGCCTGGGCTGGCTTTGAACCGCTTTCCACAGATCTCAGCATCCTGAGTAGCTAGGATTACAAGCATGAGCCACCGGTGCCCGGTCCGTGAGACTCTTTTTTTTTAATTTTTTTTTATTTTATTTGTGAACATACTGTACAGAGGGGTTACAATTACATGGGCACGATAATGCATACATTTCTTACCAAGCATTGCAGCCTCCTCCTTTGTTTACCTTTCACATCCCTTCCCAGCCTCCCCCCTCTCCCCCCACTCAATCCTTCCCCCCCCACGACGTTGTAAAGCTCGTTTTTGACATGACAACTTGCACTTCTCATTGTTGCAACAGGTCCACCTGAATCCTTAAACGACTTTTTTTCCCCCATCTCCTCCACAAGTTATACTGACATCAAATATAGTGATAGCGGGGGTTATATTGTGGGGGAGGGACATAGAAAGCAACAAAGAATCTTATAAATGCGTTAGAAACACATGCATGAAAGAAAAAACATTAAAATACATATCTAAGGGTTCATTTTCCTAACATCACATTATCTGACCTTTTCAGCTTGACTCATACATATACTAGATATTGCAAATAAGGGAAACCATGGGTTTACAGGCATGAGCCACTGGTGCCCGGTCCGTGAGACTCTTATCTCCAATAAACCACCAGAAAACCAGAAGTGGCGCTATGGCTCAAGTGGTAGAGCATTTGCCTTGAGCTGAAGACCTGAGGGACAGTGCCTAGCGTCAGACTTCAAGCCCCATGACCAACAAAAGCAAACAAACAAAACAAAAAACCACTGGCAGAGTCCCAATTGTTCATTTAGTCCACGTAGCTTCTCCCACTCTGTGAGTGTGTGAGTGTGTGTGTGTGCGTGTATATGTGTGTGATGGCCCTAGGGCTTGAATTTTTGGCCTTATACTCTCTCTTCACTTTTGTGGTCAAGGCTAGGGCTCTGTCACTTGAGATACACTTGAGGGTTTTTGTTGATTAACTGGAGACAAAAGTGTCAGTTTTTGGCTATGGCTGGCTTCAAACCTCAAACCTCAGATCTTGTCCTCCTGAGTAGCTCAGATTTCAGACAAGCCACCCTTTTTAAATTTTATTTTATTTTATTTTTTACTTTTTTTACTATGAGAATTCCATACAGAGGAGTTACAATTACATGGGCAAGATAACGAGTACATTTCTTATCAAGCATTGTTGACTCCTCCTTTCCCCTTCCCATCCCTTCCCATACTCCTCCCCTCCCCCCAACCGATCCTCCCCCAAGTTGTTAAGTTCGTTTTTCGACATAACAACTTGTACATCTCATTGGTGCAATGGGTCCACCTGTATCCCTAGTTAAACGATTTGTTTTTTCACTCCTCCTCCACAAATTATCCCAACATCAAAAACAGTGAAAGTATGGGTTATACTGTGGTGGAGGGACATACAAAGCAACATAGAAATAATCTTGTAAATATGATAGAAACAATTGCATGAAAGGAAAAAAAACCAAAAAACATCTGAATACGTACCTTGGGGTTCATTCCCCTAACATCAACTTATCTGACCTTTTCTGGTTGACTCAGACATATACTAGTTATTGCAAATAAGGGAAACCATGGGACCTATGATTCTTTGGGCCTGGCTTACTTCACTTAATATATTTTTTTCCAAGTCTTTCCAATTCCTAACAAATGGGGCAATTCCATTCTTTCTGATGGAGGCATAGAATTCTATTGTGTATATATACCACATTTTCTTGATCCATTCATCCACCAAGGGGCATCTGCGTTGGTTCCATATCTTAGCAATGGTAAATAATGCTGCAGTAAACATAGTTGTGCTGGGAGCTTTAGTGTGTTGTTGATTGTGAACATTTGGGTAAATGCCCAAAAGTGGGATTGCAGCTCTATGTGGAGTATTTTGAGCAACCTCCATACTGCTTTCCCAAGTTGTTGAACAAGTTTACACTCCCACCAACAATGCAGTAAGGTTCCCTTCTGTCCACATCCCCTCCAGCATCTGTTGTAATTAGACTTCTTGTTTATAGACATTCTAACTGGTGTGAGGTGGTATATCAATATTTTTTTGATTTGCATTACTTTTATGGCTAGAGAGGTTGAGCATGTGTCTATTGGCCATTCTTCTTTCCTATTCAGAGAATTTTCCCTTTACGTCTTTAGCCCACTTATTTATTGGGGAGTTGTTTGTTTGAATATTTGTTGTTGGGGGATTTAATTTATTGAGTTCCAGGTATATTTCAGATATAAGACCCTTGTCTGTTGTAAGGATAGTGAAGATCTTCTCCCAATCCGTGGGCTTTCTATTAATCTTGCGAACTATGTCCTTTGCCATTCAGAAGCTATGCACTTTCATGCAATCCTATTTGTCCAACTTTTCTTTGATTTCTTGTGTTTCTGGGTATCTATTAAGAAAATTTTGGCCTGTGCCAAGGAGACCTACGGTTTCTCCTACCCCATCCTGTAAAGTTTTCAGAGTGTCTGCTTTGACTCTGAGATATTTGATCCATTTGGAGTTGATTCTGGTGCAGGGAGATAGATAACAATCTAGCTTAATTTTCTACAACTAGTTAACCATTTTTGCCAGCACCATTTACTGAAGAGGCTGTCTTTCTTTCATTCTATTTTTTTAGCTCCCTTATCAAAGATTAGATGGCTATAGGTCTGTAGGTTCATTTCTGGGTTTTCAATTCTATTCTATTGGTCCTGAGGTCTGTTCTTGTGCCAATACCAAGCTTTTTTGATTACTATGGCTTTATAGTAGAGTTTGAAATTTGGTATTGATATTCCTCCAGCAGTGTTCTTTCTGTTAAGGATCGTTTTTGCTATTCTGGGTCTTTTATTGTTCCATATGAATTTTTAGATTGCCTCTTCTATTTCCTTGAAGAACTGAATTTGTAGATAGCCTTGGGAAGTATTGCCATTTTCACCATGTTGATCTTTCCAATCCAGGAGCATGGGAGTTTTTTGTCACTTTCTAAATTCTGTTTCGATTTCCATTTTCAGGTTTTTAAAGTTTTCATCATAGAGGTCCTTCACTTGTTTGGTTAAGTTAATTCGTAATTATTTTATTTTTTGTAGGGCTATTCTGAATGGAGTTGTTTTCCTGATTTTAGCCACACTTTTCCCCTTGTTGGCATATAGAAAAGCCATTGATATTGGGGGATTAATTTTATACCTTGCTACTTTGCCAAAGTTTTTAATAACCATGAGTAATTTGGGAGCAGAGTCCATGGAATTCTTAAAATACAAGATCACCTCATCTTCAAAGAGGGAGAGTTTTACTTCATTTTCCCTATTTGGATCCACTTTATGTTTGGGTCTTGTCTTATTGCTGTAACTAAGCATTCTAATACTAGATTGAAGAGTAGAGGAGAGAGTGAGCATCCTTGTTTCTTTCCTGAGTTTAGAGTAAATGGCTTTAGTTTTTCACAATTGAGTATAATACTGGCTGTAGGTTTGTCTTATACAGCCTTTATTGTATTGAGGAATGTTCCATGGATTCCTAATTTTTCCAGAACCTTCAAAAGAGGTGGTGGATCTTGTCAAATGTTTTTTCTGCATCTATTGAGATAATCATGTGGTTCTTGTCCTTACCCTTGTTGATGTGATGAATTATGTTTATTGATTTGCGTATATTGAACCAGCACTGCATCCCTGAAATGAATCCTGTTTGATTGTGCTGTATGATGTTTTTGGATGAATTGTTGAAGCTGATTTGCCAAAATTTTGTTGAGAAGTTTGGCATCAGTGTTCATCAAAGATATGGGTCTACAGTTCTTTCTTTGATGAGTCCCTGCCTGGATTTGGGAAGATGGTTATTATAGCTTCATAGAATGAATTCGGTAGTGAACTTTCTCTTTAATTTCATTGAAGTGTTGAATGAGTACTCGTGTGATTTCTGCTTTGAAGGCCTTGTAGAATTCCGCTGTAAAACAGCAGAAAGGAGGTCTCTGATTGCTATTACTATTTCAATTCTTGATATGGGCCTGTTAAGATGGTTTAACTCATCTTGGTTTAGTCTCTGCATGTCGATATTTGCTAGGAAAAGGTCCATTTTTGGCAAGTTCTCAAACTTATAAGCATAAAGTTTTGAGAAATATTCCCTTATAATATTCTGAATCTTGGTTGTTTCGGTGGTGATGTTACCATTCTCATCTCTGAGTTTATTTATTTAGGTGTGTTCTCTTCTTTTTCTGATAAGATTTGCTAAGGGTCTCTCAATTTTGTTAATGTTTTTGAAGAACCAACTCTTTGTTTTGTTGATTCTTTCTATGATTTTTTTGGATTCTAATTCATTTATTTCTGATTTAACTTTCTTTATTTCTTTCCATCTACTGGATTGGGATTATCTTGCTGCTCTTTTTCAAGGAGGCTCAGCTGTCTCATTAAATTGTTGGTTTCAGCTCTCTCCAATTTGTTGATGTAGGAACTCAGATCTATAAACTTGCCTCTGAGTACTGTCTTTGCTGTGTCCCAGAGAAGCTGGTAGTTTGTGTGCTCATTTTTTTTGAATATCATGAACAATTAAATTTTGTTTCTAATCTCTTCCATGACCCACTGGTGGTTCAACAGTATGTTGTTCAGCCTCCATATGTTACAGGACTTTCTTTGGTGGCTTTTGGTGTTGAGTTCTAATTTTATTCCCTTGTGGTCTCAGAGAATGCAAGGTATAACTTCAATGTTTCTGAATTTGGACAAATTTGCTTTGTGACCTAAAATGTGGTCTATTTTGGAAAATGTTCCATGTGTTGCTGAGAAAAACGTGTATTCTGATGCTGCTAGGTGAAATATTCAGTAGATGCCTGTTAAATCTAGTTGACCTATGCAGCTGTTTAGGTCTGCGGTTTCTATGTTGAGTTTTTGCTGAGTTGATCTATCTAGTGGCGATAGTGGTGTGTTAAAGTCCCCAACAATTAATGTTTTTAGATCTATATGAGATTTGAGAGAAAGGAGTGTTTCTCGGATAAATTTGGGTGTTCCTTTGTTTGGCGAATAACTATTTACAATTGTACTATCCTCCTGAAGGAGAGATCCCTTCATTAGTATGTAGGGACCTTCTTTATCTCTTCTAACTAATTTTAATTTGAAGTCTATTTTATCTGATATTAGTATTGCTACTCCTGCCTGTTTATGGGGACCGTTGCTTTGTAGATTTTGTTCCAGCCTTTCAAAGTCAAAATGTGTTTGTTTTTATGGTCCTTGCCCAATTTCTATACAAGACTGCCCAACATCTTGCTACCTTGTTATCATCTCCACTGGGTCAGAAGCACATGTGAAGGCTGTTCTGATTTAATTCACTTAGTAAAGAAAGGCATATGCAACGTGAGTAATTTTCTACATTCTGGAGTTGGAAAGCTAAGGTATAAATGATTCTTGATTTCTAGATCCGTTCCTGTTGGTGAGAAGACAAACATACTCATGAAATATTTTATTTATTATTAGTATGATCAATGAATTAATTCAGATCAGGCCTGAAGAAGCACCAAGCTCTTCTCCATAGCTGGTACAGGGCTGACGCTGGATGTGATGGAAAAAGATGGGGTCAGCTGAAACAAAGAGGCTACCCCTCTTGATGTTTGTCACTGTGTAGTTGGTATGTCTGAAAGAAGACCCTTCTCTCTGCCAGGTGATTGTGACTCATGCTTATAATCCACGTTATTCATGAGGCAAACATCTGAGGAATGAGGTTCAAAGCCAGCCTGTGTAGGGAAGTTCATGAGACTCATCACTAATTAGGAGCCCAAATATCTGGAAGTGAAACTGTTGCCTAAGTTCTACTCTTGACTAAAAATCAAACAAGCAAGAAAAAATAAACAAACAGAAAAACTGACTGAGCCAGTCCCTGAGATCAAGCCCAAGACCAGCACAAAAGATGGAGGGGGAAGAGAAGCCCTCTCCCATACTGCAATCCCCACTCCGCACCCCCATAGAGAGTTCTCAGAGGGCTGAAGCTGACTCCTCTAGCTAAGTGTCAAAGAGCAGAAATGGAGAAAATGAGCATTTCTGGTGAAAGGAGCACTGGTGCAACAGCAAGCTGGGGCAAAAGGAAAAGGCTTCAGCCTGGCCTTTCCAATTGCACAGCAGTTATCCCAAGCCTTTTTATGTCTGAGGCCTCTGGACATATCCAAGGCAGAATATCTCTATTTTAGATTATAAAAAATACTGTGCTACTTCATCAGCTGAAACCTTTAAAATGGAGATATTTGATAACTATTTTCCTATACACAAAGATGAAATCTACTGCTCATTTAAAAACAAATCCAAGGAAAGAAATATAAGTGCAATGGGAAAGTGCTTGCCTTACATGCATGATGTCCTGGTTTCCATCTAAAGCATTGGAGAAAAAAAAAGAGAAAACATGGAAAAACCGCCCAGAGTTATCAGAACATAAAAAGAGCATGTCTGTGCTGGGAAGTTGGCTCAGGGGCTGGGAAGTTGGCTCAGTGGTAGAGCGCTTGCCTTGCATGCCTGAGGCCCTGGGTTCGATTCCTCAGCACCACATAAGCAAAAAGAAAAAATCCGGAAGTGGCGCTGTGGCTGAAGTGGTAGAGCACTGGCCTTGAGCTGAAGAGCTGAGGGACAGTGCTCAGGCCGAGAGTTCAGGCCCCACAACTGGACCAAAAAAAAAAAAAAAAAAAAGAGCATGTCTGTGCAATGGAGGCAAAGTCTCTCTCCCATGGAAGTTCTCTTTTACTTTGGCCTTGAGCAGTCCTGTGTGCAGGCTCCTTGACATCATATCATGGCCCATTGCCCCTGGAACAATGAACACTGTGATGAGGTGACTATACCCCAGAGGTAGGTACCAAAATTATAACTTACTCAGAAGGACTAAAGAATGCATAAAGATCTTGGGTTGGCTTTGTGGAGCTTCTGACTAGGCCTGGGGAGTGATATGACCTGCAGACTGTCCAATGGTCATGAGAGACATATAGTTCATTCCTAAAGACACCTCATTAATACCTACATAACCCACACCAACTAGTGCCTTCCCTCCCATGGGCCTCTCCTGTCTAGCAAGGGTTCTGATGGTCTTTTCTTTCAATAAAGTTATGCTGTCTTACCTCTTCCTTTTTGTCTGTAGACTCTTTCCTCAAACAAAGGAGACAAAGGACCTGATCCAGGTGTTACATTTTATTTTTCTTGTCAGTCGAAAGGCTTGAACTCAGGACCTAGACACTGTCCCTCAAGGCTAGTGCTTTTGCACTTTGAGCCACAGGACCACTTCTGGTTTTCTGGTGGTTAATTGGAGATAAGTCTCAAACTTTTCTGCCTAGGCTGGATTGAAACTCTGAAGTTCAGACCTCAGCGTCCTAAATAGCTAGGATTACAGGTGTGTGAGCCACCAGTGCTGGACAAATGGTTGTGTGTGTGTGTGTGTGTGTGTGTGTGTGTGTGTGTGTGTGTGTGTGTGTGTGTGTGTGTGTGTGTGTGTTGGTCCTAAGGCTTAAATTAATGCATAAACATTGATTTGGATTTTTTTTTTGCTGAAGATTAGTGCTCTACCACTTCAGTCATAGTTCTACTTTGGGATTTTTGGTGGTTAATTAGGGATAAGAATCTCACTGAATTTTCTTGCCTGGACTGGCCTTGAACTTAGATCCTCAGATCTTAGTCTGCTGAGTATCAAGAAATACCAGCTAGAGCCACCACCACTACAGCTGAGTATTCTATTTTATTCCATTCTCTGCTAACTCATGATAAAGAGGCTCTCTCCTAAATTCCCATAGATTTTAGAGTGCTGTGTGGCATACCAGCTATACACAAGTAATGAAAGCTGAAAATCTCAATGGGAAAATGGTGCCCTTCTATGGATATTCTGCATCATTCACTATAGTACTGAGCAGTCCCATATGCAGACACTATACATCCCATCACCATGGCACTGAGCAGTCTTGTGAACAGAGCCATAGACATTGGATCAATATGGCCCTGAGCAGTCCTGTGTGTAGACCCCAAAGATATCAAATAACCATGACCTTGATAGTTAAGCATGTGACCTCTACATTAGGATAAAAACCCAACAGTGAAGACTTTCATAGGGGAGGCTGGACGTGAGGGAAGTGTTTATTAGAGGAAAGTGGCTGCTAAAAGATCTGAAGTGGGTGGGTGACATGATGGAGTAGGGTCTTGGAAAGCCTCTACTGAGAGGTATGTGGCCATGGTGTCTTCAAGGAGCAGATGTGTCAGTGTTAGGGAAGAAATGACTAAAAGAAGGATTCAGCTTATTTCCCCTGGGGTCTATGGAATTCATTTGCTAGGAACAACCAGGATATAATCTGTGTATGAGAAACAAAGGTTTCACCTATCATCCACTCAATGCATGGGGATGAGACTCTGGTCCAGGGAAACCTTGTGCTGAGTGGCTGACATCACTAAGTCACACATCTGTGAGTACCCATCATGTTTGCAGACTCAACACCTAGGTATACCATGTGTGATTGGAACAAACGCATTCCCGGTGTGTCCCTTGGGCACTGATGATACTCTAGCACAGGTTTGGTGGCAACACAAAAAGGGCTCAAGATAAAAGCATTCAGGATCCACCAGCTTTGGTGCCCAGGAAGCAGATAAAAGTTCTGTTTTGAAGCAGGCCATCATGTTGATACTGAAAACCTAATAACTGAATCACATCTTTTGTCTCTATGATCTCAAAAAATGAGTTCATGGATGCAGAGGGAAGAATAAAACAGCAATGATTTATTGAAGAAGAGAATATCAAATGTCTTGCTAGACAGGAGGGGTCCTAAGGGAAGGTACTTACTGGGATGCTTTGTACAGGGTTTAATTGTCTGTAGGAGAGAGCTATATGACTCTCAAGGTCATAGGACAGTCTGTGGCCATATCCATCCCAGACCCAATCAGAGATGTCACACAGCTTGTATGAGATATCTGCATCCTTTAGCCCTTTTAATGGATGTCTGGTCCAGCAGACACCTGTGAGGCTCAATCAGGTCACTGTTCACATGGAAGTCTACTAGTGGCTCAATTGATAGAGCTTCTCTTCTAGCTTTGTGTTGTGTTGTGTTGCGTGTGTGTGTGTGTGTGTGTGTGTGTGTGTGTGTGTGTGTGTGTGTGTGCGTGTGTGTGGTTAATTGGAAATAAGAGTTCCAAGTACATTCCTTCCCTTCTGAGCCAACACTGAACCATGATCCTCAGATCTCAGCCTCCTGATTAGCTAGGATTATAGATTTGATCCATAAACAAAGGGCTGAAAAAATAGTCTTTTAATAAGTTCATAAGTTCATTTAAAGAAGTATGAAAACAGCACCATTACTTAAAATTCAATCACCCCTCAATATCCTCATGGAATGGGCTCGAGGACCCCCACCAATAACAACATCTTCACACACTCAAGTTCTTTATATAAAATAGTATTTGTATAGAACCTACAAATAATCTGCCACACACATTCAAGTGTCTCTACATGACATCATACTTAATAACAGGTACATGCTATGTAGCCAGTGGATTTACTATAGAGTACAGTACAAGTATATGAGAAGAAAATAGTGTATAATGGAATCTACAGTGTTGGAATGTGCAGAGACAATAGCAGGTGAATTAAAGGTGAACCTGAAGATGAAAACTGGCAGGAATGGAGACGAGAAAAATGCGAGGAGGTGGAGAAGGAATGGGTTAAGGCCTGAGGCATTTGGAACTGGAGAAGAGGAGCCAGTGGCCCAATTAACAGTACTAGGGAAGGAAAAGGGATGAAGAGGAAGGATTAGTTCACATATATTTGTTCTTATCCTATCAAGATTTATTTAGCTTCCTTCAGAATTGAAGTTCTAAGAGAATTATCAGAATT
Organism: Dipodomys merriami; assembly: GCF_024711535.1. Taxonomy (NCBI): domain Eukaryota; kingdom Metazoa; phylum Chordata; class Mammalia; order Rodentia; family Heteromyidae; genus Dipodomys; species Dipodomys merriami. Next base: position 107,517 of record NW_027206587.1, read on the forward strand.
CTCAAGTCCATTCCTTACTAAGTCAGAAATGGATTTCATCTCACAACAAGATGGTAATCACAAAAATGTTCAACATCTCCATGGAAGTTTTAAAGGCTAATATCAATCAATGACTTGAATTACCTTGGCAAGGAAGACACCTGTAAGAATTTATGGGTGAGTAACTTTAAAAAACTCCAACAATGACAACTGGCTCTTAACAGCCCAACACTCATCATGAAGCAATGAGCTTTTCCTTCAATGTTGTCTTTTCCATTTTTTTTTGTGAAGCAAGATTACCATATTGTTCCTCTGTAATTTGAGAGACAGTGTCAAGAAAGAGAATGGATAAGTTTGAATCACCTCTGATGACAAGAAAGCTGAAGCAATTTGATTGTCTCATGACTGTCTCATTGGCCAAGGGGCAAAAAGGGTAGTCACAGTTGAGAGGCATTTTCCATCCACCTTCCAAATGCATTTCTACTTTCTTCTGCCTGTTCTGAATCCACATAAGCTAGCTTATATTGACTGCATCAGTAAAGACTGACTAGCCCTGGAGGATTGGCAGGGATGGGATGGTGTGCAAAAGGCGGAAGTGACCAGGAGGCCTGAAAAGAAGGGAGGGCTGAAGTGAGAGAACCACTGCTAATCTCCTCTTCAAAAAATCCCTCAATGGTTGAACCAATCTTTTCTGTTTCCATGTCTCAAATGCTGTAATTTCTGTAATGAATGCTGAGAGTCACTCAGAATCATAAGCTCTGCCCCTAAGTTTCTTGTCAATTATAGGCCTAAGTCAACTCTTGTCTCCACAGGCAAAAAATATGTTCCTCGGGCCATCATGGTGGACCTAGAGCCTGGAACCTTAGACTCAGTGAGATCAGGACCATTTGGCCAGAGCTTCAGGCCAGACAACTTCATATTTGGTATGTCATCATGGTCTATGGGTCCTAACATCCAGGCACTCCAGTGCTGGGCTGAGCCTTTATACACCTAGATATTGTCCTCACCTAACCCACCTATTCCAGTCCACTGGAGTCATGCCCCTGGCCACTCAGACAGCTCAGATCAGTGCAACTCTGCAAGCCCTCCATGACAAAGAAGCCTCTGAAGGGAAAGATCAGCAATCAGGGAAAGCCTCCAACAAGGTTTCAGAACTGCTGGTCATTTCAAAGGCCCGGCAATAACAGAGAACTACTTCAGGACACCAGAAATCAAAGCATAGCTCTGTGTGAGCAAGGTGCAGACAAGTGCTTGCAGCTTAGCTTTCCTATGATCACAATGTGCTCCTGTCCCTCCTGTGAAACTAATTACATTTCCAGTATTGAGGCAGGCTCTGTTCTTCATTTCTACAAGTAGTTGATTTGGGTTAAAATGTATCTTCCTCCACATTGTCTTTATTTCTTTAGAACCTGGGTGATTTGTAGGGTCCCAGATACAATGAAAACATTTCCTTTATTTCACCAAAGTTATCTAAATTAAAAGCAAAGGTTGGCTCAGAAGAGTCCTGTTGTCTTCACAATGCAAATGGCACAGTAAATATTCTTGGAGTGTGTGTCCCATCATGGCTTCTGTCTGATAGGCCAGAGCGGGGCAACCAATAACTGGACCAAGGGCTACTACACAGAGGAAGCTGAGCTGGTGGAGCCGGTACTGGATGTGGTGAGGCGGAAGTCAGAAAGGTGTGACTGTCTACAGGGTTTCTAGCTGGCCCACTCTTTGGGAGGTGGCACCGGGTCAAGCATGGGCACCCTGATTCTCAACAATATTCAAGAGGGGTACCCAAACCACACCATGAACACCTTCAGTGTCATGCCCTCCCCGAAGGTGTCAAACACAGTGCTGGAACCCTACAACGCGATCTTCTCTGTCCACCAGCTGGTGGAAAATGCAGATAAAACTTTCTGCATCGACAACAAGGCCCTGTACAACATCTGCTTCTGTAACTTGAAGCTGCCCACGCCCAACTATGGGGACCTGAACCACCTGGTGTCAGGCACCAACAGCGGGGTTACCATCTGCCTGTGCTTCCCTGGCCAGATGAATGCAGACCTGCACAAGCTGGCCTTGAATATGGTGCTCTTTCCCGCCTGCACTTCTTCATGCCTGGCTTTGTGCCCCTGGCCAGCCTTGCCAGCCAGCAGTACCATGCTCTCTCAGTGCGCGAGCTTCACCCAGCAGATATTTGACCCTAAGAACTTGATGGTCACCTGTGATCTCCGCCGTGGCTGCTACCTGACAGCGGCTGCCATCTTCCGAGGCTGCATGTCCATGAAGAGGTGGATGAACAGATGCTCAACGTGCAGAACAAGAACAGCAGCTACGTTGGAGACTGGATCCCCAACAATATGAAGACGGCTGTGTGTGATATCCCCCCTTCCCTTCCCCCCCACCCCACCCCCACATGGACTCACGATGTCGGCCACCTTCATCGGCAACAACATAGTCATCTAGGATCCCTTCAAGTGCATCTCAGAGCAGTTCAGTGGCATGTTCCAGTGCAATGCATTCTTGCACTGGTACATAGGTGAGGGCATAGATGAGATGGAGTTCACTGAAGCTGAGAGCAATATCAATGACCTGGTGTCCAAGTACCAGCAGTGCCAAGATGACACTGCTGATGAACAGGGGGAATTTGAAGAAGACTTGGTGGAGGAACTAGTTTAAGACTTCCCATTGCTAGCAGTGCAACAGGAGTGTCAGAGCCTGCCTACTTCTCAAATTAATGGTGCTTTCCTGAGCTCCTGTTGTCCTGGAGTGGGATCCTTGCTGTGTATCATTATGCACAGCCTTTCCTGTCAGAAACTCACTGGTGGTGAATGTAAAAATACAGATTTCTTTTAAATATAATTGTATGAAAGCCTTATTTATATAAATAAAGAAGTATACATTTTATACTCTTAGTCCTTATTCTTCTTAAGAATCCCTTTTATTCTTTCAATGTATTTGAAATATAAAGGTGGCCAGCAGGATTTAATCTTAGCAATATAGGACTGGTGCTCAAGAGGAGTTTCAAATTCATGGTATTCCTGCTATTTTGAAGAGGAGTATGACAAATGCCAATATTTTTTATTTTCCCTGGCCCAGTTCTAAAGTTAGCAATCTCTCAATATCATGCCAGTAGCAAAAAAGCAGTTTGAAGAGAAAGAAAACGAAAACTAAATGTTACAATTTTCCTAGTACCAATTTGATGTTTGGAGTACTGACAGGATTGACGTTCAAGGCTTGTCTGGGCACTGAGGTAGCAGGGCCTCTTCCTCCTTTATTCTGACACAGGACTGGCTATACCTGCCACCCATTACACATTCCTCTTTGGGAATGGAACCACAAAAGGCAGTTATGAATACTGGCCATTAGAGATCTACTTCTCCTTCACACAATGATAGGTTCTTGTCTCATGCCCCATCAGAGGGATTGCAGTCACATTCTCCAGAAATTGTAGCAGGAACCCCGATCCCTGTGCTTACAGTTCAGTTTACAGTGAAGCAGAATTCACAGGATGAGTGCAAGATCTTGGTTGCCAGGGTAGTTTCTCAAGGCATCTGGCAACATTAAGGACAGAAGTGAGTCTAGCTCTTTGAGGGAGTGAAAAGCTGACCAGCCCCATAGTGTATCAAGAACTGCTTGATTCTGTCCTTCCAAGTGAAGGAGAGAAGGGGAGACATGGCCCAATGACCCATTCTCATACTCACTTTTCCAGCATTCAAAGCTATCTGAGGCCCAGGGGGGAGTTGTAAGGACAAAAGGGATGCATGGAGCTAGACTATTGGGTATGGTTACTTTACATGAGTAAGATGGAAATCTCAATTGCTTAGAACCTACAATGGCCAGGAAGAGGTCGAACATTTCTGTTTTCACAGGAGGCCACATCAGTCAAGGGTTCTTTTTGCCAGAATCTTTCACTCTTCTTGCAGTGAGGCTTCAGGTAGGTTGTCTGTGCCAGGCATTCCTCCATGGCCACCAATAACCTGTAAGCCCCTTTTTATTCAGAAACAGGACCTATGGGAATTTAGCAACTTTTAGAAAGCTCTAAGGAAAAGATACTACTGGGTGAGGTGCAAGTTCCTTGCTTCTAGTAAAGTTGGGAAATAGTAATTTCCCTAAGCTTTCCTCTACCAGGCCTGAGGTTGGAGTAGGGTGGAGATGAGTGGGGTATAGATCTTTAAGCCAAGCTGATCTCACTCATTAGAAAGTAAACTTCCCCAGGGGGTGATCTGTGACTAGAAGCAAGATGTTTTCTGTCCTTGCCCCAAGGCATATCAAAGTGCAATTAGCTTCTAATGTGGAAGTCCTAGGGAGTAGGTGTTGGCCAGCAAATTGACATTCCTGGGTCTCTAGTACTGGAACTGATCAGGTTGGATGATCCCCAAACCCAATAAGGCTGCTGGGTCAGAACTGAAGGCAGGTCTGGCCAAAGCACTCTCACTCCTCAGTGGGTTAAGGATTGAGGCCAAGTTGTGATGGAGGTCCCACCTAGCATATCTACCAGTATTTGACTAAGAATATTTTTTAAATTTTATTTTATTTGTGAACATACTGTACAGAGGGGTTACAATTACATGGGCAAGATAATGAATACATTTCTTACCAAGCATTGCAGCCTCCTCCTTGTTTAACCTTCACCTCCCTTCCCAGCCTCCCCCCCTCCCCGCCCACCCAATCCTTCCCCATCTACCCCCCACCGACATTGTAAAGCTCGTTTTTGACATGACAATTTGTACTTTTCATTGTTGCAACAGGTCCACCTGAATCCTTAAACGACTTGTTTTTCCCCATCTCCTCCACAAGTTACACTGACATCAAATATATTGAAAGCGGGGGTTATACTGTGGGGGAGGGACATACAAAGCAACAAAGAAATAATCTTATAAATGCATTAGAAACACATGCATGAAAGAAAAAAAAAACATTAAGATACCTATCTAAGGATTCATTTTCCTAACATCACATTATCTTACTTTTTCCACTTGACTCATACATATACTAGATATTACAAATAAGGGAAACCATGGGACCTGTGTTTCTTTGTGCCTGGCTTACTTCACTTAATATATTTTTTCCAAGTTATTCCATTTCCTAACAAAGGTGGCAATGTCATTTTTTTTTTGAATGAGGCATAGAATTCCATTGTGTATATATACCACATTTTCTTGATCCATTCATCTACTGAAGGGCATCTGGGTTGGTTCCATATCTTAGCTATGGTAAATAATGCTGCAATAAACATAGTTGTGCTGGAAGCTTTAGTGTGGTCTTGTTTGTAAACATTTGGGTAAATTCCCAAAAGTGGGATTGCTGGGTCATAGGGGAGGTCTATGTGAAGTCTTTTGAGGAACCTCCATACTTCTTTCCAAAGTGGTTGAACAAGTTTACATTCCCACCAACAATGAAGTAAGGTTCCCTTCTGTCCACATCCCCACCAGCATCTGTTGTTGTTAGAGTTCTTGATTTTTGCCATTCTAACTGTTGTGAGGTGGTATCTCAATGTTGCTTTGATTTGCATTTCTTTTATGGCTAGGGATGTTGAGCATTTCTTCATGTGTCTATTGGCCATCCTTCTTTCTACTTCAGAGAAGTTTGTCTTTAAGTCTTTAGCCCACTTATTTATTGGGCAGTTGTTTCTTTGAGGATTTGATACAATAGAATGGAAGAAAGACAGCCTCTTCAGTAAATGGTTCTGGCAAAATTGGTTAACTACATGTAGAAAACTAAAGCTATATCCGTATATATCACCCTGCACCAGAATCAACTCCAAATGGATCAAAGACCTCGAAGTCAAAGCAGACACTCTGAAAACATTACAGGATGGAATACGAGAAACCCTAGGTCTCCTTGGCGCTGCCCGGAATTTTCTGAATAGAGACCAGGAAACACAACAAATCAAAGAAATATTGGACAAATGGGATTGCATAAAGTTGCAGAGCTTCTGCATGGCAAACGGCATAGCTAGCAAGATCAATAGAAAGCCCACAGATTGGGAGAACATCTTTACTAGCCATACAACGGAAAAGGGTCTCATATCTAATATATACTTGGAACTCAAAAAATTAAATCCCCCAACAACAAATGACTAAGAATATTTTTTTTGTTTTCTCTTAAATACTCATTTATGAGCCTTTTCTGGTGGCTTTGGATTATTAGTTTACACTCTTGACGAAGTAGTTCTTGTTTCACAATTAATAACTCTTGCCTCACCCCTCAGAAAACTCTTCTTGATAATTATATCAGTAGATCACCATATATTTCTCAGGCATGGCTTTTGTTTCCTCCCAGCCAGAGGTCTGCACTCATTGCCACACAAGCCAACATTGAGGTGACTCCTATAGACAGGTTGATTATTTTGTCCAAATGCTAAGTGCAGCATCTCCCTTATTCTCATGTACCTTGGTAATTGTATCAAATTCTTAATAGAGTCCTTGACTAGTATGATACGCAAAGCTCTGGGTGAAGATGCAACTCAATGGTAGAGTACATCCCTGGCATGCACAAGACTCTCTGTTCAGTCCTCAGCACCAAAAGGAGGAAAAGGTAACAAATGTTAGAAAAGTGGGGCTGAAATTAGGAAAGCAACTCCATTTGTAGTAGCCCCACAAAAAATAAAATACCTAGGAATTAACTTAACCAAAGAAGTGAAGGACCTCTATGATGAAAATTCAAAAACGAAAAATGAAATAAAAACGGAACTTAGAAAATGGGAAAAACTCCCATGCTCCTGGATTGGAAAGATTAACATCGTGAAAATGGCAATACTTCCCAAGGCTATCTACAAATTCAATGTGATACTTATCAACATTCCAACCTCATACTTCAAGGAAATAGAAGAGGCAATCCAAAAATTCATATGAAACAATAAAAGACCCCGAATAGGAAAAACGCTCCTCAACGGAAAGAACACTGCTGGAGGAATATCAGTACCAAATTTCAAACTCTACTATAAAGCCATAGTAATCAAAACAGCTTGTTACTAGCACAAGAACAGACCTCAGGACCAAAGGAATTGAATTGAAATCCCAGAAATGAACCTACAGACCTATAGCCATCTAATATTCGATAAGGGAGATAAAAAAATAGAATAGAAGAAAGACAGCCTCTTCAGTAAATGGTGCTGGCAAAACTGGTTAACTACTTGTAGAAAACTAAAGCTAGATACTTATATATCACCATGTAACAGAATCAATTCCAAATGGATCAAAGACCTTGGAGTCAAAGCAGACACTGAAAACATTACAGGATGGAATAGGAGAAACCCTAGGTCTCCTTGGCGCTGCCCGAAATTTTCTTAATAGAGACCCAGAAACACAACAAATCAAAGAAATGTTGAACAAATGGGATTATATAAAGTTGCAGAGCTTCTGCATGACAAAGGACATAGCTAGCAAGATCAATAGAAAGCCCACGGATTGGGAGAAGATCTTCACTAGTCATACAACGGACAAGGGTCTCATATCTAAAATATAATTCGAACTCAAAAAATTAAATCCCCCAACAACAAATCCTCAAAGAAACAACTTCCCAATAAATAAGTGGACTAAAGACTTAAAGAGAAACTTCTTTGAAGAAGAAAGAAGGATGGCCAATATACACAGGAAGAAATGCTCAACCTCCCTAGCCATAAAAAGAAATGCACATCAAAACAACATTGAGATACCAACTCACACCAGTTAGAATGGCAAAAATCAAGAACTCTAATAACAATAGTTGCTAGAGGGGATGTGGACAGAAGGGAACCTTACTTCTTTGTTTGTGGGAGTGTAAAGTTGTTCAACCACTTTGGAAAGTTGTATGGAGGTTCCTCAAAAGACACCACATAGAACTCCCCTATGACCCAGCAATCCCACTTTTGGGCATCTACCCAAATGTTTACAAACAAGACCACACTATAGCTACCAGCATAACTATGTTTATTGCAGCATTATTTACCATAGCTAAGATCTAGAACCAACCCAGATACCCCTCAGTAGATGAATGGATCAAGAAAATGTGGTATATATACTCAATGGAATTCTATGCCTCCATCAGAAAGAATGACATTGCCTCATCTGTTAGGAAATGGAAAGACTCAAAAAAATTATATTAAGTGAAGTAAGCCAAGCCCAAAGAAACATAGGTCCCATGATTTCCCTTATTTGTAATATCTAGTATATATTTGCGTCAAGCAGAAAAGGTCAGATAAGGAGATGTTTGGAAAATGAACCCTAAGATATGTATTTTATATGTTTTTTTTTCTTTCATGCATTTGTTTCTTACCCAATTATAAGATTATTTCTTTGTTGCTTTGTATGTCCCTCCCCCACAGTATAACCCCTGCTTTCACTATATTTGATGTCGGTATAATTTGTGGAGGGGAAGGGGAAAAAGAAGTCATTCAAATAAGGATACAGGTTGACCTATTGTAACAATGAGAAGTACAATTTGTCATGGCAAAAACGAACTTTACAACTTGCTGGAGGGGGATTGGGTGGGGGGCAGGGAGGATGGGAAGGGATGGGAATGGTAAACAAAGGAGGAGGCTACAATGCTTGATAAGAAATGTACTCACTATCTTGCCTATGTAATTGTAACAACTCTGTATAGTATTTGCACATTAAATAAAATTAATTTTTGCAGCAAGAAAAAACATAAAATAAAAATAAAATGTAAAAAAATAAAATATCAACAAAAAACAAAAACAAAAAACAAATGTTAGGCTCAGAAGACAAAATATTAGGACTCATGGAAAAACACCCAGATTGGCACTGAAGTGTTGTGTCATGAGGGAACACTGGTAGAATGTTTGTAGCGGGAAAGAAGAGAGCCCATTGATGTATGTACCCTTTTAGAAAGCAGAGGTAGGAACAGGGAATGAACTTCTCGTAGTCATCCTAGGCCCTGGAATGAAGAAGCCCTGACATGTATGTTGCTCTAATGGGACCAGAGTCTAAAGTGGCACCACCATACCAGGCCGTGGCCCAACAAGAACAGGTTTGTCAGAAGGACCTTCTTGCATTGGAGAGATTTCTTTTGACCACTTCGGCCTTGTTAATCATATTTCCTTACGCTGTTTCCTTTTTCCTTCCACCTTGTCATACCTATAGCAGATCCTGTCCAGAAGACCCATTCTCTCTAATCTCATTCTCTAAAAGTCTCCCAGTTTAGAGCTGTACATATCCTAGACCAAAAAAGTAGGGGGTGGTTATTCTGTCAGACATAGAATTAAACTAAAAGGTATCTTTAAGTAGACTTTGACAAGGTTCTCATATGGACAGTGTTTTGTTGATAAGTCCTGGAATTGCGACCCGCTTTGGGTCTAATTCTGAGATGATAGTGGAAGACAACTGGTGATAGGACTTCACAGACCACTGTGATTTCAAAACCTTGGCAGGTACATCTCTATTCAAGGATGTGCTATCAGCCAACATACATATGTCTGTTACAGGAGTGATGACTGGGAAAAGGAATTTATTGGCGACAGAGGAGACCAGCCTTTAGACAAGTTGTTGCCTTTCAGTGTGAGGCAGACAAAGAGTGCCTATCAATGCAGAGTAATTTCAGGAAGCTTCCCCCAAGTCTTGTTATCCACAAATCATCTGAGAATATCTGTAAACCCAGAGGTGAGAGACATGTGCTTTGTGCTTTTGCACCACTGCTTTGCTGCATGGCTCTTTATGCTCTTCTGAAACCTCCTTCTGAGCTGGTCCACAATGTTCCCAGGAGGTGGGAAGCAGAGGGGACTTGGCAGCTAGGCTGCTAATGACTCTGGCCACACGGACTTGGGGAGTAGGCAAGTGCTGGGCATCTGCTGCATTCTAGTGGTATGTGCTCAGTGGAAAATTTTTCTCTTACTAAGAGCAATTCCTCTGTCCTTGAGCCATCTCCCAGGTCAGGATGTCTTTATCTGCAGAGGCTGAAGCTTTGCCATAGCTCTCATCTTGACAGGTGTCTTTCTGTTTTTCAATTTTCCCTTCCTTCCTTCCTTCCTTCCTTCCTTCCTTCCTTCCTTCCTTCCTTCCTTCCTTCCTTCCTTCCTTCCTTCCTTCTCTTTCTTTCTTTCTTTCTTTCTTTCTTTCTTTCTTTCTTTCTTTCTTTCTTTCTTTCTTTCCTTCTTTCTTTCCTTCTTTCTTTCTTTCCTTCTTTCTTTCTTTCTTTCTTTCTCTCTCTTTTCTTTCTTTCCTCTCTCTTTCTCTTTCTTTCTTTATTCTTTGTTCCTTTCTTTCTTTTTTTTTGTTGTTTTGTTGGTCATTGGTCTTGAACTCTAGGCCTAGGAACTGTCTCTTAGCTCTTCGGCTCAAGGCTAGTTCTCTATCGCTTGAGCCATAGTGCCACTGCTAGTTTTCTGGTGGTTTATTGGAGATAAGTATCTGAAGGGCTTTCCTGTCCAGGCTGGTTTTTAACTGCCATACTTAGATCTCTGCCTCCTGAGTAGCTAGGTTCACAGTCATGGGCCACTGGTGCCCAGCTTGACAGCTTTCTTATTCGTGCAAGATAACAATGGCTATGTTGTGTTCTGTGAGGAGTTTCCCTATCATCCTACAACACTAATGGTCTTAGTGTTGTGGCAGAGCACACAGCAATGGAGCTTTCTATGCTTGCACATTGACTAGTATCTGAAAAGCCAGCATGCAAAGGCCAGGAAAGCTCTACAACTGCACACATCTCAATTTGCACTGGGAATAACCAAATACTAAGTTCTAGTGTTGGTGGTTTTCCTTTGTATACAGTTTAAGCAGGTTGTTTCCAGATGTCTATCATTTAACTCAATTGACTCAATCAACTTATCTGCTCTTTCTATGGGTCTGACATAAATGTCTGCTTACCAAAGGCCAATAACTGATTTTAAGTCTAAGTGAAATCCAGCAAGTGTTCAGGCATGGTGATTAAGAGTGCTGTATAGATAATTTACAGCTGCATAGTACTTGTGCTGCACACTTCTCATAACTTCACCAAATTCTAAATATTTCTTATAGAGTGGAAAGAAGCCGTACTTTTATGGCTTCTTGCATAGGTATTTGAATCCATCTAATGAGCACATCTTACATTTGTTTGCTTTTTTTATAGTATTGTTGTTTGATTGGACTCAAAGCCTTATACATGCTAGGCATGCACTCTACCAAACCACCAGCCCCCTTCTTGTTTTCAGTATTTAAAGTAATTTTTGGGCATTGAGTCCATACACCTCCCTCAGAGCTGGGATTGCAGGCATGAACCACCTAGCCAGAAGTATTTCTTGAGATAAAGTCTTCTTGTTAACACTTTGCCTAGACTAGCCTGGGGGGACCTCAGTCTTCCTCATCTCTATTATTCCCCAGAATAACATGCCTGTGGTTTGAAATTCTATAATCCCATTATTTTTCTGGGTTCTTTAATTGGAGTTTTGTGATGTAGTACTAGAAGGCACTGCCTTATTACTTGACTTGAAATTATAAACCTTAATCAGTGGATATAATTCTGCTCTAGACTTTCAAAACCTAATATCAATGTGTGGACACTGCATATTGTTAAACCATAGTTTAGGATATGTTGCATGACTTTAAGCCTCACTTTTTACACACACACACGCACACACACACACACACACACACACACACACACACACACACACACACACCATTGTCTTCTGTGGTGACATTGTACATCTGACCTTGACAGTGGCTGAGGCTTGTAGAACTGGGATTAGAAAAAGAAAAATGATAGATACAGATAGTTAAGCAGAAACCGCATCTCTTGCACTTTTAGGTGAGTTTCGATGCATGTTTTCATCAGATCCTCACTCCTACTTTTTCTACCAGCGTCCCACTGCCATGTTCTTCTCCTGGCTCCCACAGAAGGTTCAGCTGATATTATAGGAAACAGAAACATTGTGCTTCTGCAAAACCTGCGTTATTGCTGCTTTGAGTGAATCTATTTTTGTCACGAGAATTTTTCTTAATGGAATATGGGAGAATCAGAAAAAATACTTACTTAAAACAATTTCACTTAACCTTTTTCTTTCTTACTCATTTTATTTAAAAAAAAACTTTATTTGCCTAAGAGGACATTACACAAAACAATCTTTCTGTATATTTTTTTTTGCTTATTTCTCTGGGGTCATGTCTCAATTTCTTAAACTTTTTGATGCTAAGATCCACATTATGGCAAATATCCAAAATGGAAAGGAAGGGAAGTGAGAATGCAGATCAAATAACATCTTACATCATCCACTGTCTAGGGCTGCTATTTCAACTATTGGATTGATGATGGTCAGTTTGCAGATTCATTGTCATAAAATGGCCCTTACATCATTTATAAAACTGAGCAGCTTGGGTTCCATTTGTAGCATTGGTCTTTTGATGTCTGCAGACTATGTGTCTGAAGGATGCAAAAGCAAGCTCCTCTCCACAGAAGTGAGATCTCCTCTCATGATAGAGTGAGATAACGTGGGGAGTTTTCAAAGGAAGAGGCTATTAGTCAGCAGTCCGATACTAGAGGATTTGGAGAGAGAGCAAAATAAACCCCAAAACTGCCCCTAGAACTTGACCTCTTCCCACTCAATCCTTCCTTCTTCAGATAATAAAGCTGAGTAAGCTGAGGAAGGCAGCACACTACTTCCTAATTCAGATCTTTTGCCTGGTTTTCCGAGACAATTCCTACTCCCTTCTATGAGGGTCTGACTTATTATCTGACCATGTCAAGGGTCTTTGCAGAAGGAATTCTGTCTTCATAAACTAATTTTGCGGCAAATCTTTAACTCAGTTAACCGATGATCCAGTGGGAAAAAATAAAAATTGAGTATGCTGCATTGTGCACCTTTTAATCTTTGTGGGCTTTAATTGTAAGTTCTTAAAGATATATATATATATATATATATATATATAAACCAGGAGCCTGTTAGTTCATGCCTGTAATCATAGCTACTCAGGGGGCTGAAATCTGAGGATTGCAGTTTGAAGCCAGCCCAGAAAAAAAAAGTCTATAAGACTCTTATCTCCAATAAACTACTCAGAAAAACTGGAAGTGTTGTTGGAACTCGGTAGAAGACTAGCCTTGGAATTCTATTTCTCCATCAGAAAGAATGACATTGTCCCATGTGTTAGGAAATGGAAAGACTTGGAAAAAATTATATTAAGTGAAGTAAGGCAAGCCCAAAGAAATATAGGTCACATAGTTTCCCTTATTTGCAATAACTAGTATATGTCTAAGACAAACAGAAACTGTCAGACAAGTTGATGTTAGTTCAAATGAACTCCAAGATAGGGATTCAAATGTCTTTTTTTCTTTCTTGTGATTGTTTCCAACATACTTAAAAGATGATTTCTTTATTGCTTTGTATGTACCTCCACCATGGTATAAGCCCTGCTTTCACTGTATTTGATGTTGATATAATTTGTGGAGGGGAAGGGAAAAAAACAAATCGTTTAAATTGGGTTAGAGTTGGACTCATTACAACAATGAGATGTACAAGACGTTATGTTGAAAAACAAACTTTACAACTTTGGTCGGGTGAGGGACTGGGGTGGGTGGGGTGGTGGTGGTAGGAGGGTGTGGGGGTAGAGAGGGGAAGGGATAGTATGGGGAAACAAAGGAGGAGACAACAATGCTTGATAAGAAATGTACTCTTTATCTTGCCCATATAATTGTAACCCCTCTGTATGGTATTTTCACAATAAAAAAGAAACTCAGAGACAGTGGCCAGGCCCTATGTTCAAGACCCATGGATAGCAAACAAAACCCTATATATACTTAACAAAGTTGTACACATTTTCCTCTTTAGGTCCATCATGATCTCTTACCGCTAGATATACTGCAGCTGGATTTTTGTAATTCATGAAACTACATCTTTGTGGCCTGGGGAGGTCTCTCCTGACAGGTCATTTCTACAGAGCTTTGATGGGTCGCTGTGTTTTAACAAATTGAGTTTCTGTTCAACTCATATTTACAAATGAATTCACACATCATCATGGCACTCTTCCTCTGAGGAGGGCTGATGGTAAATTTAGCATGGATCTCTAAAACAGAGACATAACTTCATTTGACATTATTATCACACCAGGCAAAAATAGAAATTGCAGTTATAAAACAATGTATCAATCCTGTATCAATCCTGGTATTGATTTTCATCATAGACTTTGAGACCAGAATTTTTTATATATGTACAAATATATCATGGGAAAAGCATGGAATAGTGGACAGTTTTTGATTCTTATGTCTTTATGCACCACAGGATTTATCATTAAACCACAGTGTAAACTTTCTAACAAGGCCTGTGCCATCTCATTTAGAATACTCAGATATTAGTGTAGCTTGCTAATTTAAAATAATTAATTCTTGCAGTGTAAAACAGTACTAACCTTGGGGGAAAATGGCAAAGTTGAGATGAGGTCGGCCTCACCTAATGGACTACACCTCACACCAGTTGCTGGAATCTTCTTCTGCAAGCCCTGTACTCCTGTGTTCTTTATAAACCTCCCAACCTCCCTCCTTACAATATAATCTAGAGGGATACAGGTGGTTCACATCTGTAATCCTAGCTACTCAAATGTCTAAAATCCATCCAGACGATCTTGGCAAGCTCAATTTGAAAAGTCTGTTAAAGGCTGGGATGGTGGCTCCGTGGTAGAGCGCTTGCCTGGCATGCCTGAGGCCCTCGGTTTGATGCCTTAGAACCACATACGCAAAAAGAAAAAAAAGCCAGAAATGGCGCTGTGGCCTAAGTGGTAGAACGCTAGCCTTGAGCTGAAGAGCTAGGGACAGTGCCCAGGCCCAGAGTTCAAGTCCTACGACCAGACCCTCTCCCCCAAAAAAGAAAACTCTGTAAAAATTGAGCCTCCAAGTGCTTAGTGAAGATAGGACTGGAAGTGTGATTCAAATAGTCAAATGCCAGCCAACTAAACAGATCTTGAGTTCAACCCTCAGGACTTGTGGTGGGGAGGTACATGGAGGCAAGGGGAGATGCAGGACTATATTCCATCTTGATAGTGTTCGGAGGATGGGGAATTAGTAGGAAGTGTCTCAATGGCTGTTTTCAGTAAAGCCCTGACTTAGAACTCTGTATATGAAAACTTGTAGTTGTTCTTCAATGGTCAGACTCAAACTACATAAAAAGAATCACTTTGTATATATGTAGGTATAAGTTCATGCTTTCCTCTACTGTGTGAAATCAGAACAAGAAACCACCTCTGAAAACAGAATCAGCTGTATGGCAGGGGAGGAAGAAGCAGATTCCCTATATAGTATAGCATCAACCTCCCTGGAACTACAAAGCTTGTAAAAACAAACTCCAACAAAGCATTGGCTGTGCTTTGTGGCAATTTCTTGTCCCCTGCAAAGGCCACCTTCCCCCAAGCCTGCTTTGCTCTCCAATCTCCTGTGCCAGTAGCATCCACCAACACATAATGGGATACAGGCATTGGGATGTTTGATGATGTTTCTTTCCAACCTCATGTCTTAAATTAGCCTAGCTCCATATCCCTAAGTTAATTTAGTCCAGTTTATAAGACCTTAGAAAATACCCGTTGTTTCCAGATTCAATGTGTAAAGTCTCCTAGCAGGGGCAGGTTATTACCCTTAGTCAATACCATTTAGTCACTACCAGACAATCTTGGTGCCAAGTTCACTCTGAATTTTCTTTCTTCAACACAAGAACGCCCTAAAGTCAGTATGATCCTTGGGTATTCAAAGAGAAAGTTGGAAATGCTACATATAATGGTCAGAGTGGCCAAGAGCCACTGTAAATACCCAAAGCACTTCTGGCTATGTCATCTACAACCGGTGGCAGCAGCCACCTTTGCGTGATATCCAGGCTGTAGGTAAGCTTTTACAACATGCAACCAGTAGATCCACAGTCTACCTTTTCTGGGAGAAGGCTTTTTAACAAATCTTAGCTTTTATGATTTGCACGTTTTCTGTTTGGCAACTTGCAATCTAGAATAGATTTTTGTCATCTGCTCACACATGCAATGTTATTACTTGTTCCCCATTTATATTTTTTAATTTAGAAATATAGTGAATATTTTCATTCAGTTTAAGAAGCCTAATATTGTAGCAGTAAAGGGCCCAGCCATTGGAGTAGGAGCATCCATATTGCCTCTTTGTGATGTGGATTGGGCCAAGGAAATCGCTTGGTTCCAAACACCCTATAACCACTTCGGACAGGATCCAGATGGCTGCTCTACTGTTATCTTTCCCAAGATTATGGGAGGGGCATCTGTGAGTACCTTGGTTAAAAAATTATTTTACACAATTTCTTTAAAATCTGTGGTTTGTGTGTTGTTCTACTCAGAGTATCCAGTGTGTTCTCTGGGGACATTTCATCAAATCTATTTGGTTCAGGTAGTGCTGTGATCCTTCCCAGGAGGCCATTCCTCCCATGAGGAGCCTCGAGATCTGTACATAAATAAAAGAAGTGGGGAGAGGAGTTCAGTATAAATTTGTGGGTTTTTTCACTATTTAAATTAGCCCATTCATGATGAGAGATTGTGTTTGCTTTTTCTCAATTACATATACCTGTTCCTTACTTCTAGAGAGAGACTGAGAGAGTTTGTAGAGAGGAGCATCCACAGAGATTGAACCCTGTTGAAGGGAGGGACTGGATGTCAGGTTGGATAGGGGGACAATGCAACTCCTCCAGCTCCATCACTGGGTGCCCGGAGTTTGACTTGGCCAATTGGCATGATGCTGTCTTCATACCCATCAGTGTGGTGAGTGCATGGAGGATGACTGTAGCTGAGGGAGTAGCTGAGGGAGTTGCAGAAGGAACTGACAGCCCACAGCTGGAGTAGCAGGACTTCCCTTTGGGGTTCATAACTAAGTTTACCTCTGTGTCACTGGGACCTACCTCCTCATGCATAAACATCCAGGATCTGGGGGTATCATTTCCTTATGGAGCCTACAATGAGGGGAGATAGACAGTACAATTTCAGGCAATCTTGGGAGCAATTAGAGTACAATGAAGAAGAAAATGTGTGTCTCCTCTCTGAAATTCCAGAGGGTAAGAGTAACAGGAGAGAAAACTGTCAGTCATTGCTGAGTGGGTAGTGTTGAGAAGGAAGGCACATTGGAGCTGGGAGTCGCCTGTGTAATCCTAACTATTTAGGATGCTGAGATGTGGATGATCATTATTCAGGGCCAACCCAAGCCAAAAAGTGGGTGACATCTCCTCTTAAGCTAGGGATGCATATCAACTTCATTAAAATAGGAAGCTTAAAATAGGTGAGTCCAGGCCCTGGCATCTACCTGGATAGGAAGCAAGATCACAACTTAAAAATGACCAGCACAAAATTGGAGTATAGGTCACCTACCTATTAAGTACAAGACTCTGACTTCTAACACGAGTACCATGAACAAATGTAAGCTTGGTGAACTCGTGTCCCAGTGAGATTCGCTGAGATGACTGTAGCATATGTTGCTCTGTGGACTGCTGGCAAAGAGGAAGAGTCTGTTGACATTCGACAATCTATGCCTACAAAGACAGCAAATGCTGAGTGGAACCCTTCACGATGTCTAACCATGGAGGTATGGTGGGCACTTTTGTTCCTCAAAGGGAAAGAGAGCAGGAATCTGCAGGGCCAGATAGACTCCTGAGTGAGGGAAGGGTGGGCAGAAGTAGGCAATGGTGAGGTTGGCATAGGGTTTGTGTTTAGTGACTAATCTGACTTCAATGGAAATGTTCTGGCTTTGATTCATATGTTTTATGACATGTGCATTGAGGGAGAGCTGGGACAGTCCAGAGAAACACTAATGTAAATTGTCCATAGGTTGAAACTTACTCTAAAGTCTAAGATGTTTTTGAAAAGTGAAATGTGGAGAAGTTGATAAAAGAGCACAGCCCCCAGTACTGGCACTGTTCTTTGTAGATGTACCTGCCCTAGCCACCCTTCTACTGGTGGGTGCTTGTCCCCAAGGTGTCTCATGCCTCATTCCTTTGTAATGCTCAAGCCAGAACAGCTGCTTTTGGGCAGGGAGGATCAGGAAAGCCTGTTGCATTCATGTACCAACAGTGCCTCCTTCCCTTGGAGGTACAACACATTACAGAGCTCTGCAGCACCCTGTCACTGCTATGAATTGGAACTTCCAACACTTGGGCTTTGCCTGCATTAGGATCCCACACTTTTAGACCAGCCTTTGGGGGACTTTTGAGACCTGGAGCGCAAAACAGGGAGGCCTGCAGGCAGCACCTGTTCCCATCGGAGAAGTGAGTTTGCCACAAGGAGCTAACAGGCTGAGAACCTTGGGAATGAGCAGTGCAGGGTGGCCAAGACTTGGTTCTCTCCACTACCATGCCAGGTATTCACTGATATTTATATGTTAGCCCTCTGTGTCCACCAAACCATTGCCACATGGCATGCTGTTTGATAAGCCAGGAAGTGATTGGCCAGCAACCAAGAATGAGCAGTGTTAATGGGTTCATATGGTTGAGTGCACTGTCCCTTTATGACTGATCCCCGGTAGATGTGAGTGTACTGTTGCTTTTGACAATTATTTTCATCAACCCATCCCTCCATTTATAACTCAATTCACATCCTATGTCCTATGCCCAGCAGTCCAGGTTCACACTCAGTACTGGTCAGCCACAATACTTTGATATCAGGTAGATGACTAGTGAAGCCCTATTTGAGGTTATTCTCTTTTTGTCACTATTGTATGACACTGTATTGAAATTGCCAGTCCCCTCATTGGCTTGCATACCCACACTGTCTGACCACAACCAATCCTGAGCCATTTATAAAAGCCCTAAGTTCTTAGTAAGTATAAAGGTGTCTTCTCAGAAATTCCATGCCAAATTTTTAGCTCCTGTCTTTTCTTCACCTGTAGCTTGGCATACCTTCCTTGAGCAGATTATTGAGTTTTTCTGAAACTTGGCCAGCAATCTGAGAAGTGTAAGGGTTGGGCTCAGTCTCAGCGTCCTGCTTCCCTGAAATTCAGGAGTCCCACAAGGACAAAAAGGTATTCTGCCCTCACCTGTGAAGGCCATGTTTAGCACAAATTGGTATGAGGTCAGGTCCCATAGTGCTCTACCTGACATTGAAATGATGTTTTGTCCATTTTATTATGCTGTGTCCACCTAGCCCAACCAAATTAAGGGTAGAACTTTAAGCTCGTTGTGAGTTATTACTGAAGAAGGTGACTTGCTAACAATTAAATGCTAATTCTTTCACTAAAGAATCCTTATTTCAGGAACATGGTATGATCATTGTAAGCAATAATCTGGGGAGTGTATGGATTTGCAATGGTATGGAAGGATGAGGGTCAACTAGAGGAAAGACTAAGTAAATTTGGATAGATAAACACCATCTAGCGAAATGGCATTTTGGAAATGGAAACTTTGTACTGAATAATGACAGTGGTAGAATTCTTGATGGTTCATTGTATTTGGAAAGATTCAAATTTGTTTGAAGTCTCTGCAACATAAGCACCTGCACCTTAATTAATACTCAATGTACACAAAAAGTGCATGAGTGTGTAAAGTTGTACACATACACACACATACGCAAAGTTGGAATTAAAGAGTTGCTATTCGTACAAACCTGGGACTAAAGACCCTGTGCTACAAGAAGCACAAAGTGACCTATACTATGACAGCTATTGCTCAGATTGTAGAGTTACTTTAAGCTATACATACAGCCCTTCTTTTGTGATTATTTTGAAGGTGGGATCTCAAGACTTTTCTGCTTAGGTTGGACTTGGAACCACCATCCTCCAGATTTAAGTATCGAAGATTACAGATGTGAGCCACCAATCCTGGCCTACTACTTGTGTGTTTAAGGGGGAAACTGTTAACAGCCTTGAATTAGTCATTTACACTCTTGAGAAAATTCAGGAATTCCTTTCAATGTCCTGCACAATCAGGCATTTTGAAAAGAGAAAAGCACAAGTCAGGAAAGACTCCCTAGTAACAATCAGATGTGTATGGAGCTAGCTTGAAAGAAGCAAGATGGGCCACCATAACAGTATGATGGCTAGAGACAGATGGCTCCAGTTAGACCAGACGAAGAGAACCATGTAAGGGCATGAATAGAAGACAAATGGGAGAGAGCCATGTTAGAGCTATTGACTGACCTTGAAAAGGCAGAAAACATAAAAAGTAGTAACGAAGCTAGGCATGCTGGTATATGCCTCTGATCCGCATACACATGTAGCTTAGCCCAAAGGCCTACTTAGACCCGATCTCAAAAAAGAGAAAAGTGACTGTGGAGAATATAATGGAACCACTATCACTGGGTTCTCTGAACCTGAACATGTTGGCATATACTGTGTTGAAAATATAGTTCCTGCTTGACTGGGGGATTAAGCTGTGGTTTCTCTACTGTATGTTGAGAAAGAAAATGATGCTCTAAGATGGGAAAATTCAGTGGTCCTAGGACCCTTCTCCTTTATCCATTCTCACTTCTCTGCCTTGAAGAACTGACTTAATATAAAAAACAAGGTTTAGTGAGATTTCTAATAAGTGTTTACTTTTAGACCATCCATTTCCCCCAAGGAGAGGCTGCTAGTCAACCTTTGGCTTAGCAGAACATTCCACACTCTTCAGATGCTCATGACCTGTCCAAGACTGTGCTCAAATAGCCAGCCTCACATAGGGTCATGTTCAGATTTTGCAAGGCTTTCTGCTGAGGAACAGGTTTCCTGCCACTGTGTTCATCCCTTCTGCCCCTCTTAAAGGAGAATCACCCACATCTGTGCCCTCCAGCATTCGCTCGTGTGCTCTGGGCACTTGTGGAAGTAAAACTGTAGTATCCAGTGAGCACTATTCATGACGATTGCATCTCTTGAGAAGGGAGTCTCTATCAACAATTTGTTTACCTGAAGACCAGAAGCTCTTGGTCTGGTTTTCAGCACTGCCAGAGAAACACAGAAGGAAGTCATCATTTCGACCCATTCTCACATCCTCACCCAGAGAGAGACTGTTTCTGGAATGGTGAAATCCAAACACTTTCCTCTGAAACCAAAATGAAAACTTTGGACAAAGTTAACGTCAGTGTAATGTGTATAAGCATGTATATATGTATATACTACATGTTTTAAAAACAAAAGAATGTTCACTTGCTCCATACAGTCATGGGATGTCATGTGTCAGACTCACTCAGTATGGCAATAATTTGGGGAACATGAAAGTCTTGGTCACTTTTTCTCTTATATCCACGTGTTGAAATGTGATCTCTAAGGTGATATCCAGCAGCAATACCCTCAGCCATAGATCATGTTCTCTGTATCTCAGGAATAAGTCAATTTTCATAACTCATATAGGAAAAGAAACTTCAGACAGCCATTCTATGCCTGGCTCACTTCCATAAAATTACCAATTATTTGGCCTTATTTATGGCTTATTTTATTGCATATGAAGAGTTCACACATGAGAGCTGGCTTTAGAAGCCAGAGTACAGAAAAAGGAAGTTAGAACAAGAACATCAAACCAAAGAGATCTTTTTTAGTTCACAGTTTTGGAGTCCATGTGATTCTCAATAAGGTTATATCTCTTAATCGCCTAGCTTATCTTCCCATTGGATTATGACCCCACACAATTTATACTTGGTGTCCACTAGCACAACCCCTCCCCGAGGGTCTGGGATTAGTGAATACTCATCCTCAGTGTTGACATTGAGGAATGAGGCCCCCTCTGTCTGCTTGGATCATGTTTCACAACACATCACTCTGCTTCCTTTCAGGCCAATGAAATGTTGATCAGTGGATAAAAGCTCACTGCATAGGAGATATATGGCAAAGACCTGGTGTCCCAGGTTTCTGGCCAGGGATGTCATGGTTCTAATCAAGGAGTTTGCCTGCTGTAATATAGTTGTTCATGTAGTTTGTTCTATTACATGTTAGTTTTAAAAAATAAAATCTTGGACAGGGAAGCTGGCTCAGTGATAAAGTGCTTGGCTAGCATGCATGAAGCCCTGGTTTGATTCCTCAGTAACCACATATCCAGAAAAAGCAGAAGTGTTGCTGTGGCTCAAGTGTTTTTGTGTTAGACTTAAGCAAAAAAGCTTAGGGACAGTGCACGGGCACTGAATTCAGGTCCCAGAATTTACAAAAATGAACAAATTAATATTTGATCAGCTGTTGCCACTTCAGACCATAAAAAAGAGTAACAAGGGTCAGGACTGTTGCTCCAAGAGCTCATGTCTCTGCCCACAAACCGGGTGATAAGGTTCATGTCTCTCACTTTCCAATAACTAGAAAAACCTTAAATCATGAATGGATCAATAAAATGTGGCATATATGTATGAGGTTACACACACACACACACACACACACACACACACACACACACATGTATATGTGTGTGTATACACACACACACACAAACCCCACTCATCCATCAGAGAGCATGATTGAATACCATTTGTAACAATGTGGAAAGACAGGGAAAACATTATATTGTGGGAAGTAATCCAGACTCAGAGAAGACAGGCTGCATGGTTTCCCTTATTTTTGGCAGTTAGACTGCTCCAATAAATCAAAAGCAAATACACTGGATTTTGGCTGAGGATTACAGATGAATTATCTGAAGCATAGTGGACTCTATGAAGAGAAGAAAGTCTGATTTTTATGTTCTCTGAAGAAATGTTTAATGGTTTGCCAAGAAAATAAAGCAAAAACCTCCAAAAGTTTGTCATCTGAGTGGACCAGACTGAATACTAGTCACACACAGTTTAGACTAAAAATCCAAAGCCTACTAACTTCACAAATAAATATGTCTTGTTAAAAGTTTTAATCTATTTCTATTTCCTGACTTTCCAGACTAATAATTATTGTCTTACAAGGGAATATGAAAAACAAAACATCCATTTGTGGAAATGAACATGAGGCTAGTTGTTCTTTCTCAGAAGTTTGTCTCAATTAAAACAAATAACTAAACTTAAATACTGAGGAAAATAAATGTATTACTCCATCATACCATAAAAAGAATGTAATCTGTGAGCAAGGTAAACATGACAAACAAAAATAAGGCAAATAACAGAAGTTTCAGTGAAGTAAAATTATTCTTTCTCATTGCCATATTAAGCCCTCCACCTCTGTGTTCTTCTGGTAAGCAGATGAGAATCTGGCAGACCTCTTAATGACCAGAGCAGAAGGGACATCTCCACAAAGGCCAGATGAGCAGAGTGAGTTGACAGGTACCCAAGGTAGGTGTTTCAGTATGGGAAGCTTTTGGAACGATCCTTTCCTCATAATTCAGACACATGTTCATGGCAAGGTCCAGAAATGTCGAAGTAAGGCTTATAAAGTTCAAAGGTGAAAAAGCAATAATCTAGCATAAGAGTTAAATGTTTCAAACAGGAATGTGGTAGTGCAAGACTGTAATCCCAGAACTCATGAACTTGAGGCAGGAGAATCTTCAGTTTTAGTCCAGCTAAGCAATAAAGCCAGGTCTTGCCTTAGGAAGCTCAGGTTTCCTATCATCACTTGCCAAAGAATAACTACTTGCATGAGAATCACCATCTGAGATTTCCATGGCACCCCTTCCATCTTCACATTAATTGCCTTTAATAGTTTCTTCTCTGTCACTGTTCATTTCCCAGTTAATCAACTGCAATTCATCTCCCTTGTCCATATTTTCTGCACACAAATTATCCCTGCCTATTCTAGTGGCATTCCCATTGTTTCTCTGTATTTATATATATATATATATATATATATATATATATATATATGTATATATATGTATATATATATACATATATATATATACATATATATACATATATATACATATATATATACATATATATATACATATATATATATATTCTATTGTAAAGATACTATACAGAGGGTTACAGTTACATGAGTGAGGTAATGAGTACACTTCCTCTTGAACATTGTTACCCCCTCCATTGTTTTCCCCCTACCATCCCCTCCCTCCCTCCCTTCCCCAAGGTTCTTTTTTTTTTATTGTGATTAAGTGATTACATAATTTCCAGAATTTCACAGTATTGTGGAATAATGATGTTCATTTAAAGTCACAAGTTCGTTCTAACTTTCCTGGAGCAAATTGTCTATCACAGTCTGTACCATATAACGGTGTTCACATGTTATATACCATATATGTGATCAGCAGCATGGGGATATTTAGTAGTGGTTCAACCAGATGAATGGGAGTTCTTTGTTTCTTAAGTCCTGTTAGTTTTGTCGTATCACCTAACATTTTGGATTTAGCATCCGCTTATCAGGGAGACCATGTACCGTTTGTCTCTTCGTTCTTGGCTTACCTCGCTCAACATGATTCCTTCTAGCTCCATCCATTTTCCTGCAAATGCCATTATTTTGTCATTTCTAATGGCGCATAATATTCCATTGTGTATAGATGCCACAGATTTTGGATCCATTCATCTGTGGTGGCGCATCTGGGTTGTTTCCATATCCTAGCTATTGTGAACAGTGCTGCAATAAACATGGAGGTGCACGTGTCCTTGTATATTGGTTCCTGTTGTTCAGGGTAAATGCCTAGAAGTGGTATGACTGGGTCGTAAGGGAGGTCAATCTTTAGCTTTCTAAGGACCCTCCAGACTGCTTTCCAAAGTGGTTGTATAAGAGTACATTCCCACCAGCAGTGTAATAGGGTTCCTCTTTCTCCACATCCCCTCCAGCATTTGTCGTTGGCTGATTTGTGGATGTGGGACATTCTGACTGGGGTAAGGTGGTATCTCAGGGTTGTCTTTATTTGCATTTCCTTCACCACTAGGGATGATGAACATTTCCTCATGTGTTTCTTTGCCATTTTTATTTCTTCATTTGAGAAGTCCCTCTTTAGTTCCCTTGCCCATTTAGTAATTGGTTTGTTAGGTTTGGGAGGGATTAGTTTCTTGAGCTCCCTGTATATACAGGATGTTAACCCCTTGCTTGATATATTGCTGGTAAATATTTTTTCCCAATTAGTTGGTTGTCTTTCTAGCTTAGTTGTGATAGATTTAGCTGTGCAGAAGCTTTTTATTTTAAGGTAGTCCCATTTGTCGAGTCTCTCTCCAACTTGTTGTGAACCTCGGACTTTGTTCAGGAAGTTCCTTCCTGTGCCTATTAGTTCAAGAGTCTCTCCTACTCTGTCCTGCAGTAGTTTCAGAGATTCAGGTTTAATGTTAAGGTCTTTAATCCATTTTGAGTTGATGTTGGTGCATGGTGATAGGCTGGAGTCCACTTTTAGTTTTCTGCATGTGGCTGCCCAGTTTTCCCAGCACCAGTGGTTGAAGAGTCTGTGTTTCTTCCATTGTATGTCTTTGGCTCCTTTGTCGAATATCAGCTGGCTGTAGGCCTGTGGATTTATTTCTGGGTCTTCTATTCTGTTCCATTGGTCTTTGGGTCTGTTTTTGTGCCAGTACCATGCTGTCTTTGATATTATAGCTCTGTAGTAGAGTTTGAAGTTTGGCATGGATAGCCCTCCCATATTGTCTTTATCCCCTAGAATTGTTTTGGCTATTCTAGGTCTTTTGTTGTTCCATATGAATTTTTGGACTGTTTTCTTTATTTCAGTGATGTACGTCAGTAGGATTTTAATAGGAATTGCATTGAATTTGTATATTAGTTTTGGAAGTATTACCATCTTTACTATATTAAGTCGGCCTATCCAGGAGCATGGGAGGTCTTTCCATTTCCTAGTGTCTTCTGCAATTTCTTTCTTTAACTTTTTATAGTTCTCATTAAATAGTTCTTTTACATCTTTGGTTAGGTTAATTGCTAAATATTTTATTTTTTGGGAGGTTATTGTGAATGGAGTTGCTCCCTTTATTTCCCTCTCTTCTTGTACATTGTCAGTGTACAGGAAGGCAACTGATTTTTGTGGGTTTATTTTGTATCCTGCTATTTTGCCGAACTGATTTATGATTTCTAAGAGTTTGGGGATGGAGTTTTTGGGATCGTGAAGGTATAGTATCATGTCATCTGCAAAAAGGAATAGTTTAACTTCTTCTTTCCCTATGCGGATCCCTTTAATGTCTTTTTATGCCTTATTGCCCTGGCTAAGGGTTCCAGGACTATATTGAAGAGGAGTGGAGACAGTGGGCATCCTTGCCTTGTTCCTGATTTTAGGAGAATTAGTTGTAGCTTTTCCCCATTAAGTATAATATTGGCTCTTGGTCTGTCATAAATGGCTTTTATTGTTTTTAGAAATGTTCCTTCTATTCCTATTTTCTCCAGAGCTTTTAGCATGAATGAATGTTGAATTTTATCAAAGGCCTTTTCTGCATCTGTGGTGATAATCATGTGATTCTTGACCTTGGCTCTGTTGATATGTTGGATTAAATTTATTGGCTTACGTATGTTAAACCATCCCTGTGTCTCTGGGATGAAGCCTACCTGGTCATAATGTATAATTTTTTTAATGTGTTTCTGGATTCTGTTAGCTAGAATCTTGTTAAGGATCTTTGCATCTGTGTTCATCAAGGAAATTGGCCTGTAATTCTCCTTTTTGTTTGGGTCTTTGCCTGGTTTGGGGATGAGTGTGATATTGGCTTCGTAGAATGAGTTTGGGATAGCTCCCTCCTTCTCTGTTTCTCTGAAGAGCTTGAGGAGTATGGGTATTAGTTCTTGTTTAAAGGTCTTATAGAATTCTGCTGTGAATCCATCTGGTCCTGGGCTTTTTTTTTTTGGAAGAGTTTTGATAGCTTCCTGTATCTCGTTATAGGATATTGGCTTATTTAATTGGTTAACTTCTTCTTTGCTCAGTTTGGGCAACTTGTATTTCTCTAAAAATGCATCCATTTCTGCCAGATTTTCTTCCTTTTGAGAGTATAGCTTTTGAAAGTAGTCTGTCAGAATTGTTTGGATATCTTGGGTACGTGTTGTGATGTTTCCCGTGGCATCCTTAATCCTATTAATATAGGTTTCCACTCTTCTTTTTTAAATTAATCTAGCCAACGGGCCATCAATTTTGTTTATTTTTTCAAAGAACCAGGTTTTGTTTGGTTTATTTTGGTTATGGTTTTCTGATTTTCTAATTGGCTAATCTCTGCTTTTAATTTGGTTATCTGGCTTCGTCTAGTAAATTTAGGTCCCATTTTTTCTTGTTTTTCCAGCTGTTTTAATTGCAACATGAGATTATTTACTTGGTCTGTCTCCATTTTCTTGATATGGGCACTGAGGGCAATAAATTTGCCCCTCAGGACTGCTTTTGCTGTGTCCCACATGTTTCTTTATGAGGTGTTTTCATTTTCATTGAGTTGTAGGAAATGCTTTATTTCTTCTCTGATCTCTTCCGTTACCCAGGCATTGTTAAGGAGTGTGCTGTTCAATTTCCATCTATTAGAGAAATTTCTGCGGTATGCGTTGTTACTGATAGCTAGCTTGATTCCACTGTGGTCAGATAGGATATAGGGGATTAGGTCGATCCCTTTGTATTTGCTTAAGTTCCTTGCATGAACTATGATATGGTCTAGTTTGGAGAAAGCTTCATGAGCTATCTGAGAGGAATGTGTACTGTGTTGTTTTAGGGTGAAATACTCGGTAGATGTCAGTTAATTCTGCTTGAAGTATGGCCTCACTTAATTCGGTAGCTTCTTTGCCAGTCCTCTGGTTGGTAGACTTGTCCTTTGGTGAGAGTGGTGTGTTAAAGTCTCTTAGTATTATCATATTGGGATCTATTTTATTCTGTAAGTTTGAGAGCATTTGTTTAATGTATCTGGGTGCACCAATATTTGGAGCATATAAGTTGATGATGGTTATATCCTCCTCTTGGATTACTCCCTGTATTAAAATGTAGTCTCCGTCCTTGTCTTTCTGTATTGATTTTAATGAAAAATTTATTTTGTCAGATATCAGGATAGCTACGCCTGCTTTCTTACTGGGGGCATTTGATTGGTAGATCTTTTTCCACCCCTTCACTCTGAGTTTGTTTGTATCTTTGGCTGAGAGGTGGGTCTCCTGAAGGCAACAGATGTATGGGTTTTGTTTTCTGATCCAGTCCTCAGTTTGTTTTCTTTTAATTGGCGAATTCAGCCCATTTATATTAAGAGAAAGTATAGAGAGATGCATTGTTGTCCCTGCCATTCCGTTTTCCTCAGTTTTTCTTCTTTCCTTTCCTCCTGTGCTTGCTCAGTTAGACTTTGAGTAATGCCTGTTTGGGGCAGGTCCCAGTTCCTGGTTGCTTTCTTCAGGTTGTGTCCCCCCTCTTAGAATTCTTTGTAATGATGGCTTAATGTTTATGTATTCATTTAGTTTTTCTTTGCTTTTAAAAGTTTTCAGTTCTCCATCGAATGTGAATGCTAGCTTTGCCGGATATATCAGTCTGGGTTGGCAGTTATTGGTTTTCAGGGCTCGTAGGGTGCTTTCCCAGGCTTTTCTTGCATTCATTGTTTGTGTGGAGAGATCTGCAGGGATTGTAATTTTTTCCCGTTTTAGTATAGCTGCTTCTTCATTTTTGCTGCATGCAGGATTGTTTCCTTATTATTCAGATCTATCATTTTTACTATAATGTGTCTAGAAGTGTTTCTCCTGGGATCTTGCTTGTTGGGTGTTCTATAAGCTTTTGTAATGTAGTTAAGATGGTCTTTTTTGAGGTGGGGAAAATTTTCGCTGATTATCTTGTTAAATAGGTCTTGCATTCCCTTGCTCTGGAATTCCTCACCTTCGTCCACTCTGATTATGCGAAGGTTAAATTTCTTGGCATTATCTGCTTCCTCTTGAATTTCCCTTTGGTTTAATTTGAGTGATTTTTCCATATCTGTCACTTTTTGGTCCAGTTGGTGTATTCTGTCTTCTGTATCTGACACTCTACCTTCCATTTCATTCACTCTGTTGACCATGGCTTCTATTGTGGTTTGCATGGAGGAAATGGATCCCTTTATGGATTCAATGTTGGTTCTCAGAGTACTGATCTCAGTATGTATTACCTCTAATTTGGCGTTTATCTCACTTCTTACTGAGGTTTGTGCAGCTTCTATTTTTGCATCCAAATTTTGTTTGATATCCTGTATCTCTTTTGATAGTTCATCCTTGTGCTCTTTCAATTTCTGATCAATTTCTCGCTTTATTTCTTGATTCATTGCCTCCAGCAACCCTTGGATGTAGCTTTTATCTTCCATTCCAGCTTTGCTCCCACTGGGGCTCTCCCCTGCATGGCTGCTGGCTTTTGAGGTGAGCTTGCTGTCCTGGGTGGTGGTAAACCTTGTGATTTTTCTCTGTGATTTTCGCATGGGGGTTCAGGAGACTGCTCTGCAATTTTGTTTTGGTGTGTCTGTCTTTGCTTGGTTGATAATTCTGTATTGGTAGAGAGAGTCTGTGCCTGATCCGGGTTCTGTTGGGAGCCTATTTCCAGCTGCTATTCTGACCTACTTAGGATTCTCAGCTCTCTGCTGTAGATTGCTGGCAATTCCCGCCTTTGGAAGGGTTGAGCAGCCTAGACTGCTTGTGTTTGCTCCTACGGGTGCTCTTGGGAAGATCAGATGCTCTGGATGCACTCTCCCAAATACTGGAGTCTGCTATGGGCTCCTGATGTGTTTTTGTTTGTTTGTTTGTTTTGGGCTGGTTGTGGGCTTGAACTCTAGGTTTGGGTGCTGTCCCTCAGCTCTTCAGCTCAAGGCTGGCACCCTACCATTTGAGCCACAGCACCACGTCTGACCCTTTTTGTTTTTGTGATGCTGAGGAATCAGATCCAGGGCCTCATACATCCAAGACTCTCACTCTACTGCTGAGCCGCTTTATCCGCCTGAGCTCCTGCTTACTATCAGGTGCTGGCAGCCTGTGTTGCCCAATTTCCAGCCTAGGGTATATGGGTGGAGTTTTGTTGGGGTTTGGGCTTCTCTTGTCCTGGGCCTCCAGGTATTTTGTTGTCAAGGGCGTGCTTCCTGGGGAGTGCTGTTTCCTGATTTTCTCCCCTCTGTTGAGGCCTATGTTCAGCTTTTTACTTCAGTTGGGAGGAGTTGGTTGTGTTGTTCAGGCACCGGATCCCCAGGCCTGGTTCTGGCCCCAACCTGGAGCGTGCTCATTAGGCCTGTGCTGATGTGTATACCACCTAGGTTATGCAGCCTGGAGGATACAGTTCAAATTCCTTCTACTGTTTGTAGTCTTGACCCAGGGGCGCTATTCCTGGATTGGGCATTTAAGCTCCCTTCCAGGGGAACTCTTGCTCTGGCCTGGCCAGTGGAGTGTGCTCCATGGGCTGGTGGAGCTCTGGAACAGTTCCCAGTTTTAGTGGGTTCTGTGGTCCGGGTGTTGGGGTAGAGAGTCTAGGTCAGGGTCTGGGGATTCCCTCCAGCTCTGGTCTCCCTTGAGAGATACACTGTCCCCTGGGGATTCCCTCCAGCTCTGGTCTGCCTTGAGGGATACACTGTCCCCTCTGCCGTACTCACCCTGGAGCTGGTTGTTTCTGTGTGGTGTAGATTATCAGTTGTTGTTGCAATCCGAGTTCAGTTGGGGTGGTTGCGGGCTGGGCTGGGCGGTGGTGGCTCTGTGTGATTCTTCTCTGTCTCTGCCTCTATCGAAGCTGTCGGGTCCACAGAGTCCACGCTCAGGCAGCTTCTTCGCGAGTTGTAGAGATCTGGTGGGTCTGACACCGGTGCCTTAGGCGGCTTCTGCTTGGATGATCTGCAGGCAGCCCCCTGTGCCTCTGGGACCTGGGCGGCCCCGCTGGGTCATTGCAATCGCTATCAGGCAGGTCGGGTGCCTCAGGCGTGGGTGATCTGCAGGCAGCCCCCTGTGTCTCTGGGACCTGGGCGGTCCCCGCCGGGTAGTTGAGATCGCGAACGGGTGGGTCTAGTGCCTCAGGCAGCTTCTGCGAGGGTGGTCTGCAGATAGGTCCCTTTGTCATGCTGCCGTTGCTGGGTAGCTTTGGCGGGATGGAGCCTCTTTGCTCGGGTGGAGAGTGAGGGGTGGAGGTGGGATCCTTGTGGAGACTCCCGGCTTGTAGGTTTCTCTGTTCCTGGCGATCAGTTGTTCTGCAAGCCGGTACCTCAGGATGCTTCTGTGCGGGTGATCTGCAGGTGGCCCCCTGTGTATCTGGGGCTCCGGCAGCTCCCGCCGGGCCGCTGGCGCGGCCAGTAAAGGTTGGGGGAGGGGTCTTCGCTCTTCTCTGTTCTGAAATTCTTCTTTTCCTCTCTTTCTTTTTTTGTTATTTTCCACCTCCAGTTTTTCTCTGAGTGTTCGTCTTTTTGTTGTTGTTGGTCTCTTGGGGAGATTAGCGTTGGAACTCGAACTCTCTTTTTGGTTGGGGAGAGCTGTGGCGTTCCCCTACTGCCCCGTCGCCATCTTGGTCCCCCCTCCCTGTATTTTAAACAGTGTCTTATCTTCATCTAAGTAATCATTTTCACTGGAACTCCATGGTATATTTTTGAGATCAATGTACAAGATGTGGTTGTTTTTTTGGTCTTGGAGATAATTCAGTATTTCAATAATTCTATACTTCAGGTGTCCTGAAATCCTTTTCCAAACTTGAGCCTGATACAGAGAGGGAGGCAGAAACTGTGCCCACTGTCCTAAGAATTGCTTTTCTGACCTGTGGTGGACTCTTTTGGAAAGGATGGGTACTCCATGTCCCACTTCCTTTTCCTCTTGAGTCTGTTGGTGTCATCACCAGAGACATGGTATCAACCCACACTAGAATAATTCTTTGGAAAGAGTAAGACAAAATCCAATAAAGGAAGCACAAGGAAAGTATATGGTGTTAAGTGTGAAAATAGAAAATTCATAGTGAAGCAAAATTTATGGGGGTCAAACCTCCATTTCTAGAGACCTTGAAGGTCAAGCCATCATACTAGTTTTCATGTGTGTGTAACATTTATCTTCAGCTCTCCTAGTGTTCATATAAGTCCTACTGACCACCAGGAGTCACTGGGAGTCCAAGGTACATTAGATGCATGTGTGGAGGGGTCCTCCTGGAGGTCCTTTTTGGCTCTGACAGGCCAGGGATGAGGGCAAAGAGCCAAAAATGCAAAAGGGCAAAAGCCAAAAAGAGGCAGCAGTAATGTAGGGGAATCTGAAGCAGTGGCTACAGTCATAGCCTGAAACCCGAGGGGCTGCAGCATGGACACTGCAACCTTTGTAACTCATGCACTCATGGGGAGCTCAATTAGAATGCACAGAGCAGGGGAAAGTGGGGTATCCTGAAGCCAACCTCCAGACAGCTGTGGCCGTGCAAACCGAGGATTGATAGCTGAGAGTGGTCAGTCCAGAGGCTGAGTGCCTGGAGGTAGGTCCACATAGTGCTTACTTAAGCCCTGGGGTCATTTGATAGGGAAAATTTTTGTTTCTTTGCCCCCTGTCTAAGCTGCCTTCCTACCATCACCCACACACCTCACTTCCTTTATAGCAAGAGCATAGGCAAGAGGCACCCCACTCAGTT
The DNA here is from genome assembly GCF_024711535.1 of Dipodomys merriami. Classification (NCBI taxonomy): domain Eukaryota; kingdom Metazoa; phylum Chordata; class Mammalia; order Rodentia; family Heteromyidae; genus Dipodomys; species Dipodomys merriami. The sequence continues at coordinate 139,714 of NW_027206587.1, forward strand.
TAGAAGAGATTTTGCTGTGGGACCCTAATTACCCCTACCTCTTCAAGAGGCTGCAGCTGGAGCTGTCCTTGGAGTGTCATGTGCAAACCCAGTGGGCAATCAAAAGAATGCATGTGCTGCTGAACAGAAGCATGAGAAGCTGAGACGATTTGCATGTGGTGATGGAGGTGTGGCCCAGTTGGTAGACTAATAGCCAATGAACCAGAGTCAGGTCCTGAGTTTGAGTCCCCATCTAGCACCAAAGAAGAAAGAGAAAAAAATCCCTTTGTGGCATTTTTACATTTGAAATTCCTTCTGTACTCTCATTAAATATATCTCTATATACCCATGAGTAATAAATTTACTCCTTTTGTGTTTGGATTGGACTACATTTTTACATTACTGTATTTAGTAACCCAGGACCTCATCAATCATACTTCCACTCCATTCTTCTGTTTTTCCTTTTTTCATTTTCGTTTTTAATCTATTCCAGACCAGTGCTCTGTCCATCATCACTTTTTGCCCACATCCCTACTTTTTGCCTTTGTATCTTTATTGGATTTTCAAACCTCATGCAATTTCCTGCCAGAAGTGGCCTCCAATGGTGGTTCTCAGATCCCAACCTCCAGACTTGTGTAGTCATGAGCCAGCAGCATGCGACTTCTACTTCATTTGTGCTGGTGATTTTCCAAATCAGTTCTCGAAAACTAGGCTGTTCTGTGGTTCGTAACCCAAATCCTTCAGCTCTCACCCTCCTCAGAATCAGGGGTTTCAGGTTCAAACCACCAGCCTGTAGCTTAAGACATGTTTCACCTTCTTTTTCCCTTTTTAATCTTGCTGATTTTTTAGAAAATGAGAGTTTCAATAAAACCATGGATTCAGGGCCTGGGAATGTGTTTTATTTGTAGAGTGCTTGCTTACCATGCATGAAGCCCTGGGTTTGATTCCTCTTTATCACATAAATAGAAAAAGCCAGAAGGGGCACTTTGACCCAAGTGGTAGAGCACCAGCCTTGAGTAAAAGAAGCTCAGAGACAGATCCCACACCCTGAGTTCAAGCCCCAGGACTGGGAAAAACAAAAAACAAAAAGAAAAAATGAAAACAAACAAACAAAACATGGTTTGCTGGCTGGTGCAGGTGATTCAACCTGTACCCCTAGCTACTGATGACACTGAGATCTGAATGCTCCAATCTGAATCCAGCCTGGGCAGGAAAGTCTGTGACTCTTATCTCAAATTAATGACAATAGAGAGATAGAAGTGCAGCTGAGGTTCAAGTGCCAGAGTTTTAGCCTTTAATGCAAGAAGCTCAGGGACAGCACCCAACCAAGAGTTCAAGTTCTAGGCCTGCCCCACAATATGTAAATAAATTTAAAAGTCAATTAATTTTAAAAATGAAATATCTCTAATTGTTGGAGATATGGCTCAGTCGGTTGAGCACTAGTCAGTGAGTAAAAGTGGCAAATACTGAGTTCACATCCTAGTTTGAGACCAGAAATAAACAGAAAGGAAAACCAAAGAAATAGACTAATATTAACTAAGTGGTGGTATCAGGGCAGAGGCAGGCCCTGCCTCCACTCCTCCCTCTTCCAGCCTTCTCTATCTCAGCAGATGTGCAGCCTGGCCTGAACTGCAGGCAGGTGGAGGAGCTGCTGGTTTGGGGAATTGTACCAATGCCCCCAGTTCCCAGCTCAAGTAGTCAATGAGGAAGGAGACGATTGTGTGGGAAAGGCCAGTGCTGCTGCTACCTTAGACTTGATCTCATGGCTGACTCTCTGCCAACTTGATCACACCTCCCAACTCCCTTAATGTCTATTTTTTCCCAACACATATTTTCTTTTTATTTTACAGTTTCTTCTTTTATTTTTAATGAATTTATTTATTTATTTTGTTCTGGTTCTAGGTAGGACTTGAATTCAGGGCCTGCCCATGTCCAGGACCATTTTTTTGTTGGCTATGGAACTTGAACTCTGTGACTGGGCACTGTCCCTCAGCTCTTCAGCACAAGGCAAGCACTCTGCCCCTTGAGCCACAATGCCACTTCCAGTCTTCTGGTGATTTTTTTTGTAGTTGAGTCTCACAGACGTTCCTGCCCCGGCTGGCATTGAACCACGATGCTCAGACCCTGGTGCCCATCCTAGACCAATTTTGTTCAAGGCAACTGCACCATAACATTTCAACCACAGCTCAACTTCTGGCTTATTTTCCTTGTTGGGTTGTTGAAAATAAGAGTGTCTTAAAAATCTGGTTTGCCTGGGTACTGGTGGATCATGCCTGTAATCTTACTTAAACAGGAGCTAAGGATCACAGTTCAAAGCCAATCTTGGTAGAAATGTCTGTGTGACTCTTATCTCCAATTAATCACCATAAGATTGAAAGTGAAGCTGTGGATTAAAATTGTAGAGTGTTAGCCATGAGCAAAAAGAGCACTGAAACACCACCCATGCCCTGAGTTCAAGCCCCAAGCCCAAAATAAATAAATAAACAAATAAATAAAAGCTTTCCAGTGTAGGTGTCTCACACCTATAAACTTGGTAGTCAGGAGGCTAAATTCTGAGGATCACAGTTTGAAGCCAGCCTGGGCAGGAAAGTTTGTGATACTCTTATCAGAAATAAGTAGAAAAGCCAAACATGGAGCTGTGGCTCAAGTGGTAGAGTGCTAGCCTTGAGCAAAAGAAGCACAGGGATCATGAGTTCTATCTCAGGGACTTCCCTTCCCAATTAAATAAATAAATTAAAATGAGAGGGCTATGAGGAGTGATAAGATTGTTGAGCATTAGCCAATGAGCATCAGCACTAGGTACCAAGCTGGAGTCCTGCTCTGACTCGGGCATATGTGGGTCCTGCCACACCCACACCCTCACCATCTGGCTTACGGCATAGACAGGACAAGCTAGATGGGGAGGAGGAAGAAACTGCTGGCTTTAGGGAACTTTCAAGATGTCTCCAGCCCCCAACTTCATTAAGAAAGTGAGTCAGGAGTGGATTTTTTGCAGGGGCTTCTAGTGCTCCAGGGAGGCAGGTGATGTGGGAGCTAAAAATAAGGTTTAATCTCTGCCCCTGTAGGGCAAGAAGGGAGCCTGGGCTGGGCCCCTAGACCTAGGGAGCCAGCAAGTTAAGGTAGAGTTTTGATGTAAGTGTCTGCCCCACATGTTGCCATGGAGCAGTCAAACCATGGGGTACCTGGAGCACAGAAAGTGCTTCTGAGATCTGAATCTACTTGGGGAAGGCTTGGATTTTGTCATGGGGTCGAGATTGTTTGGGGGAGGTTTTCTGCAGCTAGGCAGGGTCCAGCTGTGCTGCAGGCATAGGGCTGATGCTGCCTCATTGCTGGTTGAAGACAGGCAGGAGGATTTTCTTCCTGGGCAGACTGTGAATCCAGATCCTCAGCTTGCTAATTTTAAGTGCCTAGGATTGCATATTTGAGCCACCACTTCCTGACTCAGTTTTGAAGCTTTAATCGATTTTCTTTTTTTCCATATTATTACCTCCAGGAGCAGGACTCCCACAGGCCACCTGATGCTTTCACTTATTGGCTCTAGTAACGTAGCCAGGCCTCCCCACCCCTCTTTTCTTCCAACTTTCCTTTTATTTTTTGTTTGACATTGTTAAATTTTAATTAATGAATTTATTTATTTTTCTGTTGCTTGTAGCACTTGAACTTAGGGCCTGGCCATTGTCCCAGGGTGATTTTTGCCTCAGGTTAACACTATAACACTTGAGCAATAGCTCAAGTTTTTGCATGTGTGTGTGTGTGTGTGTGTGTGTGTGTGTGTGTGTGTGTGTGTGTGTGTGTGTGTGTGTTTGAGACTTTTATTGGAAATAGGAGTCTCATTGAAATAACTGGCTTTTAGTGGGTGTGGCTCACACCTGAAACCCTACTTATGGAGATGAGATCTGAGGGTCCCAGTTTGAAGTGAGCCTTGGCAGGAAAGTTTTTGAGACTCTTAGCTTGAATTAACTACCAAAAGTCAGAAGTGGAATTGTGGCTTAAGTGCTAGAATGCTTGATAAAAAAGCTCAAGGACAGAGCCCAGGCTCTGGCTTCAAACTCCAGGAATGCTCCTCACTAATGAATTATTTCAGGGCTTGGAAATGTGGCCCAGTGGGTAGAATGCTTGATAATGAGCAAGAATTTGCATACTGATTTCAAGTGCAGGCCTGTGAAAGATAACTGGCCTCAAGAGGAGTCTAAAGTTCATTTTCTTTTTCCTTTCATCTGTCTCTTACCATAACTACCTTAGGCTTCTCTGCAACTCTCACTCCACCTTTCAAATTCAGACAAGTGACTTCAAACTCTTCCCACTGAGCAACAGTTTAACTCTTAATGGAAGCATTTAATTTAATTTAATTTATGAGCTAATATTAACTGCATAATTATTTATGTTCTTACAATCCAAGAGAGTAACAGTGTTGGGAGCAAAATCAATATTCTACATGAAAAACTGCCTTAAAATATTTTCCAACCAGGAATTAAAATAGTGAACAGGGAGTCATTTATTGAAATTAGGGAAGGTGATTATGAAGCTTTCAAAAGTATCCAAACACATAGGATAGAAACAGATATGCTATAAGGAAAACATATCTGCACTTTCTCTAGCTGGGAAATTCTGTGTGTGTGTGTGTGTGTGTGTGTGTGTGTGTGTGTGTGTGTGTGTGTTTGCATCAACCACAGGTCTTCAACTCAGGCCTGGGTCCTGTCATCTGCTTATAGGTCTTCTTCTGGCTTTTTAGTAGTTCATTGGAGATATATATCTCATATTTTCCTGTCTGTACTTAATCTTCTGATCCTCAGCAATCGTCGGATTAGTGTTACTGTGATGCTACCACAAAGTGATAGTTCATTAAACTGGGAGCAATACGGAAGTACTTGAGCAAGATGCAAAGTGACCAGTTCATTAATTTGGGAGTAACACAGGATCATTGTTTCTGATGAGTTTATCAGAAGCCCAAAGAATAATCAAAACCTATTAGCCACACTGTATGAAGTATCACATATTTATGGTGTAGAATATATACAATGAATTAAATCCTTAATCAAAAGTCTTTGCTCGGTTTGCTACTTAAAAACAAATCACAAATAGAGTGTCATTGAAATGAAGTCCAGACTGGAGTCCTGCAGCAAGCAGCAGAACATCTGCTTATTGAGCACAGGCCCTGAGTCCAAGACCAAGGACCATAAAGAAGTAGAAGAAATTGAAAAAGAGGAGGAAGAGAGGAAGAGAAAAGGAGGAGGAAAGGATGAGAGGAGGGAAAAGAAAAGAGAGGAGGAAGGGAAGATCAGGCGAAAGAGGAGAAGGGGAAGAAAGGGAGGAAGGAGAGGAGAGGAAGGAAGGAAGAGGGAAAAAAGACGGGGAGGAAGGGGAGAGGACACACGAGGAGGAAGAGAAATGCAATATAACAACAAGAATTGTTGGTAAACATCTTGTATAAGTGATATGCATCTGCGTGGCAGGATTATTTTCTCATCAGAGAGACAGCTAACACAGTGAAAAATGTGGATGATTACCTGTGGCTCGGTCATTTTGTCCTCAAAGCATTACATTGAGTTTTTACACTGCATACTCACTGAATTTAAAGTTATCACAGATGCGTTCAAATGAGGCAGGATGAGTGTGAGGACTTCCATGTGCAGTGTGGGTTGAAGATCTCTCAGGAATATGTTGGCTATGTTGGAAGGCAATCAGTGATAAGGCCATTGCTCCTGGCTCTTTCCCGGGTCTATGTAACTGAGACTTCTTTTCAGGAGCAGGAAATAGAATGCACACTGATAAAATAAATTAAGCTCAAACAAGAAAAACTGGAGATACACAATTTCTTCAAGGCTGAGAAAGTGGTGAAGAAAGACTGGAGGCAATGGCCGCGGCCTGCCATCTGCAACATTGGACAGCTATGCTGTCTCCTGCACAACTAACCAGATCAGGACAACATTGGGGAGACACAGATACTGTGTGTTCAGAAAAGAGAAACTGTGATACCACCACTTCCAAGTGCTTAAAATATATTACTATCTTATCAGACGTTAAGGTTTTTATATTCTTCAATAATCCTCTTTGGCAGCAATACTCTTTCATTCTCTCTCTCTCTCTTTCTCTCTCTCTCTCTCTCTCTCTCTCTCTCTCTCTCTCTCTCTCTCTCTCTCTCTCTCTCTCTCTCTCTCTCTCTCTCTCTCTCTCTCTCTCCCTCCCTCCCTCTCTCTCACACACACACATACACACACACACACACACACACACACACACATAAACAAAATTTTAAAAAAACTCATTTTTTACCAAAAAAAAGTAACAGTTAGCCAGGCGCCAGTGGCTCACGCCTATAATCCTAGCTACTTAGGAGGCTGAGATCTGAGGATCGTGGTTCAAAGCCAGCCTGGGCAGGAAAGTCTATGTTCCTATAAGAACTCTGGGTTATTTTTCCAACTTTGCTTTTATCTAAATCTATTCTTTTAAGAAAATATAGTTTAAAAAACAATAATAACAACCAGCTGGTCAACATTTATGAATAACCAGAAGAGGAATTTGAAGAATTTAAAGGTTCCTAGGTTCCTAATACAAAGTAATAAGATAATCAGTACATGTTGTACACAAGCAATGAAATATAAGACCATATGCCATAAATATGTACCATATGGACTAATCAAACTTAAAAAATTAATAATCTATAGCTAACATATGGAACCATCTGAGATGCCCCTCAGTAAATGAATGGATCAAGACAATATGGGATATATACAAAATGGAATTCTATATTCCCATCAGAAAGAATGACATCTCCCCATTTGTAAAGAAATGAAAGAGTAGGAAAAAATCATATTAAATAAGTAAGCCAGACCCAAAGAAACAGACTCCATGGTTTCCCTCATTGGTAATAACTAGTGTATGTCTAGTTTAGTCCTAGAAGAGTATCACAACAGCTCAATAGCTATGTACATATGGGGCATACAAGGTGATGCTAAGCGAAATGAACTCCTAGATGTGGAAACAAGAGGGTTTTCTTTGTTGGTGTTGTTTTTTAAGGTGCTAGGTTTTTTCCTTTATCTTTTCCCTATGGATTATCCCTTGTTGTCACTATTTGATTTGGGTCACTGTGTATTGTATATACGTTTATCTGAATAGGGAAGAGGAACGATAAAATGGTGAGACAAAAGACAGAGCAAAGCAATGCAACAGTGAAACTCATGAGACAATATGTTGGAAATGAACATCACAAGGTGTGGGGAGTGGTAAGAGGTGGGGAAGTGGGAGATAAAGGAGGGAGGGGGTAACAATGTTCAACAAGAAATGTACTCACTATCTTACTTATGTAAATGTAACTCCTATGGACATCACCTTGACAATATAATTAAATAATTTTTCAAGGGAAATAACATCTGAAGGGGAATAACCATGTCTTGCGTTTGAGGTTTTTATTTTATTTTTACCCAACAAATTACACATTAGTAGCCAAAAAATATTAATGATATAGAAATAGGAACTGTATTGACTTGATCATTAAAACCATGTATATATGCTGAAGTGTCCTTCCATGCCCCATAAATTTGTCTAGTTAAAAAAATAATACAAATAGAAGCATACAATGGGACATAGAATTGAAGATATATATGATTTAATTCAAACACTTGATATTTTGCCAACTGACTAAAAGCTATAACTGTCCTATTAAATACTGTTCCATAAACAGGAGCAATATATACATTAAACGTGTTCTTTCTTTGGGATTCTGGAAGTTTTGGTTTGCATCGTTGAAAAACTATTTAACAAAATATCCAAAATGTCTTTGTTGTTTGTAAATCAGTCCTCTTAAGATTTTGTTAAATTTTGTTCAGAGTCACTTGGAAAAGCTTATATCACTCAGCAAAGTGAGTTATCAATGTTACCTTCAGCTCTTAAAGCTGAAGTAGATTAAAATTGTAAGCAACACTAGGAAACAGAAAGACACAGACGAACTGCAAGAACTAATGATAGGAACTCAGTACACAATGTTAACCATGGAACTCCAGCTGTGACCAGGAACATCTCAACTAACAAGCCTTTCTTGATGGATGCCCTATCTTGTGCTAATGAATACTATATTTTATCATAGAATGAAATGTTCTATAATTTTGAAGCATCTAAATGTAAAGAACTTTCCCAAGAATTGTCACAGACATATTTTGTTTACCAAGTCTCATCTATATGAAGCTGAGAAATGTGTCAAAATATTTGACAAAAATGTCTTTGAAATAAGTTATTTGCAATATTTAGTATATGTGGGAGTCAACCAGAAAAGGGCAGATAAGGTGATGTTAGGGAAATGAACCCTAAGATATGTATTAACAATTTTTTTCTTTCATGCAATTGTTTTTAACGCATTTATAAGATTATTTCTTTGTTGCTTTGTATGTCCCTCCCCCACATTATAAACCCTGCTTTCACTGTATTTGATGTTGGTATAATTTGTGGAGGGGAAGGGGAAAAACAAAACGTTTAAGTAAAGATACAGGTGGACTCATTGCAACAATGAGATGTACAAGTCATTATGTCGAAAACGATCTTTACAACTTTGGTGGAGGGGGGGAGCAGGGAGGATTGGGGGGTAGGGGGAGGATGGGAAGGGATGGGAAAGGGAAACAAAGGAGGAGACTACAATGCTTGATAAGAAATGTACTCACTATCTTGCCCATGTAATTGTAACCCCTGTGTACAGTATTTTCACAATAAAAAAATCTAGAAAAAAAATAAAATAAAATACCATGGTGAATTAAAGTGTGAACCATAGAAAAATAAAGTAGCAAGGCAGAAATACTGTGGGATGGACTGGGAAGAGGCTAATCCAATTGTTAAGAGTTATGGTCCAAATCCTTAAAAGCAGTATCAAATAAAAAAAATTTAAAAAAACATTTCAAAGTCTGGAACAATCCAGATGCACCTCAGTAGATGAATGGATCAAGAAAACGTGGGATATATATATATATATATATATATATATATATATATATATATATATATATATAGAGAGAGAGAGAGAGAGAGAGAGAGAGAGAGAGAGAGAGAGACAGAGAGAGACAGAGAGAGAGAGAGAGAGAGAAAGAGAGAGAATTTATATATATATATGTATATATATGTGTATATATATATATATATATATATATATATATATATATATATATATATATAAATTCTATGCTTCCATCAGAAAGGATAACACCATCCCATTTGTTAGGAAATGGAAAGACTTGGGGAAAAAGGTCATATTAAGTGAAGTAAGCCAGACCCAAAGAAATTTAGGTCTCATGGTTTCCCTTATTTGCAATAATTGGTTTACATATAGGATAATCTTATCATATGAGCTGAAAAGATCAAAAGCTGTGTACATATGACCATATAAGATGATGTTAAATGAAATGAGCCACAAGATATGGACACAAGAGGTCTTTCTTTGTTGTCGTTGTTTTAAATGTACTATGTGATTTTTTTGTTCCCTTTGTATATTCTTCCCCCTACTGTACATCCCCTGTTGTCACTGTATTTGATTTTGGTACCCTGCATCTGGTATATACATTTGTCTAATCTGAGGAGGAGAAGGGGAATAACAAAACCGTGAAATAAGGACAGAGGATGACCATTTCAACAATGTTATCCACAGGACAATATATTGGAAATGATTTTTACAACTTCCAGGAGTGGGGTGGGGTAGGGAGGAGTGTGGGAGGTGGAAGAGGGAAAGGGTAGTAATAGAGCAACAACATTAAGGGAAGGGATAACAAAGATTGACAAGTAATGTACTCATTGCCTTACTCATCTAACTGTAAACCCTCTGTACAGCATTTTTACAATAAAATAAAATTAGAAATAAAAAGGAAAGAAGTAATAACACAGAACTAATGTCATTGTGGGTTAAAACATTAGCCAGGCACCAGTGGTTCATATGTGTAATCCTAGCTATTGAAGAGGCTGAGATGTGAGGATCTTGATTCAAAGCTATCCTGGGCAGGAAAACCTAAGACTCTTATCTGCAATTAATCACCAAAAAAAAAAAAAACACCTGGATGTGAGGCTGTAGCTCATGTGGTAGAATGCTGGCCTTAAGTAAAAGAACTCACATACAGCACCCAAGCAGTCCTGAGTTCAGACCACAGGACTGGTACATAAAAACAAAACAAACAAAAACATTATATATGCCACCATTTATACATTGTAAAACCAAACACAAGAATTGAGAGTATCCCTCATTTTTTTTCTCTTTTTGTTATTGTGAAAATACTGTACAGAGGAGTTACAATTACATGGGCAAGATAGTGAGTACATTTCTTTTTTCTTTTTTTTATATTATATTTTATTTTATTTTATTTGAGAACATACTGTACAGAGGGGTTACAATTACATGGGCAGGATAATGCATACATTTCTTACCAAGCATTTCAGCCTCCTCCTTTGTTTACCCTTCACCTCCCTTCCCAGCCTCCCCCCTCCCCCCACCCAATCATACCCCCCTCCCCCCCACACCGACATTGTAAAGCTGGTTTTGACATGACATTTTGTACTTCTCATTGTTGCAACAGGTCCACCTAAATCCTTAAACGATTTGTTTGTCCCCATCTCCTCTACATGTTATACTGACATCAAATATAGTGAAAGCGGGGTTACACTGTGGGGGAGGGACATACAAAGCAACAAAGAAATAATCTTATAAATGCATTAGAAACACATGCATGAAAGAAACGAAAACATTAAAATACATATTTAAGGGTTCATTTTCCTAACATCACATTATCTGACCTTTTCCGCTTGACTCATACATATACTAGATATTGCAAATAAGGAAAACCATGGGACCTATGTTTCTTTGGGCCTGGCTTACTTCACTTAATATAATTTTTTCCAAACCTTTCCATTTTCTAACAAATGGGGCAATGTCATTCTTTCTGATGGAGGCATAGAATTCCATTGTGTATATATACCACCTTTTCTTGATCCATTCATCTACTGAGGGGCATCTGGGTTGGTTCCATATCTTCGCTATGGTAAATAATGCTGCAATAAACATAGTTGTGCTGGTAGCTTTAGTGTGGTCTTGTTTGTAAACATTTGGGTAAATGCCCAAAAGTGGGATTGCTGGATCATAGGGGAGATCTATGTGAAGTCTTTTGAGGAACCTCCATACTGCTTTCCAAAGTGGTTGAACAAGTTTACATTCCCACCAACAATGAAGTAAGGTTCCTTTCTGTCCACCTCCCCTCCAGCATCTGTTGTTGTTAGAGTTCTTGATTTTTGCTGTTCTAACTGGAGTGAGGTGATATCTCAATGTTGTTTTGATTTGCATTTCTTTTATGGCTAGGGATGTTGAACATTTCTTCATGTGTCTATTAGTGAGTACATTTTTAATCAAGCATTGTAGCCACCTCCTTTGTTTACCCTTCCCATCCCTTCCCATCCTCCCCCCCCCCAATTCTCCCCCCCCCAAGTTGTAAAGTTTGTTTTTGACATGACAACTTGTACTCATTGTTGCAACAGGTCCACCTGTATCCTTATTTTCCCTCATTTTGTCAGACTTGTTTTATGGTTATACATTTTAGCACTAGAGTGTTGTTCTTAGTATAAAACATTATCATCTACACAGAATTATCAATTGCTAATGTCTATAATATCCAATTAAATAATCATGAGACATAACTCAAGGTTATAAACAACACCGTGAACAAACAAAGCATAATACGGCCACTTAGAACCAAGTCTCATTATATTCTTGGACCCTCCAAAATCCAAATAGGTCAAAGTTGGAAATCAGTGAAGTTTGTCGTGTCGTGTCGTGTGTGTGTGTGTGTGTGTGTCCTTTTCAATCAAGGCCTCGCATACTAACTTGGGTTCTTCATTCAAGGTTGGTGCCCTACCACTTGGCTCACAGCTCTACTTCCATAAAGTTCATCTTTTCTTCCTTTATTCAATTCTCTTCTCTTCCTGGGTCTTTTATTCCTTTTTCAGCAATTCCAGGTGCTATGTCTGTATCTCAAGATCTCCTTAGGAGAGCTCAACAGGAGACACACAGCACAGGGACCTTGTTCAGATCCCAACTCTTCAGCAAGTAGTCGGTGGACAGGGGTCTGCAATTTTCGGAAGTTCCTGGGGGAACCAAGGCTGCAGGTCTCAGTTCCTTGTTCAGCAAAGCCTAAGAAAAGATGTGATTTAAAACCACTCCCTGCTGAGCTCCTGACAAATGAATAAGCAATCTCCCTCTCTTGTGGCCTTGTTTTAGGACCTATATTTGGTAATACACTTTTGAGACTCTATGCACTCAAGTTATATCACTCAAAATACATACCAACTCAGACACCAAAAATAGTAGGTGGAGACAGTAGAATAAGAACTCATTTTTGTTCTGTAGAGTTTCTTATGTTCCTCATCAAAACACCAGCCTTGCCTTATTGGTACAGTGTGTTTGTTTCACAGAAATAAAAGAAGAAGGAAGAAGATGAAGAAAGGAAGCAAGACAGCAAGTAGTTAATTTGCCTGGGAACATAGAGTCATGGGAAGGCTAGAAGAACTTGCCAAATGGTCTGAGCTACCCATATCCAAAGGGCCTTCTCCGAGGTATGCTTGCTTAGTTTGGAGTCATGGATATTTTGATGAAGACTGAGCTTACTGGGTAATGATGCTTAGATAGTGTTATGCCAAGGTCGCAGGAATCCCCAACAAGAAGACCACCAAAAGTCAGACTCTACAGCTGTTTTATTTAAACAGGCTGCAACTTGGGCCTCGTCTTACACTCCAACACAGCAGAGCCCAGGAAGAGAGCCTGGAGCTAAGGATTGGCAGGTCTTATAAAGGCACACAACCAGGTGGTTTAGCACCACCTGTTGCTCTGCTCTGAAACAAGCAACAAATGGTCACTGCCTCAATTACTTTAACCTTTCATTCCCCCCCTTGACTTATGGTCCTGAGACACAATCTTGTGGCTCCGACCCAAAACTAAACTCCAACAGCTTTTGATCTTGAGCATGTATACCAATAACAATCAGTCCATTTTGCTTTTCTTGAGGCGTATGCGGATTGGTTGGGTAGGATGATTGGAGACTTCCCATGTTTCCCCATGGTCCAGGGCAAAGGGGTCCACCGGCCTGGCGTGGGAGCAGTGGATCCAAGCAGCAATGCCATCCACCTTAAGGGCAGGAGGAGTAGCCAGTAGCACCATGTAAGGTCCCTTCCACCGTGGTTCCAGAGATCTCAAGTTGTGCCTTCGAACAAACACCCAGTACCCTGGTTTAAACAAATGGGGGGTAGGAATAGAAGCAGAATCATATAATGCTCTAAGCTGGGGACACATACTCTTATGTAGCAGCTGTAAACATTCAAGCTTACACAGAAATTCAGTATCATCCAAATCAGTAAGCAATTCAGTCTGAAGGCTAGGGATAATGGGTGGAGGGTATTCATACATTATTTCAAAAGGAGTAAAGCCAAGCTGATAGGGTGAATGTCTTACTCCAAACAGGGCGAAAAGAAGGAGCGATACCCAGTCTGTGCCAGTCTCCATGACCAATTTAGTTAAGGTCTCTTTTAGAGTCCGATTTATTCTTCCTACCTGCCCTGAACTCTGGGGTCTATAAGCACAGTGCAATTTCCAATCCATCCCCAGTGCCGCGGCTATTCCCTGACTTACTTTCGAGATGAAGGCCCATCCATTGTCCGACCCGACGGTGGATGGGAAGCCATACCTGGGTAGGATATATTCCAGGATCTTCATAGCCACAACCTTTGCAGTCTCATGCTTTTTTGGGTAGGCTTCAACCCATCCTGAAAAAGTGTCTACAAAAACTAGCAAATATTTATATCCAGATTTTCCAGTTTTAATTTCTGTGAAGTATACATCCCAATACACACCTGGACTATCTCCACGGTGGCGAGCTCATTTTGTAACAGGTTGATTGGGGGCATTGGTGAGCTGACAGGCTTTACAATTTTTAACCATGTCCTCAATGAGTTGATTTCCTTGCCTAATTTTTACTTCTGAGTATCGGAGCAAGTCCTGCATTCTTCGGGTTCCCCTGTGAGAGACCCGATGGATTCTCTTAAGAATCCCCTTGCCCAATCTTTGTGGCAAGATAAGTTTCCCCTCACCAGTTTTCCACCAGTCTTTGTTTCCTTCTGTCCGGGGGTTTATAGGCCATGGGAATTTTCTTTATCAACTCCAAGTCTTCTTGGGAGTACTGAGGCTCAGGAGGCAAAGCTCATGGCTCTGGGTCTACTAGAGTCAGTACTTCCACTCTTGGCTGGAGGGCCGCCTCCTTAGTTGCCTGATTGGCCAAGGTATTTCCTTTGGTTATAGAATCAGTTCCCTTTTGATGGTCAGGGCAGTGCATAATGGCAATATTTGCTGGTTCCCTTAAGGCCCAGATGAGGCTTAAAATTGCTTGTTTGTTTTTAATAGTCTTTCCCTCAGGTGTCAGTAGCCCCCCCTCTTGGTAAATGGCTCCATGTACATGGACGGGGGCAAAAGCATACTGACTGTCCGTGTACATGTTTAGTCTCTTTCCTTTTCCCATTTTTAGGGATTTTGTTAGTGCCACTACTTTTGGTTTTTGTGCAGACGTTCCCTGGGGGAGTGCTTCTGCCCACACTATCTCAGTGTCCACGGTGACTGCTGAACCCGAGTACCTTTTTCCATCTCGAATGAAATTGTTGAGGTATGAGAACCAGGTATGTTCAACATGTGATAGTGGCAAGTCCAACAAATCTGGTCTCTTTTCCTTGGCTCAGTCTCTCTTTTCACGCTCAATTACACGTTCTCTGTCCTTCCTTTCCTGTCTTTGCTCCTCTTTCTCTCTCTTATTGTAAACCTTTTCTGCCACGGCTACTAGATCCCTAATAGACTTGTCACCAAGTCTGTCTAGAGCCTGCAACTTTTGCTTTATGTCTGGTGCAGCTTGATTTATATAGTTAAACATAATCATCTGAGCCAACTTCTGGGTCTCAAGATCATATGGAGTATATTGACTGAAAGCTTCCATGAGCCACTCAAGATATGCTGTCGGACTTTCACTTCCTCTCTGTCTAACATAAACTTTGGCCAAATTAGTTGGTCGGCGAGCCACCGCCTTGAGACCTGTCAACAGAGCCTGGTGATAGACAAGGAGTCACTCCCTACCTTCAACCGCATTGTAGTCCCATGTTGGTCGGATCTCAGGAAAATGGGCAGCAATCAGGGCAGGATCCATGATGGGTGCTCCTGTGGGGCCACCTCTTGGATACGGTCTCTCTCTTCGGTGGTAAAAAGGACCTGTTAAAGCTGACTACAATCATCCCAAGTGGGCTGATGAGTAAAGAGAATAGTTTTAAGCAAACAAATTAAATCCTGGGGTTTCTCAGAAAAGGGGGCATTTTGGGTGCACCAATTGTATAGATCACTGATAGAAAATGGCCAATATTGGAGTTTCTGTTCACCATCCACATCCACAGGTCCTATGGCGAGTATGGAAACAACAGCTGCACTAGAAGGGGGGCTGATCCCATGGTGTCATCGAGTGACTGGCCCCTCAGAAACTTTAAGGGCAGGTGCCAAGTGTTCTATAGCTCCCTCCTCCTCTTGATCATTCTCAGATTCTGCAAAAGGAACCTGGGAAGGGGAATATGGAGGAAGAAACATTTCTTCTTCCAAGTTATTTCCCTGAAAAAACCAGGGGGTACCTTTTCTTTTCCTCTTTCTGTTTCTTTTTGTATGTCTAGGGGGATAAATGGAGTGGTGCCCATTGTTTCCATTCCCATCAGTCATTTAGTCCAAAAACAATAAACAGTACAAACAAGACACACGCAGGCCTGACAGTTACAAAAAAAAAAAGCTTACTAAGTGGAGATTCCCGGAATTGGTCTGCTGACTCCTGTCATGGCAGGGTTCCATACCCATGCCCCACAGCAGAAGGAGCAGACCCACAGTGGTCCAGTTGGGCCTCAGTTAGGAGGCCCTATTAGTCAGTTCTGGCCCAACACCGAACAGACCCCTGCCCCACAATTCACACAGTGGGGTTCCAAGGACCCCTGCTCCACATGGCAGGGTTACCCTCGCCCCACAAGAGGATCTGGGACGTCTCCCAGTTCCTCCAGGGTTGTTGTGCAAGCACGTCCATTTTGACAACCCTTTACGAATCGGAGCGGCCATCCTCACAAGGGAAATGAAAGTAAAACAGACAAATGACAGGACAAGAAAAATTAACAAGGACAGCACTGTTTTACCTTTGGAGTCTGACGTCTTGGGGGTCTTTGTGGGGATCCCGGACAAGCCCCCACCAATATGTTAAGCCAAGGTCACAGGACCCCCCACCAAGAAGGTCACCGAGACTCAGACTCGACAGCTGTTTTGTTTAAATGGGCTGCAGCTCGGGCCTCGTCCTACACTCTGACACAGCGGAGCCCAGGAGGAGAGCCTGGAGCTAAGGATTGGCAGGTCTTATAAAGGCACACAACCAGGTGGTTTAGCACCACGTGTTGCTCTGCTCTGAAACAAGCAACAAATGGTCACTGGCTCAAGTACTTTAACCCTTCAGTAGGAACCAGGAATAAATAATAAGCTCTCTTCTTCTAGGTGGGCCTTCAGAGCCATGCACAGAGGTAAGCCAGCCTTTTCTTGACAGGGAGAAAAATGTTCCAAATTTTAAAGCAACTACAGAAATTAGGTACAGTGTTTTTGAATGTTTAGTCATTTGAAGGAACATGGTGCTGGGGAAGGATGGGAAAAGACAATGTATAAGGATTTTTTCACATATAAATAATCTGAAAATTTTCTGCTAAAATTCTCTCTGAATTTTGTGAAACTGACCCCCACAACAGAGTGTTCTCAAATTCCAGGCTATCTGATAGTTTCTTAGTTAACTTGCTACTTTTACATATAGTCCGTTCTTAGGGATGTTAGTGAGAAGCATTAGCCTTTAAATCCAGAGACTCTGAGTACAGCACATGACCTTCTGTACGTGGGCAGGGCTCATCTAAGAGTGAATGCCCAAACAGAACAGACTGACCTCTGACATCCCTGAGAAAGCCTGCAGATGATTTTAATGGTGGATTTTTGTGGTCGTTTGTGATTTTTATTGTAATTGCTTTTTTTTTTTTTTTTTTTTTTTTTTAGCAGTAATGAGATTTGAACTTAAGGATTTGTACTGACTGGGCAGACACTCTACTCTTTCTTGAGACATGCCCCCAGATTTTAGCATTTTTAAAGAATACATCTTTGCTTTTTCCCACAGACCAGTCTAGACTTTAGCCCTTCTATTTATATTTCCCACATAGGTGGAGTAGCAGTGATATACCACCTTGCCAGATGTTGAGTTTGGGCTTTGTGCATTTTGTTTGGGCTGACTACTAACCATAATCCTCCAGTCACTGCCTCCCAATGCTGAGATTATAGAGATGAGCACAAACAGCCTTTTTTCTCCCTATCAGCACTTCCCTGGGTCTCCAACCTGTCATCCTCCCCTGTAACTCCACAATAATGTGTCAATCCCTTAACATCAACCCTACCCTATTTAATATGTTGTGTATATGTATTTTGTGTGTGTACACACACACATGCATGTGCATGCACACATGAATTATTGGTCATGTTTCTCAGAGGAATTCTAGTGCAAATGGTTGAAGTCATTTCACCCTTTAATCACATGTAAACTAATGTACCAGCCTGACAATAGAGATGGTATTGCCAACATTCTAAAAACACAAGAGAACTCTAGTTGTTTCTGAGTTTACAACATTGAAATACTATTCAGTAGAGCAGGCCACTTTCTAAAATCTCAGATGCACAGCTAGACTGTCATATTTTAACTCAAGGTAGTGGTTATTAGGGTAAACACTTATGAAAATGTTTCCAGATACATTTGAAAATTAAGCAATCTGCCTAATATATCAGTGAACTTTATTAATGAAATGAGAATGTACTCCCCATATTCTCTCAGGAGACAGCTGATACATTATTCTTTAGGCCAACACACACACACACACATACACACACACACACACACACACACACACACATCCATATACACATTCATACATACACAAATCCATGTACACAGAACCAAATGTAGTCTGCCTGTGGCTTTCTGTAACTCCCTACAAAGGCAGGGCCACTCTACCCTAATGAAGGCTCATGGGAAATTAATCAGCTCCTTCTCCAGGTCAGCAGGTGAGAGACACAAATGCAGAAACAACACTCTTCTGTGTTTTGTCAGGCATGTTACTGAGTCTCTCCATGTCACAGCCCCACAATGCAGGGATATGAATACCACCAACTGCTCTGTTGTTGGGAGCCGACAATAAAGTTTAAAGGTCATCTTGACCCCAGTGCTCCATGTGGGGCATGTATAAGAAACTGGCTTACTTAAAAAACACCACGTGCCTGGGATTGCTTTGCTATGTCTGCAGAGTTTGTTTTACTTTCTACCAGTTGACCTTATCTTGTTTTTACTACACTGTTTTTACTTTCATTTTCCTTGTTTTCTGGACTATTGTAACCTTATATTACCTCTTGACTTCTAATAGTATATATTAGGGAAAGTTAAAAATAAACGGTGCTGCAGTCTTGAGCTGCAGACATCCCGACCCCATCCTTTGTCTTACGTCTTTATTTTTCCGTATCCTCGCCCCCTAATTCAGGATTGCCTTTCGTTGCTGACAGGCTTGGGCAAATGTCACCCGAACAGGGACCTGAAAACCTGGGATCATGGCAGAAGACCCCTCTAAGTTAAGAGGATGTCCAAAAATAGAGAGCAAGGGAGAGTATAGTCAGGAGCAAGAAATTATGGGGCAAGGTAACAGCTGCACACTATATGTGCAGGCTCTCAAGGGTATGCTTCACGCTCAAGGAGTGAAAGTTAGACAGAGTCAGTTAGAATGTTTCTTTCACTTTGTTGAGGAAGTATACCCCTGGTTCCCAGAGAAAGGAACCATTAGTTTAGAAACTTAGCAAAAAAAAAAATGGAAAAAAGGATTCAGGGACACTATGATGCAAATGGCCTGTAAGTTGAAATATTGCTGCTTTGTAATTGTCTGGTTTCTGTGTAGCCTGCAGGTTCTGTATTGGGGTTGGCAAGTGGTCTTGGCAGACAAAGTATAAGACAGCCAACTGGGCCGGTGGGAGCTATCCCCTGGATCCCCATCAGGGTAAACTATCCACTAGTGCGGGCATTTGGGCACTTCTCTGTCTGACAGTCTACAACGTGCATGCTGTAAATGTGTTTTGTCTCAATGTTTGTGTGTATGTATTCTGGAATTCTTGGAATGTTTCTTCTCTGAGATGCATCCTAACGCGAGAGCCCGGAGGAGACTGGATAACACCCTTTTAATATCTGTTTCAACACCCTCTTAATATCTGTTTATCTTTAGCTCCTTCTTTTATACTTACACTTTAACCTGACCCCCGTTTCTACCCTTCACTGCCACCTCCTCCACCCTCTCTGGATACAGATGTGGGAGGGTAGGTGATGAGAAACCTGCAGGATCTAACAATAACTTAAAAAGGCCATCAGGGAGAACTCGCAGCCAGAGGAAACTGCTACTGAACACCTGCAACTGACACCAGCAAGATCTTAGCCTAGGGCCTTGGCCCAGGGAGTCTGAGTATGGGGGAGAACCTGTCAGTCTGAGGGGACAGCCGCTAGGGACTTCTTTCCCTTGCCCCAAGATGACTGGGAGTTCTCCTCCACCTTAGAAGGCCATGGGTCAACGTTTGCAAGAATCTAAAAGAAAAAACTTCTTCAGAGTTGAGTAGAGGGGGTTCAAGTCCCCTGGTAAGTAGATTTGAGTCCCAATTGTCAACGGGAGTGAGATGTCGCCCCATTAACTGAGACCTGATTTTGTCTTTGTGGCCACTTGTTTGTCGTGTTTACTTCGGTGTGTTTTCTGTCCTATGTTTTCTAAGGTAGGGATAAATTGGGGGCCCATTAGCCCCAAACTCAGCCTTTGGTGTTGTCTTGTCTAGTTCTGTTTTAGAATTGGCATCAGTTTTAAATGTACGTACAACTGATTTTGACTTTTTTTTAATTTTAATTTTTATTTTTTGTGAAGATAGTGTACAGAAGAGTTACAATTACATGGCCAAGATAATGAGTACATTTCATATCAAGCACTGCAGCCTCGTCCTTTGTGTACCCTTCACATCCCTTCGCAGCCTCCCCCACCATACCCCCACCCAACCCTCCCCCCCAACACCAAAGTTGTAAAGTTCATTTTCGACATGAAAACTTGTACTTCTCATCCTTGCAACAGGTCCACCTGTATCCTTAAATGACTTGTTTTTCCCCATCTCCTCCACAAATTTTACCGACATCAAATATAGTGAAAGCAGGGGTTATACTGTGGGGGAGGGACATACAAAGCAATGAAGGAATAATCTTATAAATAAATGCGTTAAAAACAAATGCATGAAAGAAAAAAAACATTAAAATACATATTTAAGGGTTCATTATCCTAACATCATATTATCTGACCTTTTGTGCTTGACTCATACATATACAAGATATTGCAAATAAGGGAAACCATGGGGCCCATGTTTCTTTGGCCTTGGCTTACTTCAGTTAATATATTTTTTTCCAAGTCTTTCCATTTCCTAACAAATGGGGCAATGTCATTCTTTCTGATGGAGGCATAGAATTCCATTGTGTATATATACCACATTTTCTTGATCCATTCCTCTACTGAGGGGCATCGGGATTGGTGCCATATCTTAGCTATGGTAAATAATGCTGCAATAAACATTGTTGTGCTGGAAGCTTTAGTGTGGTCTTGTTTGTAAACATTTGGGTAAATGCCCAAAAGTGGGATTGCTGAGTCATAGGGGAGCTCTATGTGAAGACATTTGAGGAACCTCCAAACTGCTTTCCAAAGTGGTTGAACAAGTTTACACTCCCACCAACAATGAAGTAAGGTTCCCTTCTGTCCACATCCCCTCCAGCATCTGTTGTTGTTAGAGTTCTTGATTTTTGCCATTCTAACTGTTGTGAGGTGGTATCTCAATGTTGTTTTGATTTGCATTTCTTTTATGCCTAGGAAGGTTGAGCATTTTTTCATGTGTCTATTGGCTATTCTTCTTTCTCCTTCAGAGAAGTTTGTCTTTAAGTCTTTAGCCCACTTATTTATTGGGCAGTTGTTTCTTTGAGGATTTGTTGTTGGGGGGTTTAATTTTTTGAGTTCCAAGTATATTTTAGATATGAGACCCTTGTCTGTTGTATGGCTAGTGAAGATCTTGTCCCAATCCGTGGGCTTTCTATTGATCTTGCTAGCTATGTCGTTTGCCATGCAGAAGCTCTGCATCTTCATGCAATCCCATTTGTCCAACCTTTCTTTGATTTGTTGTGTTTCGTTGTCTGTATTAAGAAAATTTCGGCCAGCGCCAAGGAGACCTACGGTTTCTCTTACTCCATCCTGTAATGTTTTCCGTGCCTGCTTTGACTCTGAGGTCTTTGATCCATTTGGAATCGATTCTGGTGCAGGGTGATATATAAGGATCTAGCTTTAATTTTCTACAAGTAGTTAACCAATTTTGCCAGCACCATTTACTGTCTTTCTTCCATTCTATTTTTTTAGCTCCCTTATCGAAGATTAGATGGCTATAAGTCTGTAGGTTCATTTCTGGGTTTTCAATTCTATTCCATTGGTCCTGAGGTCTGTTCTTATGCCAGTACCAAGCTGTTTTGATTGATTTTGGTTTTTGCACGCTTTAAGATCTGTGTGTGTTTGTGAATATGTTCAAGATAAAAATTATCAGCATGCTGTAACAATTGGGTGAGTTTAATTTTAAAATTCAAAGGGTTATGTGGTTTGGACATTATCAAAAATTTTAAAGATTTTCACATTGTTTTAAATGACTTTTCAAGGATTCTTTATCTTAAAAATTAAAAAATCTGGTATTTTAAAATGCATAATGCTGTTTACACTGTAATCAAGTTATGTGGCTTAACAAAAATGCATTGGATGTTTAGAGTTTAGTTCCCTTGGCTAAAATTTGGGGATAAATAATAGAAGTTTAAATATAAAAGTTTGTTTAACACTGTCAAAAACATTACCTGTTCTGTCTGTCTAAAACTATTTTTTTTTTCATTCAAAAACGAAGAGATAAGAAAAGGAAAAACTTAAACGCCAACAAAAGACCCATGTTTAGGGGTAAGAGGTAAACATTCAAAAGTGCAGTTGAGCTGGTCACACATGGTGGGACGGGCCATGGGAGGATTCCACACATCGTAAAAGAGGACAAGCTGGCACAAACGCAGTTCATTTTACCCTAAAGAGTTAGATTAGGTGCGTTCCCGTTCCACAGATGGGCCAAGTGGCCCATCTTTATTCTGTCCTTTTTCTCTACAGATAAATACCAGAAACATGATGGTAAAAATTAGTGATGTGATGATCTGATTAGTATTGCTAAAACTGACCCCTTGGACATAAAAAGAGGGTTAAAAATGTATTTGTATAATGTGACTTCCTTTCAATGATGTTCTACAATTAGTATATGTTTTTAAAAGTCATAAAGGTGTTAAGTTTAGCTTCTTTGTACAGTGATGGTGATTGTAATTCTTACATTAAGAAAAAATTGTCATTTCAGTTTAAAAGTTTGAATGTGTATGTGTTTTAAAAGAAGCAGCCAAGAGACAATGAGTGACACTTGGCCTAGAGATTTTAAGGGATTTTTTTAATGTAAGTAAAAACTCAAATATAAAATAATTAAAGAAATTAGTAGGTGGCTTAAATGTTAGAAATGGATTTCTGGATATAAAGTTTAAAAGTAAATTGTTCTTAACATTTGTCTTAAAATGGAAAAATTAGGATTACCAAAATAATTGTTATTCCAGTTCGCTCTTATATGTTTTTTTAAGTTTCCAGCAAGCCCAGGGCAAAGCACAGAGGATTCTTACAAGTTTGTCAGATATAACTTTGGCTCTTAATAAGTTTCAGGTAAGAGCATGCTTAAAAGCTAGTTCTATGTTGACCACCTTGTTGCTTTTAATTGTAGTAAAGTGGCCTTTTATAAGACACATTGATCTACAAAGTAGTTCAAAGCCACCCTGGGCAAAAAAAAGGTCCTTGTGAGAATGTAACCTCTACTCAGCCAGCAGAGTGCTGAAAGAGCTAGCAGAGTTGCTTTGGGACTCAAAGTGAAAGAGTGCTAGCCTTGAGCTGTAGAGCTGAGAGACAGCACTCAGGCCCCGAGTTCAAGTCCAGTGACCAGCTAAGGGAAATGCAGAAGAGGCATTTATTCCAATGTAGAAAAGACATTCCTGGGACAAGAGCAATGGAGGAACATCCAGAGGCAGTAAGCCACTGCTTGGATGGCAAAAATGTCAGATCTTAGAATCATGTGTGCATGGCCCTTCAAAAATTGGTCAAAGCCAGGAGGTCATGGAAAGATAGTTTGTAAGCATGCCTAATGTCCATGACTATCTACCTTGTAGGGACAGAAACTTGTTAGTAATCTGTGATAATACTAAAAAGCTAAAGTTATAAAATGTGGGGGATGGTTTAAATCCCAACTCCTATATGTGCCAAAAGCCCTAATTGGCAGTAATTTTTTAAAAAAAAAATTATTTTATTTTATTTTATTTGTGAACATACTGTACAGAGGGGTTAAAATTACATGGGCAGGATAATGCGTACATTTCTTACCAAGCATTGCAGCCTCCTCCTTTTGTTTACCCTTCACATCCCTTCCCAGCCCCCCCATCCCCCCCAATCCCAATCCTGCTCCTTCCACCCCTTCCCCCCCACCGACGTTGTAAAGTTGGTTTTATACATGACAACTTGTACTTCTCATTGTTGCAACAGGTCCACCTGTATCCTTAAACAACTGGTTTTTCCCCATCGCCTCCTCAAGTTATACTGACATCAAGTATAGTGAAAGCAGGGGTTATACTGTGGGGGAGGGACATACAAAGGAACAAAGAGATAATCTTATAAATGTGTTAGAAACATATGCATGAAAGAAAAAAACATTAAAATACATATCTAAGGGTTCATTTTCCTGACATCACATTATCTGACCTTTTCCGCTTGACTCATACATATACTAGATATTGCAAATAAGGGAAACCATGGGATCTATGCTTCTTTGGGCCTGGGTTACATCACTTAATATAATTTTTTCCAAGTTTTTCCATTTCCTAACAAATGGGGCAATGTCATTCTTTCTGATGGAGGCATAGAATTCCATTGTGTATAGATACCACATTTTCTTGATCCATTCATGTACTGAGGGGCATCTGGGTTGGTTCCATATCTTAGCTATGGTAAATAATGCTGCAATAATCATTGTTGTGCTGGTAGCTTTAGTGTGGTCTTGTTTGTAAACATTTGGGTAAATGCCCAAAAGTGGGATTGCTGGGTCATAGGGGAGTTCTATGTGAAGTCTTTTGAGGAACCTCCATACTGCTTTCCAAAGTGGTTGAACAAGTTTACATTCCCACCAACAATGAAGTAAGGTTCCTTTCTGTCCACATCCCCTCCAGCATCTGTTGTTGTTAGAGTTCTTGATTTTTGCCGTTCTAACTGGAGTGAGGTGATATCTCAATGTTGTTTTGATTTGCATTTCTTTTATGGCTAGGGATGTTGAACATTTCTTCATGTGTCTATTGGCCATCCTTCTTTCTTCTTCAGAGTAGTTTCTGTTTAAGTCTTTCACCCACTTATTTATTGGGCGGTTGTTTCTTTGAGGATTTGTTGTTGGGGGGTTTAATTTTTTGAGTTCCAAGTATATTTTAGATATGAGACCCTTGTCCGTTGTATGGCTAGTAAAGATCTTCTCCCAATCCGTGGGCTTTCTATTGATCTTGCTAGCTATGTCATTTGCCCTGCAGAAGCTCTGCAACTTTATGCAATTCCATTTGTCCAACCTTTCTTTGATTTGTTGTGTTTCCGGGTCTCTATTTAGAAAATTTCGGCCTGAGCCAAGGAGACCTATGGTTTCTCCTATTCCATCCTGTAATATTTTCAATGTGTCTGCTTTGACTTCAAGGTCTTTCATCCATTTGGAGTTGATTCTGGTGCAGGGTGATATATAAGTATCGAGCTTTAGATTTCTACATGTAGTTAACCAATTTTGCCAGCACCATATACTGAAGAGGCTGTCTTTGTTCCATTCTATTGTTTTAGCTTCCTTATCGAAGATTAAATGGCTATCGGTCTGTAGGTTCATTTCTGGGTTTTCAAATCTATTCCATTGGTCCTGAGGTCTGTTCTTATGCCAATACCAAGCTGTTTTGATTACTATGGCTTTATAGTATAGTGTGAAATTTGGTATTGATATTCCTCCAGCAGTGTTCTTTCCGTTGAGGAGTGTATTTGCTATTCTGGGTCTTTCATTGTTCCATATGAATTTTTGGATTGCCTCTTCTATTTCCTTGAAGAATGAGGGTGGAATTTTGATAGGTATTGCGTTGAATTTGTAGATAGCCTTGGGAAGTATTGCCATTTTCACGATGTAAATCTTGCCAATCCAGGAGCATGGGAGGTTTTCCCATTTTTTATGTTCTGTGTTGATTTCCCTTTTCAAGATTTTAAAGTTTTCATCATAGAGGTCCTTCACTTCTTTAGTTAATTCCTAGTTATTTTATTTTCTGCGGGGCTATTACAAATGGAGTTGCTTTCCTAATTTCAGCCACACTTTTCTCATTGTTGGCATACAGAAAAGCCATTGATTTTTGGGGGTTAGTTTTATAATCTGCTACTTTGCCAAAGTTTTGAATCAGCTTGAGTAGTTTGGGAGTGAAGTCTATTGGATTCTTTAAGTACAAGATCATGTCATCTGCAAAGAGGGAGAGTTTTATTTCTTCTTTCCCTATTTGGATCCCCTTTATGTCTTCATCTTGTCTTATTGCTGTAGCTAGGCATTCTAATACTAGATTGAAGAGAAGTGGAGAGAGTGGGCATCCTTGTCATGTTCCTGAGTTAAGAGGAAATGGCTTTAGTTTTTCACCATTGAGTATAATGCTGGCTGTAGGTTTGTCATATACAGCCTTTATTGTATTGAGGAATGTTCCATGGATTCCTAATTTTTCCAAAACCTTCATCATGAAGGGGTGTTGGATCTTGTCGAATGCTTTTTATGCATCTATTGAGATAACCATGTGGTTCTTATTCTTGCTCCTGTTGATGTGATGAATAATATTAATTGATTTGCGTATATTGAACCAGCTTTGCATCCCTGAAATGAATCCAGTTTGATCATGGTGTATGATTTTTTGGATGAATTTTTGAAGTCGATTGGCCAAAATTTTGTTGAGAAGTTTTGCATCAATGTTCATCAAAGAAATGGGTCTATAGTTCTCTTTCTTTGATGAGTCCCTGCCTGGTTTTGGGATGAGGGTTATGATGGCTTCATAGAATGTGTTCAGTAATGAGCTTTCTCTTTCAATTTCATTGAAGAGTTGGAGGAGTATTGGTGTGAGCTCTGCTTTTAAGGCTTTGTAAAATTCCTCTGTAAAACCATCTGGTCCTGGACTTTTCTTAGCTGGGAGGTCTCTTATTGCTGTTTCTATTTCAGTGCTTGATATGGGCCTGGTAATATAGTTTAACTCATCTTGGTTTAGTTTTGGCATGTCAATATTTGCTAGGAAGAGGTCAATTTCTGTCAAGTTCTCAAACTTATTAGCATAAAGTTTTGAGAAGTATTCCCTTATAATGTTCTGAATCTTGGTTGTTTCCGTGGTGATGTTTCCATTCTCATCTCTGAGTTTATTAATTTGGGTGTGTTCTCTTCTTTTTCTGATAAGATTTGCTAAGGGTCTGTCAATTTTGTTAATTTATTCAAAGAACTAACTCTTTGTTTTGTTGATTCTTTCTATAGTTTTTTGGATTCTAATTCATTTAATTCTGATTTAATTTTGATTATTTCTTTCCGTCTACTGGATTGGTGTTTATATTGCTTCTCTTTTTCAAGGAGGTTTAGATGTGTCATTAAATTGCTAGTTTCCGATCTCTCCAATTTGTTGATGTAGGAGCTCAGAGCTATAAACTTGCCTCTGAGTACTGCCTTTGCTGTGTCCCAGAGGAGCTGGTAATTTGTGTATTCATTTTTGTTGAATAGCATGAACATTTGAATTTCCTTTCTAATCTCTTCCATGACCCACTCATGATTCAGCAGTGTGTTGTTCA
The DNA here is from genome assembly GCF_024711535.1 of Dipodomys merriami. NCBI lineage: Eukaryota > Metazoa > Chordata > Mammalia > Rodentia > Heteromyidae > Dipodomys > Dipodomys merriami. Next base: position 166,789 of record NW_027206587.1, read on the forward strand.
GCCTCCATGTGATGCCGGACTTTCTTTGGTGGCTTTTGGTGTTGAGTTATAATTTTATTCCCTTGTGGTCAGAGAGAATGCAAGGTATAACTTCAATGTTTCTGAATTTAGACAAGTTTGCTTTGTGGCCTAAAATGTGGTCTATTTTGGAAAACGTTCCATGTGCTGCTAAGAAAAACTTGTATTCTGATGCTGCTGGGTGAAATGTTCGGTAGATATCTGTTAAGTCTAGTTGATCTATGCAGCTGTTTAGATCTGCGGTTTCTCTGTTGAGCTTTTGCCGAGTTGATCTATCTATTGGGTAGAGTGGTGTTTTAAAATCCCCAACAATTAATGTCTTTGGATCTATATGGGATTTGAGGGAAAGTAGTGTTTCTTTGATAAATTTGGGTGCTCCATTGTTTGGTGAATATATATTTATAATTGTAATATCCTCCTGAAGGAGGGATCCTTTAATTAGTATGTAGCAACCTTCTTTATCTCTTCTCAGGAATTTTAATTTGAAGTCTATTTTATCTGATATTAGGATTGCAACTCACGTCTGTTTATGGGGGCCGTTTGCTTGGTAGATTTTGTTCCAGGCTTCAACTTTGAAAATGTGTTTGTTTTTACGGGCAAGATGTGACTCCTGCAGGCAGCAGATAGAAGGGTCTTGTTTTTTAATCCAACTAGACAGTCTATGTCGCTTAATTGGAGAGTTCAGTCCGTTAACATTATGAGATAGAACTGAGAGGTATTTGGGAGTTCCTGCCATGTTATCCACCTTCTTGGGGGCTGCAAAAACTGGGTTCTTCCTATGGTTCTTGGATTTTCAGTTTGGGTGCAGTTTCTTGGCCTTTATTGTGGTCTTGTTGGTTTTCTATGTGTAGGACCTCTTTAAGAATCTTTTGTAGGGCTGGTTTGGTGGAGATGTATTGTTTCAATTTTTCTTTGCTATGGAAGGTTTTCATTTGGCCTTCAGTTATGAAGGAGAGTTTAGCTGGGTACAGTATTCTTGGTTGATAGTTCTTTGTTTTTAGGGCCTGGCATACATCATTCCAGGCTCTTCTTGTTTTGATTGTCTCTGCTGAGAAATCTGAGGTGATTCTAATTGTTTTCCCTTTATAGGTGATTAACCTTTTCTCCTTGACAGCTTTAAGGGTCTTTTCCTTGGTCTGAGTTGATCCTGTGTGGATTATAATGTGATGGTGGGATGTCCTATTCTGGTCTGGTCTATTTGGGATTCTAAACGCTTCTTGTATCTGAATAGGCCTAACTTTTTGTATGTTTGGGAATTTCTCTGCTAGGATCCTGTTAGACAAATTTCCTAGGCCATTAACTTCTGTTTCTAGGTGCTCCTCTACATCCATTATCCTTAGATTAGGCCTTCTGATGGTGTCTTCCAGGTTTTGGATAGATCTATCATATTTCTTGGACTTGTCTTGGATGGTTGTATGTTCTTTCTCTATAATATCTAGGCTGTCTTCTATCCCTGAGATTCGATCTTCTGCATGGTCTAACCTGCTGTCAAGACTCTCTACTTTGTTTTTTTATCTCTTTTCCTTCTAGTTGGTCAGCTTTGATGGCTTCAAGTTCTTTGTTGAAGCTCTGTTTTAGGTCTTGTATGAATTACTTTACTTCCTTAATTTGGTGTTCAGTGTTTGTTCTCAAATCACTTAGTTGATTGGTTATGGTTTCTTTGGACTCCCATTCCTTCTGTTGGGTTCCATTCTGCATTCCCTTTGTGGTCTCCCTAACTTCCTTCAGCTCTTTGTTAATGGATTCCATGAATGCCTTTAGTGATCTTTGTGTATTCTCTACCTGGTCTCTCAATTCCTGTATTACTCTTTGATTAGCTTCTTCCCGTTCAAGGGATTCCTGTAGTTTTCTTTCCTCTCATTCGTGGGATTCCTGCAGTTCTCTTTGAGTGTTCTCAGCCTGCTCACACCATTCCTCCATTTCTCTTTGAGTATTCTCCAGTTGTTCACGCAAATTCTGTATCAGTTTTTGAGTAGCTTCCTCACGCTTATGATATTCCTGTATAAGCTTTTGGGATGCCTCCTCTCTCTCCCTTTCACGCTCATACAGAATCCTTTGTAAGTTGTCAAACTTGTCTTTTATCATGTTTGCCAGCAGTGTTTGTAGAGCTATTTGGGAACTCTCCTCTGCATTATTCATTATCTGTTCTGACCCCTGATTATCAAGATTGGGACTTGAGATATCCGGATTTACGATTTTTCTAGTGTTTTTTTTTGGCTTACTCTGCCCATTTGAGATGAAAATAGCAACAGTTTTGTGCTAGAACTCTATCTTAAGGCACCCATCAATCAAAGTTTGCATTTGTACAGTCAATAATCTACAGATACAATCTAGTTCAACAGATACATCTTTTCAACATCAAACAACTATATTAATGGGCTTCGAACAGCAGAGACGAATTTGGAAAACCAGAAATTATTAGGGTTAGGGAGAGATGTGGGTAAAAAATAGGAATAGATTGGTGTGGGGAAGCACAGGGAGAGTTAACTATGTCCTAATCCCAATGCAGGAAATAGGTTGGGTAGGATGCATGTAGAGAGAGAGAGAAAAAGAAGAATGGGAATGGGAAATGAAAAGAGAACAGAAAAAAATAGAAACGTAAAAATTAATATTATTATGGAGATTAAAAGACCATCTATTTAGAGAGGAATGTGAGTATATTAATAGAATGGTAGGGACATAGTGGAGAAGTGAAAAACTTAAAAAAATGCTTAAAATATTATATAGGTATAAAGAGGTAGTACTGCTATTAAGGAATTTAAGTCTCAGGGGTTTTGAATTGAGTAATAAATTTGTGGATTAAGGTTGTACACAATGGGGGATACGGTCTACTAGTTAACTACGGGTTTATCTGAGGATGTGCAGGACAAGTGTTAAGTCACATAAAGAGGATCAAAAGAGAAGAAAAGGTGAAAATGATTAGAAAGGGAGAAAAAAGATCAGAAGTTCAGTAGAGCTAGACAAAAAAACAAAAAGATAGTTAAGAAAGAAAGAAAAAGAGAAAGAAGACAAGAAAAGAAAGGAAAACGCACATTTATGTGTTCCTAAAATAAAAATTATCAGAGGAAAAAAAAGTTACTGGAAAACAATTATTTTTTCAAAAAAGGCAAAAATTAAAAAGATTGATAAAATTTTTAGAAAAGGAAAAAAAATTTATATATATATAAAGTACCAAAAAAAAGAAAAAAAGAAAAAAAAAGAAAAGAAGAGGAAGAAAAAAAAAGTTCTTTGATTTTTTTTTTAATTTTTTTTTGGGAGGGGTGGGAAGAATCCTGTATCTCCCTTTTGTCTGTAACCAGCCTCTTGTTGGAGTCTCTGGTCAGCTTGAGGTCCTGTGGCTTGATTGGTTTCTTAAGTCAGTTTGTTCGAACAGGCAGAAAAAATGCTCTGCTTTACCCAAGATTTTGAGATCCCCCTCCCAGATTAGTTTACTGGGAGGGTGATCTGCTTTGAGAATCACAAAAGAGGGGGATGCAGTGGTGAGGTTAGGTTCTGGGTAGAGTTGAGGCCTTTCAACAATCAGTAGATTTTTCCTGGGGCTATTTTGTGAAAAAAAAAAAAAAACTCACAGAGCCCAGCCTGGAGCCGTTCTCAGGGTTTCTGTTTTTCAATTGATTGTGGAGGCTGCTAGAGGGAGGGGCAGCCTCTAGCTCAGGTTACCCAGTGAGGAAAGCCACTCCAATGGCTGGTGCCTGAGCTGGGTGACTTTTTCCTGGGTGGAGCCGAGTCTGGCAGGTCACTTTGCCATTAAGTTCTTGTGACCTGCTAAATGACTCGTTTTATTCCAAGGCCTGGGTTGGAGCTGGCAGCTCCTCCGAGCTTTGTCGGTATCCAAGATGGAGATCACTGGTGTTGGGGGGGGAGGGGTGGCCTTTCCTCCTCTGCTCCCTGAAAAGGAGTGAGGACGTCGGGCTTCTACTCACGTCGAGTCTTGGATCCTGGGTCGTCTCTGGACTGCAAACTGCAGGATGAAGATGTCCGCTCCTTGTCGGTTCTTGCTGGTGTTGAGTAGAATCTGCTCACCCGCTGCGTCTGGCTCCTTCGTCCCGGACTCTCTGTGTGAGTGCTCAGTTATGGCCCAGGCTGCGGACTCCGCCACGACCCTGCCGCCGCCGCCGCGGAAGCTGGCAGGCGCTCAGATGTGTCTTTTTGCCTTGGCTTCCCCTCTCTTGTCTAACTCTCTCTCCTGGGATCGCACACTTGGTGTGATTCTCTGGCTTAGGACTGTTCACTGGAACTCTAAAACTGCTTTCTATGCAAGAGCTTGTTCAGATTCCAGCTTCTCCTCCGCCATCTTCCCGGAACCGCTTGGCAGTAACTTTTGAACTAACTCCAGCTACATGAAATCTATCTGTTCAAGAAAAAAATTTGTAAACATGAGAGTGTGTTTCTATTAACATTAGTTTAAAGGCTTGGACACGTGACTTAGGCATTGTTAGGGTCACTAAAGGTTACATTCCTAAAGATGCTTTTGCAAACCAGAGTGCTAAACAAGCTACACTGCTGTAGCTGGAAAAAAAAAGTCTGTACATTTGTCAAAAGTTAAAATATTGTTCTTAAGGACATCTAATCCTGGTAACCTCTTTGTAAGATAGAATAAAGTTATAGGTTCCTGCCTAGGTAGGATCAACACCCCTGAGTCAGAGTGAAGAAGTTACAGAAGATGAAACTTCGCCCATCATCCCCTTTTTAGAACAAGGGACCAGAGTCATAAAAAAAAATGTGGCAAAATAGACAGAAGAAAAGGGCATGGAAAATAGTAGTACAGGCCTGAGCCCTCTATATCTGCCTAGAAAATCAGCCCTATTAAAAGAACTATCTATTTAATAAGTTGTCATCTTGGTAAATTGTCCTGGGCTATTGTCTAAATAGTCTTATAAACTAGTGGGGCCATAGCCTGCCAAGCCTATGTATTACTTGTATCCTTAACCAGTCTGTGTAGAAATTTACAGCCCAGCACGAGGTGTGCTGGTGTCTCTTGGAGCCACTGAGAGGCCCTGCTGCTGTGGCTGCTGCTGCTACAGCCTGACAGTCACCTGGAGGAAATCTACATCATTACCCTGAACACCTCCACCATGGAAAAAGTAGATTAAATTCCTGCCTGATTCAATCTTTTGGATGGCTTCGCTTTGTCCATGTTACCATATACCTACTCTAATTTTATTATGGCTATTCCTCTTGCTGGGGAGACTAACAAACATTGTATTGCTCATTCCCTACACAGCTTTGCCACTATGGGACTTCTTTACATATTAAAACTGATAATGGTCCGGGATATGTCAGACAAGCTTTTCAAAATGTTTGTAAATCTTACCAGATTATTCACACTACAGGTATTCCCTATAATCCTCAAGGTCAAGGAATTGTTGAACGAGCTAATGGTTTGCTCAAACACCAAATTTTTAAATTAAAATGTGGGGAATTATACCCCTTCTCTCCTGTTAATATTCTTCTCATGTTTTATTTGTACTAAATTTTTAAAGTTTAGATTATAATGAAATTTCACAGCACAGCGGTTTTGGGGAAAATAGAGCAAAGAGCTTTTGCCCAAGTTAAGTGGAAGGATCCTTTAACAGGTGATTGGCATGGACCCGATCCGGTTTTAACATGGGGTCGAGGACATGTTTGGTTTTTTCGCAGGAAGAAAATAAATCCCACTAGTTGCCTGAGCATTGCGTTAGGATTGTGGAGGCTCATTCAGATGACACAAAAGCTGACACATTGGGCTTACATTCCGGATCCCCCGATTGTGCACCCTACAACTTGGGAGGGAGTTGAAGTACTCATTCACGTCAATAGATCAGCATACAGTACAGCCCCCGATCCCTTCATCCAGCACACCAAGATGGGAGATATTTCAGCCTCACACATTGGAACTCCTTTTTGCTTTATCACCAGCTCTAAAGGCTCCATTCCAGGCTGTATTATAATGCTATCCGTGACTCACAAAATTTAGATCCCAGACAAAAATCAAATGTGCAATATACAGATGGCATCTTTACCAACTGGGCACCCAGTTCACTCAAATTCTACTCCATCCTATATGATACCCCGTTGCATTAATTCTTCACAAATAGTAGTATCTACAGGATAGCCTCATCCAATAAGGTACAGGCATGTACAGCCATTTGTTACCAATATTTCTGGAACTAACTCTCAACTAATGGACTGGTCTGGAGCTAATCTTACTAATAAATACAATCTTGGACTGTGGTGGATGAATGGGCATGCTCAACATGATGTTTGGATGCTGGTGGCTGCACTCAATAACATAACCTGGCCCAATTAATCCTTTAAAAAATATTTATGAGTTGTGTATCACCACTAGAAAAATCGTAAATCCGGATATCTCAAATCCCAATCTTGATAATCAGGGGTCAGAACAGATAATGAATAATGCAGAGGAGAGTTCCCAAATAGCTCTACAAACACTAATAGCAAACATGATAAATGAGAAGTTTGACAATGTAAAAAGGACTCTGTATGAGCGTGATAGGGAGAGAGAGGAGGCATCCCACAAGTTTATACAGGAATATCATAAGCGTGAGGAAGCTACGCAAAAACTGATACAGGATTTGCGTGAACAAATGGAGAATACTCAAAGAGAAAGGGAGGAATGGCGTGAGCAGGCAGAGAACACTCAAAGAGAACTGCAGGAATCCCACGAACGGGAAGAAAGAGAACTGCAGGAATCCCACAGACGGGAGGAAGCTAATCAAAGAGTAATTCAGGAATTGAGAGACCAGGTAGAGAACACACAAAGATCACTAAAGGCATTCATGGAATCCATTAACAAAGAGCTGAAGGAAGTCAGGGAGACCACAAAGGGAATGCTGAATGGAACCCAACAGAAGGAATGGGAGTCCAAAGAAACCATAACCAATCAACTAAGTGATTTGAGAACAAACACTGAACTCCAAATTAAGGAAGTAAAGAAATTCATACAAGACCTAAAACAGAGCTTCAACAAAGAACTTGAAGCCATCAAAGCTGACCAACTAGAAGGAAAAGAGATAAAAAAACAAAGTAGAGATTCTTGACAGCAGGTTAGACCATGCAGAAGATCGAATCTCAGGGATTGAAAGCAGCCTAGTTATTAAAGAGAAAGAACATACAACCATCCAAGACAAGTCCAAGAAATATGATAGGTCAATCCAACACCTGGAAGACACCATCAGAAGGCCCAATCTAAGGATAATGGGTGTAGAGGAGCACCTAGAAACAGAAGTTAATGGTCTAGGAAATTTGTTTAACAGGATCCTAGCAGAGAACTTCCCAAACATACAAAAAGATAGGCCTATTCAGATACAAGAAGCTTTTAGAACCCCAAATAGACCAGACCAGAATAGGACATCCCACCGTCACATTATAATCCACACAGGATCAACCCAGACCAAGGAAAAGATCCTTAAAGCTGTCAAGGAGAAAAGGTTAATCACCTATAAAGGGAAACCAATTAGAATAACCTCAGATTTCTCAGCAGAGACAATCAAAGCAAGAAGAGCCTGGAATGACGCATGCCATGCCCTAAAAACAAACATCTATCAACCAAGAATACTGTACCCAGCTAAACTCTCCTTCATAACTGAAGGCCAAATGAAAACCTTCCATAGCAAAGAAAAATTGAAACAATACATCTCCACCAAACCAGCCCTACAAAAGATTCTTAAAGAGGTCCTACACATAGAAAACCAACAAGACCACAATAAAGGCCAAGAAACTGCACCCAAACTGAAAATCCAAGAACCATAGGAAGAACCCAGTTTTTGCAGCCCCCAAGAAGGTGGATAACATGGCAGGAACTCCCAAATACCTCTCAGTTCTATCTCATAATGTTAACGGACTGAACTCTCCAATTAAGCGACATAGACTGTCTAGTTGGATTAAAAAACAAGACCCTTCTATCTGCTGCCTGCAGGAGTCACATCTTGCCCGTAAAAACAAACACATTTTCAAAGTTGAAGCCTGGAACAAAATCTACCAAGCAAACGGCCCCCATAAACAGACGTGAGTTGCAATCCTAATATCAGATAAAATAGACTTCAAATTAAAATTCCTGAGAAGAGATAAAGAAGGTTGCTACATACTAATTAAAGGATCCCTCCTTCAGGAGGATATTACAATTATAAATATATATTCACCAAACAATGGAGCACCCAAATTTATCAAAGAAACACTACTTTCCCTCAAATCCCATATAGATCCAAAGACATTAATTGTTGGGGATTTTAAAACACCACTCTACCCAATAGATAGATCAACTCGGCAAAAGCTCAACAGAGAAACCGCAGATCTAAACAGCTGCATAGATCAACTAGACTTAACAGATATCTACCGAACATTTCACCCAGCAGCATCAGAATACAAGTTTTTCTTAGCAGCACATGGAACGTTTTCCAAAATAGACCACATTTTAGGCCACAAAGCAAACTTGTCTAAATTCAGAAACATTGAAGTTATACCTTGCATTCTCTCTGACCACAAGGGAATAAAATTATAACTCAACACCAAAAGCCACCAAAGAAAGTCCGGCATCACATGGAGGCTGAACAACACACTGCTGAATCATGAGTGGGTCATGGAAGAGATTAGAAAGGAAATTCAAATGTTCATGCTATTCAACAAAAATGAATACACAAATTACCAGCTCCTCTGGGACACAGCAAAGGCAGTACTCAGAGGCAAGTTTATAGCTCTGAGCTCCTACATCAACAAATTGGAGAGATCGGAAACTAGCAATTTAATGACACATCTAAACCTCCTTGAAAAAGAGAAGCAATATAAACACCAATCCAGTAGACGGAAAGAAATAATCAAAATTAAATCAGAATTAAATGAATTAGAATCCAAAAAACTATAGAAAGAATCAACAAAACAAAGAGTTAGTTCTTTGAATAAATTAACAAAATTGACAGACCCTTAGCAAATCTTATCAGAAAAAGAAGAGAACACACCCAAATTAATAAACTCAGAGATGAGAATGGAAACATCACCACGGAAACAACCAAGATTCAGAACATTATAAGGGAATACTTCTCAAAACTTTATGCTAATAAGTTTGAGAACTTGACAGAAATTGACCTCTTCCTAGCAAATATTGACATGCCAAAACTAAACCAAGATGAGTTAAACTATATTACCAGGCCCATATCAAGCACTGAAATAGAAACAGCAATAAGAGACCTCCCAGCTAAGAAAAGTCCAGGACCAGATGGTTTTACAGAGGAATTTTACAAAGCCTTAAAAGCAGAGCTCACACCAATACTCCTCCAACTCTTCAATGAAATTGAAAGAGAAAGCTCATTACTGAACACATTCTATGAAGCCATCATAACCCTCATCCCAAAACCAGGCAGGGACTCATCAAAGAAAGAGAACTATAGACCCATTTCTTTGATGAACATTGATGCAAAACTTCTCAACAAAATTTTGGCCAATCGACTTCAAAAATTCATCCAAAAAATCATACACCATGATCAAACTGGATTCATTTCAGGGATGCAAAGCTGGTTCAATATACGCAAATCAATTAATATTATTCATCACATCAACAGGAGCAAGAATAAGAACCAAATGGTTATCTCAATAGATGCAGAAAAAGGATTTGACAAGATCCAACACCCCTTTATGATGAAGGTTCTGGAAAAATTAGGAATCCATGGAATATTACTCAATACAATAAAGGCTGTATATGACAAACCTACAGCCAGCATTATACTCAATGGTGAAAAACTAAAGCCATTTCCTCTTAACTCAGGAACATGACAAGGATGCCCACTCTCTCCACTTCTCTTCAATCTAGTATTAGAATGCCTAGCTACAGCAATAAGACAAGATGCAGATATAAAGGGGATCCAAATAGTGAAAGAAGAAATAAAACTCTCCCTCTTTGCAGATGACATGATCTTGTATTTAAAGAATCCCATAGACTCCACTCCCAAATTACTCAAGCTGATTCAAAACTTTGGCAAAGTAGCAGGTTATAAAATTAACCCCCAAAAATCAATGGCTTTTCTATATGCCAACAATGAGAAAAGTGTGGCTGAAATTAGGAAAGCAACTCCATTTGTAATAGCCCCGCAGAAAATAAAATACCTAGATATTAACTTAACCAAAGAAGTGAAGGACCTCTATGATGAAAACTTTAAAATCTTGAAAAAGGAAATCAACACAGAACTTAAAAAAATGGCAAAACCTCCCATGCTCCTGGATTGGCAAGATTAACATCGTGAAAATGGCAATACTTCCCAAGGCTATCTACAAATTCAACGCGATACCTATCAAAATTCCACCCTCATTCTTCAAGGAAATAGAAGAGGCAATCCAAAAATTCATATGGAACAATAAAAGACCCCGAATAGCAAAAACGCTCCTCAATGGAAAGAACACTGCTGGAGGAATATCAATACCAAATTTCAAACTCTACTATAAAGCCATATTAATCAAAACAGCTTGGTATTGGCATAAGAACAGACCTCAGGACCAATGGAATAGAATTGAAAACCCAGAAATGAACCTGCAGACCTATAGCCATCTAATCTTCGATAAGGAAGCTAAAACAATAGAATGGAAGAAAGACAGCCTCTTCAGTAAATGGTGCTGGCAAAATTGTTTAACTACATGTAGAAAACTAAAGCTAGATCCTTATATATCACCTTTCACCAGAATCAACTCCAAATGGATCAAAGACCTTGAAGTCAAAGCAGACACTCTGAAAACATTACAGGATGGAATAGGAGAAACCCTAGGTCTCCTTGGCTCAGGCCAAAATTTTCTGAATAGAGACCCGGAAGCACAACAAATCAAAGAAAGGTTGGACAAATGGGATTGCATAAGATTGCAGAGCTTCTCCAGGGCAAATGACATAGCTGGCAAGATCAATAGAAAGCCCACCGATTGGGAGAAGATCTTTACTAGCCATACAACGGACAAGGGTCTCATATCTAAAATATACATGGAACTCAAAAAATTAAACCACCCAACAACAAATCCTCAAGGAAACAACTGCCCAATATATAAGTGGGCGAAAGACTTAAAGAGAAGCTTCTCTGAAGAAGAAAGAAGTATGGCTAATAGACACATGAAGAAAAGTTCAACATCCCTAGCCATAAAAGAAATGCAAATCAAAACAACATTGAGATATCACCTCACTCCAGTTAGAACAGCAAAAATCAAGAACTCTAACAACAACAGATGCTGGAGGGGATGTGGAATGAAAGGAACCTTACTTCATTGTTGGTGGGAATGTAAACTTGTTCAACCACTTTGGAAAGCAGTATGGAGGTTCCTCCAAAGACTTCACATTGATCTCCCCTATGATCCAGCAATCCCACTTTTGGGCATTTACCCAAATGTTTACAAACAAGACCACACTAAATCTACCAGCACAACTATGTTTATTGCAGCATTATTTACCATAGCTAAGATATGGAACCAACCCAGATGCCCCTCAGTAGATGAATGGATCAAGAAAATGTGGTATATATACACAATGGAATTCTATTCCTCCATAAGAAAGAATGACATTTCCCCATTTGTTAGGAAATGGAAAGGTTTGGAAAAAATTATATTCAGTGAAGTAAGCCAGGCTCAAGGAAGCATAAGTCCCATGGTTTCCCTTATTTGCAGTATCTAGTATAGGTATGAGTCAAGCGGAAAAGGTCAGATAATGTGATGTTAGGAAAATGAACCCTTAAATATGTATTTTAATGTTTTCGTTTCTTTCATGCATGTGTTTCTAACGCATATATAAGATTATTTCTTTGTTGCTTTGTATGTCCCTCCCCCACAGTGTAACCCCCGCTTTCACTATATTTGATGTCAGTATAACATGTGGAGGAGATGGGGACAAACAAGTCGTTTAAGGATTCAGGTGGACCTGTTGCAACAATGAGAAGTACAAAATGTCATGTCAAAACCAGCTTTACAATGTCGGTGTGTGGGGGGGAGGGGGGTATAATTGGGTGGGGGGAGGAGGGTATAATTGTGTGGGGGGAGGGGGGAGGCGTGGAAGGGAGGTGAAGGGTAAACAAAGGAGGAGGTGGCAATGCTTGGTAAGAAATGTATGCATTATCCTGCCCATGTAATTGTACACCTCTGTAAGTATGTTCTCAAATAAAATAAAATAAAATTAAAAAAAATATTGGACAACAGTTTTTGAGCTTGGTCAAAGTAATTCTGCAAATTCAGACAATACGCAAGAAAAAAATAATAGCGAAGACACAGAAAGTCGTTAAGTAAAAAGTCTTAACCCCTCTCCTGTAAGAGGAAAGCAACCCCACTCAAGTTCTAAGTCAGGCTGGAACTAGAAGCTCAGAGCAATAGAGATCTTGAAAAGGGGACCATCTCTGACATGTGAGTCCACAGCACATACTCACAGGTAGGAATTGGTGGTGGCAAAAATGCCCTTTCCTAGCCACTTCACTGGACTTTCACTGCATATATAAACTTAGAAATGCCCTCCCCCTTAAAATCAGACATCGTTGAAAGCAGTGCTTTTATCTCCTGCAGGGCAGCAGGCTCTCCTGAGCTGAGAAGTAGCAGAAGAATATTGAGTTGAAGATTCTTCCTCGCATAGGTAAAGGGCAATTATCCCTAGCCTCCAGGTCCATAAGCCCCATCCAGCTCCACTTCACCAAATGCAGCCCACACATGGTGAAATCCTCTCAAGGCAACTATTCTGACACCACAAGACGATAGGGAATGGTGGCTGGTTCACAGAAGAGAGTAGATGTCACTTCTCTTTCATAGGGAGAAACACACTCTAAAATCAGCATCTGGCCTGATTCTTCATCACAAGTAAGTTCTGGGCCAAGCCATTCCCTCCACTTGACAACATTGCTGGTGTTTTCACCTTCTGGATAGAGAGAATATTTCTAGGCAATTTTTCTTTTTTTCTTTTTCTTGTTTTTCCTCCACCCTTCCTAGGCATTGAACTCTGGGCCTGGGCACTGTCCTTAAGCTTTTTGCATTCTACCACTTGAGCTACAGCACCACTCTGGCTTTTCTGTGATTAATTGGAGACAAGAGTATCATGGATTTTTCTGCCCAGGTTGGCTTCAAACCACAAACCTCAGATCTCAACCTCCTGATTAACTAGGATTACAGGCATGAGCCACCAGCACCCCACTCAATTTTTGACCTTTCACAGGATATTGTTTTAAAGGACTCAGTGTGTGGTACAATACCAGGTTCATAGTAGATACACACATACACACACACACACACACACACACACACACACACACACACACACAGATTTAAGTAAGGAAATGAATGGATGAATGAATGAATGATTAAAAACTAGCAAATGAAACCAGAGTTTCTTTCTTGGGGGAAGAGAAGCGATACTTTGTTTATCATTTAGTAGCTGAATATGAACATCTTCCACAATTTAATTTATGGAGATGATCCAGATGGACAAAAAATAGATCAATATCAAATCTATACAGTTTTTGAAGACTTCAAATCCCTTTAGGAAAATATCTCATATCCCTGATTAACATGTAGAACTTATGAAACGAAGTATTTCCTAAAGTTCCAGAGTTGGCTTATTTTTCTATCACATTTCTTCTCAATGAACAAATAACCAATACAAAATCTTTATGCCGTATAGCCAATATTTAAAAAATCAGTGCAGTCAGAATTAACAGTGTCCAGCTAACCTGACAGAAGATACAATTTTACTCAAATGAAATTAACCGGGGCAATGTCAAGATGGTACTGGGAATTTGCAGGTGGCTTTCTCAAGCACACTGCCACAGACAAAACCCATTCCTCTCATCACTTTCCTATGGATACCACAAAATTTTCAACCCTTTGTGCTCTTCTAAGGATGTGCTTTTACTAATTTGTCTTAGATTGTTATCAAAACAAAAACCCTCCAACACAAAAGTAAGCACCCTGAAGTGTCTTTGATGACTCGTTTGAGAATAGACTGAGATGTGTCCAAGAGTATCCAAGCTCTGTTATGCAAGAACATCACTGTTCTGGTTGTTACTCTGCATCCTAGGTCTTTCAGGTACCAGGGACTACTGGATATTTAAAAAGGTTTAGGTCAATGTCAGGTCTACGTTGAGTTCTATGTCAAAGACAATGTCAGTAGTGAATCAGGCTGGGCGCCAATGGCTCACGCCTATCATCCTAGCTACTCAGGAGGCTGACATCTGAGGGTCAGGGTTCATGAGAATCATAGTTCAAAGACAGCCCCGGCAGGAATATTCCATGAGACTCTTATCTTTATTAAACCACCAGAAAACTGGAAGTGGCACTGTGCTTCAAGTTGTAAAGCACTCACCTTGAGCTGAAGAGTGCAGGGACAGCACCCAGGCCCAGAGTTCAAGCCCCACGGCAGACCAAAAAAAAAAATAGTGAACCAGAAAAAGAATTAGAGAACTCTGTTGGTAGTATGGATTCAGCTATCTTGTTTTTATAAGGGCAAATTGACAAGAGTTAAAATTAGCTTTTCTCCTTTTATAATTGAGAGATTATAATAAATTTTCACTTAGAAGATCCTTAATGCTTACAAGATGAAACAATGAATTTGTTCAAGAAAATGATTCAAAGGAAATGTTAAACATCATAGAGAGATTTCACCAGCAGCATTTTCCTTTGGGAGTTTGTGTTTACTTTCCACTTTGTTACATGATGCAAAGTTAGTACAGTGGAAGGAAGCAGTCTGAACCCAGGATAAGTTATCTCATACCATTTCTTCATTCCAACTACATCCTGCATCCAAGTGCCACCTGTATTTTACAGTTATGTGTGATGCAGTGATGACGATTTTATCTATACTCTAATGCTAGAAAGAGGAAATACATCTCCAGTCTTTCAAGCCAGGCACTGGAGGTTCACATATGTAATCCTAGCTACTCAAGAGGCTGAGATCTGAGCATCACAGTTACAAGCTAGCATGAGCAGGAAAGTCCATGAGACTCTTATCTTATACTAGCCACCAGAAAACCAGAAAGGGAGTTGTGGCTCATAGTGGTAGAGTGCTAGCCTTGGGCAAAAATTGCTGGAGGACAGCACCCAGGTCCTGAGTTCAAGCCCTACAACTGATGGGAAAAAAATGCACCTTTCATCCATCCACCTGTCTATTCAAAGCAGGACAGCAGGATGGAGGTGATTGAAAAGATGAAGTAATCCAGGCTAAAAGGATGATTATAGTAAAGATGTTAAATGCTTAAAATGAGAAGACTAGTAGGACCATGAATTTGAGGTATAATTTTGGAGAAAAGTTCATGTTAAAACAAAACCTAGATAAGTGTCTGTAGTTCTTATAGTATCAAAGACACTTAGTTTAAAGCTCATTTCCTTTTTTGTTGTTCGTGTTCATAGGGATTAAACTCTGGGCCTGGGCACTGTTCCTGTACTCTTCACCTCAAGGTGAGCACTCTACCACTTGACCCATAGCACAACTTCTGGTTCTCTAGTGGTTCTCATGGACTTCCTTGCCCTGGCTGGCTTTGAACTGTCATCCTCAGATCTCATCCTCCTGAGTAGCTAGGATTACAGGCGTGAGCCACCTGTGCCTGGGAGCTTATTTCCTTTTTGACTAAACTGTAAGAGCAAAATAAATCATCTCTTTTCAAATTCTGAGAATAAACCTCTGGACAGTGAGATCTGAGGGTAAGAGTAGGCCACCTTCCATATACAGCCAGAACAGATTGTATGCAAATATTAGAATCCAATATGACTACTACCAGCAAGTTCACACAATAAAACCTAAGCTATGCACATAGTGAAAAGGCGCCAGGAAGCCAAAAGGTTAAAAGTGGAGCTGTGGTTTTTAACACACTGCTTCTCTCATTCAGCAGGGCAATTATATACATGATTATAGTGGAATATATATTAAATGGAGTAAGAAGAGCAATAGTTTAAAAGATCAAAGAAATATATATATATATATATATATATATATATATATATATATATATATATACATATATATTTCTGCCTGTGTCTATATCTATCTACCTATCTATGTCTATATCAACCTATGTCTATATCTGTATATACCTACATATAGTTATCTATGGATAGGTATGTATCTAAAGATACAGATACAGATATTTATAGACAGATATAGACATCGGCAGAAATGTAAAGGTGAGGGTAGAACACTGGTTCATGGTTCAGATCCAGAAAAGACACAGATACCTCCAGAAAACTGATGTTAAACCCATTATCAAAACTACCCTTAAACCTCACCCAGGACTGTAGTGCAACACACCCTTGGGATTCAAGGCTGGAATAAATATCTCCTTGGGAGAGAATCAAGTATTATAGCACATGTGCATTAAAATGTACATTTGTCTTTTAACTCTACAACCACACTCTGAATGCTGAAATACTCACCTGTGGAAGAGAAGAGCTGAGACCAAAGAGAGAAAAGTATATTTGTTTCTATCATCTCAAGATGGGTCAAAGCCAAAAGCTCACTAGGTGGAAGATGGGGGAAACTGAGACAAGATGGAATCAATGAGCCTGTCTCTCTTTCCCTCCAACTCTCTGCTGATCAGTCTTTGGCTCCCTCTCACGATACAGCCCCTCCTTCTGTTATTCCTTGTTGGGTTCATGTCTTCTTTGGCCTCCATCTCTCTTTTCTGTTACCATTTTGCAAAATCATGTAAATTAAGGCAGCCAAAGAAGAGAAGAGAAGAGACTACACAGAAAGTGATTACCAAAGAAGTGCTCTTTCAGTCCTTTCCACATTGGAAAAGCCTAACAAGGAAACCGAGAAGAAGAAATACTAAGAAACCCTGACCACTAAGGAAACTTAGCTTCTGCCACTTTGTTTTTTCAAGCCATCACAACTGAGTGGAACTGATTTACAATTGTTAAGCCTTTCCCTTTGAGTTTAGAGATCACTTCTATTGGCAGAGTTAGACTGAGATACATTCATTTCCAATATGTACAGTTTGCACATGCATAGTATTGGTTTTTCTCAATGAAATTTATTTGTTGGTTGATTGGTTGGCTGACCTGTTGACTGGCTGGCTGGCTGACTGGCTGATTAGTTGATTAGGTGTATTTTTTCCAGTGCTTAGGATGTAGTTCAGGGCTAGTGGAAATTAGGCGAGTTAGAAGACATAAAGAGGCTATCTAAATCTAACTTCTTTGAGATGATCAAAAGGCTGTTCTCTGAAGTCTTTACAACAAACAGACAGAAAGAATTAAAAGCATGTCCAGAAAAATGGTGTCCTGACGGTTACCTGCATTTTGAATAGACCTGACACATTTTACTATTCTAGAATAATTTTCTAAAGATTAGAAATTGCTAAAGATATTTTTCCAGCTCAGAAAGTATAAAGATCATCGTCAAGGGCCAATATCTTCAAGTCCTCCTTTTGTCTACTTCTCCTTATTCATTCTGTCATTGAAAAATAAATTCTTCATAAAACTCCTTGTTTTTTATGCACAAATCTCAAGGATATTTGGTTTATTATATAAACTGGGAAGTGAATCCAAGAGTATAGAATATTTGATTCACTCAGCAAACATCTGCTGAATACTTACTATATACAAAACTCCCTTTCACCAAGACAAAGACCCAGGAGCCAGACATGAGCTAAGCTGCATTGTAAATTTTCCCTCTTGCCTCCCCACATCACCCTCCAGAACACAATTCCTATTTCCAGATCTTCTCTTGAACTGGTATCCCCTTCCATCCTGCATTCTGTCTCATCAGACAGACAGAATAAGGAAAATCTGATTCTATCTCAACAGGAAGTAGTAAACCCAAACTGAGCTTGTAGACCATCTACACCTGCCAAACGGAAGATGACAGGTCCCGTGCCTTCTAGGCCACTTCTCTCACCAACCTGAGGAAAGCAGTCCCTGACTTCCTAAGAGATCCAAACTGAAGAATGTATTGACACATATCAAAAATGCTACTTTCAACCTCTTACCACATAATTTTATTTCTTCTATAATCTCACAGTTATTGGAGATTGGAGAATTTAATCCAAAGTCATTCAATATTATGATTCAATGTTGAAGAGGAAATCCTGTCAAAATGACCATTCTTTACCTCTTACCTCTTTACAATCTTAAATCTACCAACCACTCCTCTCAAACTGGACAGGCATGGGGAAGAGAGCTATCTGATAAGACAGTGTCGGGTGGGGAACAAAGACACAAAGCTCACTCTCCTAGACAGACAATTTTCCCCTCAGAAGAAGACACAATGTTTTATATTAAAATAAGCCCTGCCAGTCATTAAAATTATGCTTATCATCCTTTGCGCTCAGGAGGATGAGATGTGGAGGATTTTATTTGAATCCACCTGGGGCAGGATTAAGTCCATGAGATTCATTTCCAATTACAGAGCAATAAGCCAGAAATGGAGCTGCAGCTCTAGTGGTCGAGTGCCAGCCTTGAGTAAAAAAGCTAAGGAATAACACCCAGGCCTTGAGTTTAAGCCCCAGTTTTAGCACATATGTGTGCATGCATGCACATGCATGAGCTTGCTCACGCATGCACGCATGCACACACACTCACACACTCACACACACACTCCCCTTAATGATTAATAAAATGAACAAGTAGTTAAAGGTAAAACTACAAGGACCAGTGAAGTGGCTCACATCTGGTATCCCAGCTGCATGTAGGTAGAGATAGGGACAATCAAGATTTCCACCAGTCCGATCAAAAAACTCTCAAGATCCCATCTGAACAACAACAAAAAAATTCCTGAGACCTCTTCTCAACCAATAAAAAGCTAGGTTTAATGACATGGGCCTGTCACCCCAGCTGAAGTAGGTAGATTAAAGAATATTATAGACCAGAACCACCAGGGCATAAATGCCAAGACGGTATTTGAAGAAAAAAGAAAAAAAAAACTAAAGAAGAAGGGGCTAATGTTGATAAGAAATGTACTCATTATCTTGCCCATGTAATTGTAACCCCTTTGTACATTATTTTCACAATAAAATAAAAAATGAAGAAGGGGCTGAAAGCATGATAGAGCACCTGCCTAGTTAGCACAGGTTTCTAAAATCAGGTCCCAGTTTTGTATACAGAAAAAACTTCTACTAAAGGGGTCCACAATATCGAAACTTCCTGCAAATAACCCTCTTGCCTTTAAATATTCTTTAGTGAAACTTTTGAGAAATGTTTCACCCATACTCTGAATTTTATCTTATCTTTGTCCCCTAGAACATACAAGAATAGCTAAGACAGTATATGGTATAAATAGGACACTCACTAAAGTTTGCAAAACTAATGACAACATTATCAATAACAAAAGACCTTTTTTAGTAACTTTTGGTTGAAAGGATAGGTGGACCAACAGCTACATCAAGAAACTGGGTAAAAGCAATCCAATTTACCAAAACAGCCAATGGTTGTCATGGTAAGTTCAGGTGAACCAACTCAAGTGGACTTCTTTTCTACTGTGACAAGTTCAGTAAAGCAAATATTGTATTTGTTAACCTCACAATGAAAGGTGGGGTTTAGGAGACAAATCTACCAGGTGAGACTCATGCTAATTAAATATAATAACCTATGAACGTTTGGAAAGGCATATGATAGTAATAATTCTACCAATGAGATGAAGTCCTGATTGGTGGAATGATCTTTAAAAACAAAAAAAGTTCAATAATCATTTAAAAGTTAACCATCTGTTCCTATACTGAATAACTTTGGAAAGATCGTATGTACACAAATATGGACAGTATGACTACTTCATTCCTAAAGCTGATTTATGATTTTGTTGTTGTTGTTTTTGGGTGCCAGCACTGCCCCTTGCTTATTTTGTGCAAAGCCACAACTCTTCTTCCACCTTTTTGTGGATTTAATTAAAGATGAGAATTTTCTGGACTTTTGTTTTCAGCCTAGCTTAAAATAAGATTCTCAGGTTTTAGTCTCCTGAGTAGCTAGGATTATAGAAGTGAACCCTCAAGAACAGGCTTTCATTCCTGAAAGTATTATTATTCTTAGTTAGCTGAACCAAGTTACACTGAAAGATGATTCAAAGAAAGAGCAGAATGTGCAGCCATGTTTATATTTTCCTCCCACCCTGAAGGAGACACTGGTTTCACCCCATTTGTAAATAGAAAAGATCAACTGCCACACTCACTTTCTCTACACAAGCCCTCTGATGGCAGGATGAGTCACTTGCTCCTTCTCTAGAAGCAGTTCCAGAGCCCTGTACTCCCCAGACTGGAGGTTGGGAGGGAGGCGGAACTCCTCTCTTCCCTGTCCAACCTCAAGTCTGCCTTACAAATGTGTGGAGTGCAAAGCCAGTAAGTAGTAAGCACCCTGATACACATAGGAACAAAATATCCTTTTCTGAGACTCAGGCAAACCATCAGCCAATGTACTATCTTTTCAATTTTAGTAATAACAAAAAGAGCTCAATACAATTTTAACTATAACTCCAAACAGAAAGCAGAAGAACCTTCTCAGCATTAACTGAATGGGAGAGATGGGGAATAAATAGTAGAACTAACAACTGGAGACCTGACTCCAAGGCAGGGATTGATGCAGATGAAGATGAAACTTTTCTTTGTCTTTCCTCCCTGGATGTCTTATAGTCTGGCCTGATTGCATCCCTTCCCTCCTGGGAACTAAATGAGAAATGTGGTATTCAATTATTTCTCTCATAGACAGAGATTTGTTATTTTATTCTATTGTGTAATAAGCCAGTTCTTCTGTTCCTGAGAACAGAGTGTGGTGGTCACTCGTGAACACCTGTGTACAAGGCCCGGTGAGTGCTGGGCAATTGTGAACACCTGTGTACAATGCCTTGTGTGTAGTGGGCACTTGTGAACAATCTGAGCCTAAGCACAACCAAGTTTCCTTGCCTACCTGGAGGATGCTGAATGGGCTCGCTACCTGGGCAGGAGCCTGGTCTACGGATCCCTGCATCCTGACAGCCCTGCCAGGGGTCAGCCTGCTACCTGGCTCCTTGGAGATCCCTCAGGCCTCTCCTGGGAAAAGCCAAGTGAGCAGGAGAAAGGGGCCCAGAAAGGGACTGAGACTGAACACCCCAAAAGTCACCACCACCACCACCACCACCATCACCACATGCACACCTGGGAATGAGTCTGGCTTTGCCCCCAGTCCTCCCTGGAAGTCTCACTAAGAGCAGCCTTCGGGCCTTGCCCGGCTCCCCAGGACATCCGGGCCACCTTCCCAGTCCTCATCCTCGTTGTCCTCATCCTCGTCCTTGTGGTGCTGGTGGTCGTGGTGCTGGTGGTCGTGGTTGAGGCTGTGGTGGTTTTGGTTGTGGTTGTGGACCTCGACCCCCGTTCTGGGCCCTTGGCACTCTGCTGCCCTTGGGAAGCAGCTCACAAACTCCTGGAAGGTGATGGCTCCATCGGAGTTGGAGTCCAGGCATTGGGCCATGGCCTAGTGTCTATGGACCGCAGACTCAGCTCACAGCACAGTGCCCTGAACTCCTCCTACTTCAGGCTGCCTGAGCAGTTCACATGGCAGCCAGTGAAGTCTGAGTGCAGCCATGCCTGGGCCCACTCTTCCAGGGCCCTAAGCACATCCGTGCTGCCAGCGCTGGCCAGGGAGCTCTTTGCTGTGAGCTGCACTTGGTCCTAGACCAGTCCAGGAGCCACACCAGGGGTCAGGCCAGGGGCTGGTCCATGCAAGGAGTGGCCAGTTCCCTAGTCTGAGGGAGGGGGGCTAACCACTGGCGGAAGTGTCCGAGAGGGATGAAGCATCCAGGCCGGTAACCGTGGCCGGGCGAGCGGGGCTTCCACCTGGTTCCTGGGACTCGGGGCGATGCGCCCTGACCTCCCTGGAGCACCCAGCATGCAGCACTGGCTGCTCATTTCACAGGACCTGACTTTGCCCTCCAAGGCAGGGATGAAGGCTCGGTCTCTAGCCTCCACCTCCAGCTGTGAGCTTCTGCTTTCCTGGACATGGTGGGACAGGCCTGGGTGGGGCGGAGCAAGGCAGGGGGGCAGAGCCGGGATAGGGTGAGGCAGCGGTGGGGCTGGGGCCCGGCCTGCCGAGCTTTGCGGGGCAGAAGGATGACCAGCAGGAGTAGAATGCCTAGGCAAAAACGGTAGCTTGGAGGCCTTTCTGTTCCGGAACCAGACAGGCAACTCGGGCAGTCCAGCCTCTGCATGTTTCATTCAGCTGTGGTGCACTATGGCTGCCGCACAGCGGGGATCCATGGCTCTCTGGCCTGCTGGCAAGGTCTGAGGGCTCCCTGGCCTCAGGATGGGCCCTGCACTCAGGCTGCCCCAGCCATCACCTCAGAGGCCTGAGTTAGAGGGAGTGTCTGAGGACATGGGGCGGCTCATGCGGTGAAATGGGTCTCCTCTTGGAAGCAGGTTTAGTCCATGTCTTCCTGCGGCTCCGCAGCCGGTCTCTCCACACACTATAAGCCGCTTTTCAGTGCATCTGTTAACCCTAGGGCTTTCCAGCTGCTTCAGACCATTACTAAATATCTTCCCCATCCGACATGCACAGTGGAGTCTTTCCAAACAAGTTCATGTTTTAAACCACATCGTGGGCATGGTTCAGCGTTGGCCTGGCAGCCTCCAGTCAGAGTCTCCACTTCACCTTCCACCCTGGTTTCTGAATTTTTACACCCCTTCCCTGGAGCCCTTCCTTGGAAGTCATCGAGAACACAGGCTTGCAAATACGGTGAGTTATCTCCACCTCTCCACAAGTGTCTGTCTTCTCCACCCACACGGCCATGGCCAATGCAAGCCATCACATACAGTGTGGACACAGTAACTTTGTAATGTCCTCATAACCCTCACCTTTAACCGGGCAAGGCTCAGGTAGGAGGTTGGCCACAGCTTAGAGTCTGGCAGTGGCCGGCAGAGGCTGGCAGTGGCTGGCAGTGGATGGCAGAGGCTGGCAGTGGCCGGCAGTGTCTGGTGGAGACTGGCAGTGAGTTGGTCCTAAAGTAACAGTATTCCCAGAGTGGGCAGGTGGAGTACTTTTCAGCTCTCAGCTTGTACTTGCTGATACTTCATTGGCCATGGCAAGTCACCTGACAAGCTCTGAGCACATGTAAGAGGGAACTACACAGCCATTTATACAGAAAGATATGCCTCATTGGAGGTTCTTGTTACGGCAGTAAACTACACCCGGGTAACTGGACATTCTACTACATCTTCTTGGGGTCTTAATCTACCATTCTCCTATTCATCCTATACCACCTGGGCTTGAACACAGGGCCTTACACTAGCTCAGCTTTTCTGCTCACAACTGGCACTCTACCACTTGAGCCACACCTCCAATTCAACTTTTTTGCTGGTTAATCTAAGGTAAAAATCTGGAGGCTTTATGTGTCTAAACTAGCTTCAAACCATAAGTACTTGCTGGACAGTCCTTTTAAAACACTAATTATTCCATTATTTACCAGTTCAATGAGTCCCAGTCAGATGACAGTTTTGTTCCATAGGATACACACAATATTTGAAGACATTTTTAGTTTCCTCATTTGAAGTGTTTCCTACTGGTATTTATTAGATAGATGCTAGTAATAATAGTTCATATCATGTAAAAGCCTCTATCCCCTCATCCCATTAAAGCAAATTACCTGATCAAAAATGCTAGTAGTGATAAAGCTGAGAAAGCTAACAAGAAACAAAAGGCCTTCTCTCTTCCATCTAAGCCATTTCTCAGCTTCAGTAGGATTCTGCTTTTCTGAATATGGTTCCACAATTTCATTGTGATTTGACACTTAACAAATGCGACACTCAGAGTGTTCTTATATCAGTTCAAGTAAGAGCTTCAGGAAAGTTTTTGAAGATCTCCATGAGTGCTCTTAGGAAAAGCCAAGGTTTTGTGATGTAATATAATGTTGTTTTCAAGCAACAGAGGAAAGAATGAAACAGGAAACCTTCCTTTTCTATTCTTGCATCCAGGAACAACCAGACAGGAATTGGAACTAAAAGTGGAGTCTTTGAGCCAGTGAATTGGATGGAATAAGGATCCATCATGCCTTTTAGAAAGATCAGCTTGCTCTCTGGGTGCTCAAGAAGTTTAAAAATTAGAGATAATCTTGTTAGAGCATGTTTTTAAAATAGTGAAAAGATATCCTTGCAAAAGAAGGTTTGTGATCAAATACTTTCATAAAAAAATTGAAAAACATTCCTATCATTTCCTTCTGGGATGAAATACAGATATGTATTTCTTAGTTGAATTTTATTATGAAAGCTTTTAGTTCAAGGTTTTGGTTGGAATTCCTATGAATTTTCCAGAGTAATGGCTGTTGAGAACATAATTTGGAAAACTTCATGGTAGACAATGACTAGGGAGGGCTACTGTAAGAAATTATTCCTTGTTTGCATCATAAATCAACCCAACATCCCAAAGCAGTATTGAGAATCAGCAATGCAACCTGCTTTTCACCTGCTGAAATAAGCTTTTAATGAAAGCCTGTTGCAATGAACCATGTATAATTTCCTTATTGCATAAGAGCATCCTCAGTAACTGTTTTACTCCTGAAGTTACTCTGCCTTAGAAAGATCTGATATTCAATTTAAGATAGACCTAGATAGCCAAGTAATGGAATACCACTAAAGGAAGTTATGGGTAGGTTTGAGAATTCTCTGAAACTTATGCACCACTGAAAGAGCTGGCATGCTGGAGTCTTTTCTCATAAGCAACTAACTACATACACATAGCTTACTATTTGAAAGAAAGTGAAAAGAAAAATATTAAAGAATTTCCTAGCACAAATGAGTCAGCATACATATTTACTTACTTATGTAATGCATATAAAAGGAAGAAAATAAAATTATACTCATATACTCTTACAGAGTAGGATACAATGGGAATACTATAGCATATTTAACTCTGATCTGTTTTATTTTTCAAATAAAGCATTAGAGATTGAGTTGAACTTTTCACTTCATCGTATTTTTCTGGAACTCATCTACAACATTATCTATGTGCTCTATTAGCAGATATTAGGCTTGGATGAACTTCTTATTATTAAACACCAGACATCTTTATTGTGCTCCAAAGTGAATCACACACTATTTTACAAGTCAAACCAGATTGTTGCTGACATTCGTTCCTGGAACTGAGGGAGGAATGCTGCGTTCAAAACTTTTGATCTCTTCTGTAATGATGGAACAAGACTCCTGTGTCATTTTCCCACATTTTCCCACATGTACACAATATGGTTCTTGAACATCTTGCTCCTCTCAGTTGAAACAAAACTTTATCATTTATAGTATGTGTAGCAAAAACAAAAATGGCTCTCAGTTTAATTGGTTATCAAAAACAGCTAACTGTTTAAAATATTATTCTACAAGAGCTCCCAAATTCCCTCCCTTTAGTGTTCAAGCTCTGAACACTACAGGGAACAGGACCCAAGAACATGATGAGAAATCAGGGCTGTGATAACTTTAGATGAAATGAAACTCTCTTCCCCTGCTGCCTGTGAAGAGAGGAACTATCATAACATGAGAAGGCTGGGCAGCTAGGTCCTGAGCAACCGTTTAGGAAGCCTAGAAGATATCTGAGGAAGGCCTCTAGGAGCTGAGGATGACCATACTCACAGCCAGCAAGGAAGGATGCCTTGGTCCTAAAACCGAGAAGGATTGAATATGGCCAACCTCCAGAATGAGCTTGGAAGAGGACTCTGGGTATAAAATGAGAACACAGCCCCAGCTAGAAATAAGGCCTTGATTCTAACCTTCTGAGACCCTGATCCAAGGACCCAGTTAACCTGTTCCTTGACTTAGTGGACTGTGAGACAATAAATGTGACTTGTTTTGAGCTGTGAATCTTGTGGTGATCTGTTTTCAGTGACATAATACTGATATTCAAATGTAAATTTGCTTTCTTGAAGAAGAGGGAAAAGAAAGGAGACAGAATAAAGTTTAAAAATGCTGAGGAAGGCTGATAGCAAACTATGACATGTAGTACCTCTGAAAACTAATTATCATATAATCTTAAGTTAAAAACTGGACACACAGCTCGTACAGAGCACATAGGGAACTGATTAAAAGAAATCTTCCCTTGTATTTCCTCCACGGATCCTTTGAACTACATCAGTTTTGAAGTTGCCTTAGTCATAAATGTTTCTTCAAACCATTTCTTGAAAATTTGTGCTCCAATGCACATTGGAACATAACCTTAGTCACATACTAAATTCATCTGTGACATAATGATTTAAAAATCTACTGCTAAGCCAGTAATCCTAGTTTATGCTTGTAATTCTAGCTACTCAGAAGGCTGAGATCTGTGGGTTGTGGTTCAAAGCTAGTCTGAGCCCGAAAATCTATGAGACACTTTTGTCTTCAATTAAGCACCAAAAAGCTGTAGTGACCTTTGGCTTAAATGGCAGTGAAAAAGTTGAGGGATAGCCCCAGACCCTAAGTTCAAGCCCTAGTATCAGTATAGAAAAGAAAGAGTAGAGAAATCTGATGGCAGAAAATCATCTTCAAAGATGTCACACAAACTTAAAAACCTTTAAAAGATTGCACAAACAAATAGTTAAAAGCTAATCTACACTGGACAAAAAGTAATTGAAATGGCCAGCCCTGTTGAGGTGGAGGCATGGGTCAGTGGGTAGAACACTTGTCAGTGAGTGAAAGTATCCTGTACTGAGTTCAAGTCCCAGTCTCAAAAAAATTAATCTTCAAGCAGAAAAATTGAAAACTTCTGTAAAATAGTGAAATGAAGTACTATAGCTTGAACTCAGAGCCAAGTACTCTTAGTCTGCTTTTCCACTCAAAGATGACACACTACCACCTAAGCCACAGCTCCACTTCTTTTGCAGGTTTGCTGGAGGTAAAAGTCTCATGAATGTGTTTGCCTGACCTGGCTTTATACTGGGATCCTCACGTCTCTGCTGAGGGTACAACTACCTTGAGGCCTAACCTCTCAATGTCCAGAAATATTCTAAAAATATAAAACTCATTGTGTGCTTCCTGCTAATTATATATTAATAATATGGAATTTATAGAGGAGCTATACATTTCACTGTACTCTCCATTTGGCTCCATAAATACTGAAATCTGGTATGCCATTGTGTTAACTTCAAACTGAGATCCTCAGACCCCAGCCTTCTCAGTAGCTAGGATTTTAGGCATAAGCTACTGGCACTCAGCTTGGTAAAAAATTGGGTTGCAATGATTATTCAAATGAATCAATTTTGAAAATGTCTTCTTTCCTAACAATTTCATAATTATGGAAATTCTGAAATCTTCAAAATAGATTTAAATTCAGTAATCCTGATATTTCTTCTCTCAAAATATTATTGAACAGAGAAGCATTTTTTTTAAATCAGTAACAGGAGTTTGTTTGTAATAACTAAGCCTTGGATTAAAGAAAAATTTAATAGAAATATGAGCAAATAAGCAGCCTGAGCAGTGTGCTTCAATCTGCTCACCTCCTAAATCCTTTCCTATATTAACCCAGTTCATCCCCTTTCTGGCCCTGGTGTTGGTGTTTTCCTTTTGTAATTGATGAAGAAACAGAAACACAGAGGAGTTTAGATAACTTAACCAAGGTCACACAGCTAATAAAAGAGCTGTAGTTTGGACCTGAGAATTGTACTCCATAGTCCACATCAATTCTAGCTCTCAAATTAAATGAAAGCTATTCCCATGTATGTATGTAAACATAAAATGTTTCCCGTCCACACTCTGAGTGCTTTATTAGTTAGAAGTCTTATTGCTTCACACAGAGAATGTCCTGTGATTCTCATTAGTAGCAGTCTGTTAGCAAATGAGTAAACAGGACTCCAATTTTGTCTCACTGTACTATTCAGTTCTGGCTCACTCTAAATCTTGACAAAAATGCTTGTGGTTGCACCACAAAATGCAGACACTCATTTCTATTGGGTGGTTTTGGAAGCACAAGGATTACTTTAAGGAAACATATCCATTCATGTGGGGAAGATCACATGAGGGCAGGTTTCATGTTTATTTAATGCGTTTCTCTCAGAATAAGTTAGCCAGCAGTGGAACTTCCCGTCACTATTAGAATGGAAACTTCTTTCCTCTCGTAATGGAGTAGGTCTTGCTAAACTAGGCAACCCTACTCAGGGACACCTGTAATTTCAAGAGTTGTAGTAAAACAATGAAACACATGAGTGTTTATCAAATATTTACCTATTAATCAACTCTCCATAAACTGAACTACTGAAGTACTGGCTTGGGTGCCTTAAAAACTGTGCTGTAACTGAATTAATTTACATTTGGGTCAACTGAATGTTTTATTCAAGGCAGGGAAGTAAAATATAAATGGAAGCATCCACTAGATAATCCTATGAGAGTGCCAGGAGGATCAATGAAATGGGAATGTTGCCATGGTTATCAGGAAACAGAGCTGGGACTGTCATTATCAGGAAGATATTGAAAATGTGACCCAATAAACTCATAACACTGGAGACATTCTGTCCTCTGTACCTTAATTATTGTGATCTTGGATTTAGGAAGGAAGCTTGAATGGAGAAAAGTATCTTCTTACCAGTTGGCAATGTATAATTCTTAGAACGTTTTGCCAGTTATGTGGCACAGCCCATCTTGAAAATGAAGGTAATTTTCTAAATGGAAAATGTTATAAACTTATCAATCATTCACGGAAGCCCACTGCCATGGCTACCCGGAGAAAACTCTGGTTCCAAATGAATAACACCTTTCTGTAGTTCCATGTCAGTATGGGGAGCTAGCTGCTCTTGTTTCAAAGGACACAATTTGAAGTTCACATTTCACAGGGCCTTATAGCCTGTCACAGCACACTCTGTATTCACTCTCCATTACAGTTCAGCTAGGCTTAAAGGGGAAGCTCAAATATATATATATATATAGTAAGCACACCAAAGGGATCATAATGCTCATCTTTATATAGATTATTAGCAGATGAAGCACAGGTGTACCTCAGCAACTCTGGCACTCAAGAGTCAGACACAAGATGCTCTCAAGTTTGAGGCCAAGCTGAGCTACAAAGAAAGACTCTGTCTAAAATTTAAAACTAGAGAACACTAAAACCAGTAGCAACAAGCAAAACAGGCAATCGCTAAGACAGACAAAAACAGAAGGCAATTGCCATCTGTAATAGGATCTAGACACAAGTTAGATCCAAATTAAAATTAGACTCAGGTAGCAATGAAGTAAACTTACTGCATCTTCCTTGGAACTTGTTTTGACTATCTTTCTTATATAAAAATCTATTGGACTGAGGGAAAGGAAAGGGAAGGATGACGTTCCCCAAAGATAGGAAATGTACTCATTTGTTAACTTATGAAATGATAGGCCCTTTCTTCCTAACAATTGTTTAAAAAATCTATTGTAATCTTACAAATGTACCTTCTATCAACTGCAAATTTGCCCGCTATAAACTGCTGCATAAATCATAAGAGGAATAATGGATAGCATCATAATCAGAAAGAAGGATGAGCTGGGAGCCAGTGGCTTACATTTATAATTCTAGCTATTCAGGAGGCTGAGATTCAGGGATCCTACTTTGAAGTCATCCCAAGTAGAAAGGGATATGAGACTGCATTCCCAAAAATGTTTAGCAAAATAATTATTCTGGAAGGCTGACAGAAGTGGTAGAATGCTAGCTGAGTGCTAGGCTCTGATTTCAAATCCTGACACTTGGAAAAAAGCAAAAAGAAAAGGAAGAGTGACATTGTAGTGTAGAAAATGGAAATGGAAATATGTCTGATTTACAAATTAAATAGAAATTTGCAAGACCAGTGATCTACAAATATCAAGGTATATATCTGTAGTAAATGAGTGAAAATGCTCAGGTAGTTTAATTGATCTGCAGGGAAATCATATCTATAATATAAACAAAATAAAAAAATAAACAGCAAAAAATCCCATCAATAAATGGCCAAATGAATGAGACAGTTCTCAAAAGTACGAATGGGGGGCTGGGAATGTGGCTCAGTGTTAGAGTGCTTGCCTACCATGCATGAAGTCCTGGGTTCGATTCTTTAGTACCACAAACACAGAAAAATCCGGAAGTGGTGCTGTGGCTCAAGTGGTAGAGCACTAGCCTTGAGCAAAAGAAGCTCACAGACAGTCATCAAATCTACATTGAGATTCCATCTCATCTCAGTCAAAACAACTGTTATCAGAAGGGAAAAATATCCACAAATAGCAGCAGATACTAGATGCAAAAAGAATACCCTCTTAATGTGGGTGGGGGATGTAGAGGAAATGTTTGTATGTATGTGCTGTGTGTATGTGTTTATGTGTGTGTGTATATCTCCTTGTGTATTTATGTTAAACACAAGGAGAATTATTCACAATAATAAAGAACAGAAAATGTTATTTGCAGGTGGACCTGAATATAATTATGGTGATAAAAAATAAGTCAGATGTGGAAAAAGCATATTTTCTCTCATAGGAAAAAACTAGATTTTAAGAGAAAAATTGGAAGTAGAAAGAGTATGGTTTTGGAAGAGAAAGAGGATCTGTGTGAGAAGACCAAGAAATGATGATGGTGGTGAATATGGTCAAAGTATACTATGCACATGCATGATATGTCATGTAACATTAATATATGCTGGCATGAGAAAAATAAAACATCAAGAATTAAAAATAAAGTATATAATATATTGATATTCACAAAGTTGTGAATCTGTCATCACTAATTCCAGAATATTTTGAAAATTCTGCCCTGCACACATTAGTTATTTACTTTCCATTCCATCTTCCCCCTCAGCTCCTGAACAAAATTAATTCCTTCATTTCTCTATCTTCTATGCATGTCCTATGACTGGAGTCCTACAATAGTGTGATCTTTTCTTAGCATAATGTTAATTTACCATAATTATTTTCAAGATTCATCCATGTATAGCATAGACCTGCACGTCATTCCTTTTTATGGTTAAATATCTTATTGTATGGTTATGCTCCATTTTGTTTATTCATTAGTTGAAGGGCTAGTTTCTAATGCTTACCACGCTGGGAACACATACAGGGAGCACAAAGTTTGGTCAGGAGGCAGTAAGAGACTAGGCAAAACACAGGCAAGACCCAACAGAGTGAATTTTATGGAAGCAACCACTGAGGCACAAAAGAAGATTTAGAATGTGTTAATTTGAATAAATCTAACAGCCTCTACAGCATAGGGCCCGACTAGTTGTGGTAAGTCTTTTACCTGGTCCTCACATTTCAGACCATTCCCCAGCAGATGGGTAGTGGCATAAAGTGTGGTAATCCCTGGAAAGGATATTCTCTCCAGATCAACAAGGTCCCAAGTACCAAAATGTCAGAATAAAAAGTTGTCTTTGAGCCAGGCACCAGTGGCTCACACCTGT
Source organism: Dipodomys merriami (assembly GCF_024711535.1). Classification (NCBI taxonomy): domain Eukaryota; kingdom Metazoa; phylum Chordata; class Mammalia; order Rodentia; family Heteromyidae; genus Dipodomys; species Dipodomys merriami. The sequence goes on from NW_027206587.1 coordinate 198,026, forward strand.
CATCCTAGTTTCTCTGGAAGCTGAGATCTGAGGATCACAGTTCAAAACCAGCCCAGGAAGGAATGTCTGTGAGACTCTTATCTCAATAAACCACCAGATAACCAGAAGTGGCGCTGTGGCTCAAGTGGTAGAGTGTTCGCCTTGAGCTGAAGAGCTGAGGAATAGCACCCAGGCCCAGAGTTCAAGCCCCATGAAAAGTGGTCACTACACATCTATAGTGACCACTTCCTTCTGGCCACCTTCAACTTCTTTTAATTGGTCTACAGAGAGGACAAAACTAAAGAAGAGAGCTTCTGCTAGTAACTAAAGTATAGTACCCAAGGACATAATTTTTCACTTGATATGGTCATACATACAGCATAATGAAGTTGTAGAAATCACTTGCCACTATAGAGTTTTCATTGAAACACAACTTTTTCTTTTAAAAAAACTGCTCAATCGTGAGCAGATAATTAACAACCTTTTATGATAACCTAATAAAATATTATACATTAGTACTTCAATGTGTTAGTACTTACTTAAGTTCTTTTCATTTCTTAAGATTAACTGAAGTGTTTATAGGTGAGTTTTGCTTTAAATTATCCCAAAAAACAAACAGAAAAGCTAAAGGCACTGATGACACAAAATAGAAATAGTAATAATAATTAAGACTTGAAGATGAATCCATTAAAACTACAGATGGGAACCGGTGGCTCACACCTGTAATCCTCCATACCCAAGAGGCTGAGCTCTGAGGATCAGAATTCCAAGCCAGCCAGGGCAGGAGACTCTGCAATACTCTTATCTCCAATAAACGACTCAAAAAGAAGGAGGAGGAGGAAGAAGAGGAGGTGGACGAGGAGGAGTTGGAGGAGGAGGTGGAGGAGGAGGAGGTTGAGGAGGAGAAGGAGGAGGTGGGGGCAGAGAAGAAGAGAAGGAGGAGGAGGAGGAAGAGGAGGAGGAAGAGGAGGAGGAGGGGGAGGAGGAGGAGGAGGATGAAGCCACCACAAGCAGTGCTAAGGCTCAAATGGTACAGCAATAGCCTTGAGCAAAAAGAAGCTTAGGACAGTGGCCAGGTCCAGAATTCAAGCCCCAGGACCGGCAAAATCAATCAATCAAACAAACAAACAAAAAACACTTTGCAATACCTTTGTCTGTGCATGAATACAGTATTCACATAATAAACCCTTTAAAACCAAGGTGAGATGCACAGGAAAAAGAAGTATTAAAATTTGCAATCAGTGTAGGAGAGTAACTTTATAGAAACCCAATTCATATACGATATGTATTTATACTATTATGAATCAAAACTCCATCCCTTTTCCTTAAATTCCGGGATTGCTTAAGTGACTTGATCTTTTTTCTAGTTCCAAATATCTGCAGGCTAATATTGACACAGGTTGATCGAATTCTTGTTGAAGTAGTTTTATGCTAAACAATGGGATCCTAAGGGTGAGGTAAAGCATGTTGTGATATTTTCTGATGAGAGTTTGATCCAATTAGGAAATTTCACTAATCAAAGACCCTTCACTCTCAAGAGAGCTTTACTGAATAGCAGTAAAGGTTGCTTAATTAATAAGATTAAAACACCCTTCAGAAACAAGATCAGTATGACATTTCTATCTGTGTCAAGAAACCATCCTCCAAATATAGCACTGTGAAATCTTGGTGGGAATATTTGGTCAGAATGATCAGAAGGAAGGGAAAGAGGGAAGGGAAGGGAAGGGGAGACTATTGATATTTGTACATCTATTAGTTATTGGTTCTAAATAGTATTTCCTTAGAGTTTCCATAAAATAACCAATTATTTTTTGCTTAAGAAAATTATTTCTGCTGTAACAATTAAAAACCTATTTTAAAAAATCCCCAAATGATACATGTAAACCAAGCGATAGAGGAAATTAGTAAAAGAAACCATTCTCTGAGAGTAATTTCCTCATGGTGCCTGTAAACTGAGGGAAAGAAATTGCAAGAAACATTCAATGTATCTGTGTAAGTAAACTTAAGAAACTTAAATTACTATATGCAACTACAATGGGGAAAAGACAGATAAACTTTGATGAGGTACCTTGAATAAGAGCCACGAAGCCCACATCTGTGGCCCCATAGCAACTTATCTACTACTATCAACTATTCTGCCTGGACCAGGACCTTGTCTCCTGAAATTCAGGATACACATTTAGCTTCTGGGAGCATTCATTAGAAATGCTTCAGAACAAGGAGTGATTAGAAGGAGATTTAGTTACTAAGACAGCAGGTGAAGCAAATACCCTGACACCATCACTGTAGAAACCAACTCCCACAGTGTAAACAGATGGGCCAAAGAAGGAGGAAGAAAATGACTGTATAATTAAAACCAGCGTGTTCTGTGTAGACACAGGCTGCCATTCTTCTTACAGGATGGTTTAATGGTGCCAACTTCCTTTCTGAGGTCATAGATTCCATCAGGGGAAATAAGTCATTCAATTCCCATAGGTGTTTGTCCAAACAGCCAACATGGTCATTAAAATTATAGTTATAAAGCACTTTTAATTAACTGAGAAAAATGATAATTAAATAAAAATGATATCTGTAGAAATGGTTTATATACTTTATAATTTCCAAATTTAATCTCCAAATATTTTGTAACCTTTTCAGAGACCAACCATATTGTTCAGAAAAAAGAGAGAATTTAGAGGTATGTTTCTTCTTCCTTGATCTAAGCTTGCCAGAACTGAATTCCGCTTTTCTTTTCTGGAGATAACAGGCCCATGAGAACAACCGTTGCTAGGCACAGAATATCAGAAAATGACACTCAGAGGAGAGGCTTACAGACAGGACTGAGAAGCCTCTCAAAGTCCCAGCTCTGCCAACATGAAGGATCTGGGTGGGTGCTGGAGTGGGTGCTGCTGGCCAGGTAAGATGTGGAGAAAGGACTAGAAGATGCTTTGAGTCACAATGCCTGTGTCCTAACATTGTGCAAAGTGCTTTCTCTGTCTTCATGTCTGAGGGGTCCAGTCACTTCTGTGCTTCACATGGGAGTTTGATATTGTATTGTATTGTATAGGTTGACATGCAGATGCTGTGAAAATGAAGTCACATAAACAAGTGAATAATCTTAACATTACTGTTGCACTTTTGACTTTCTCTATTACTTCTTGGAGCTTTAGACCTTTATTTAAAGCAGAGCCTTATACTAAGAGGTGCTCTCCTGTAACATCTCTGTGTTCTGACTTTTATCACGTATAAACTACATCCTGATTTTACAAGACGGAGACCTCTGAGTAAAGAAGCTGAGGAGGAGCAGAAGCTGCTTTCTGTGGTGTCAAGGTGACTGGTCACTATTGTTCTTTGCATACATGGGATTCAGTACAGCTAGCCTGAGTCATGAGAGGGATAAAGTAATGGCTACTATTATGAGGACACGATAAGGAGTAGATGTAGAAGATTATGAAGACCGTAGCTAGATTCAAAAGTCCCTTCTCTGGAAGTGGCATTATAGCTCAATTGGTAGAGTGCTAGCCTTGAGTTGAAGAGCTGAGGGACAGTGCTCATGCCCAGAGTTCAAGGTCCACGACCAACAAAATAAGAGTCCTTTCTTTGCACCCTTCTCCCTGCCCCATCCTACTTACTCCTGTACTACAGACCAGCAGACCCTCTATTCACAGGACTGGTCCTAGTTACAAGTTTGTACATTTTATTATCTGTAGCCTATTGAACAAGCATCCCAACACTACTCACTTTTGGAAACTGCTATGTCCAGACCCCCTCTGTCAGATGTGTAGCAAGACAGTGGTGGAGGCCAGTCACTTGCTATCTCAAGCATCTGTGAAAGTCGCTGACTCTTCAGGGTCTCCATTAGTTTCCAAAACTCTTGTGAAAAAGTCATCTGCATCACTGAACACTCCTCTCTCAGAAAACCTAGCAGAAAATGTAATTCCAGCTACAACACCCGAGCCTTCTCTAACTCTACCCTCCACAGACTCTCCCAAGCAGGTGATCTTACCACCAGATCATGCTCTGTCACTAGAGACTATGTTTCCTTTGGAAACTAAGTTTCAAGCAGCTCCATTACCATCCCAACAACTCGCCTCAAATCTTCCTCCCCTAGAACATCATACTTGGGGAATAGGAGATGTTCTCCAACATGCTTCCACTTGTGGAATGACTGGCAAAGCTTCTGACTTGCCCAGTCATGACCCACTAACCAGAGAATTGTCCTGCAGAGAGCTGGGTGTGAAAAGCCCGCCCCCTTGTGAGTTAGTAGAATGCGAGGCCAAGCGGGAATCCCTTGCCCTCCATCCTTCCAAGGACTCTACTGAAGGTATTGCTGCATCCTAACAGATCGAGCCTGATAACCACGCAATTGTCAGACGTGGCATTCTAGCATTCTTGGAGATCCAAATCAAGAAGAGAGGTGGCTTCTTGATGTGGAAAGAATGGGAAAGAAAAACTGATTCTTATGCCCAACAAGATAAGCTACGATGCCAATTGAATTCTGTAGGGAAAGTGTTAGTGTCGGTTGCTGAGCAGCAGGAATTGGCAATTTCCTTTCCATTTGGGAGCTCCAACAGCAAGCAAGGGGAGCTGCACAATTAAATGCAGGCCTCATGTCCAAATCCCTATGAAGGCCATTCTCGGCAAAAGTCTATGCAACTCTTTTGGGATCTTCCATCTTTGTACAGTGAGCGTTAAGCTCCACTATCTATGGCTTAGGTGACTATTCTTTGAAATTTGTCTCCTTCAATATAATCTCCAACGTCTTCACAGACCACAAATCGCCAGTAATCCCTGACCCTAAACTTCTGCCATTGCCTGAGATCCAATCTCAAGTCTTGCCTGAGGCTTTGCACCAACATCTTCTAGGAACCCAGGCACAGGCCCAGCTTCACTCTCTGCTCCATGGCCTGCCATCTCCTGAACCTCAGGTTAGGGCTTCTGGAGTCTGTTTTCATGGACTGCAGAGTGAGGCACAGCTCCTTACACCATCTGAAATTTGTCACCCAGAACATAATATATTGCAGAAAAAGCAAGAGAATTTGTAGGATTTACCCTCTGTGGTCCAGAGATCTCGGGAAGACTTTTGTTCTCCAGCTCCAAAACTTCCATTGGTCAGACAGTAATCTAAAGCTAAAGTTATGGTCTCCATCCTTCCTAGTAATTTCCCCCTCACCGGTGACCTGCGGCAAGAACTAGAGCATCAGAAAGAGGCTCATCCAGCAGCACTGGGGCCTGCCCCCAGGATCCAGGAGTCTCTGTTCCTGGTAAGTCGTAGGATAGAAATTCCCCAAAGCTCTGAGTCTAACAGCAGTCAGAGTCTCTCATGGATTTCCTCCTTTAAACATCAGAAGTGCAAACATCCAAACTTTGAATCTAGCTAACTTTAAAGTTTTAATGAGAAGAGCATAGAGATACCTCTGGTAGATGAGGAAGTAGGGAAGGAACAAGGACACAGTGCAGAGACTGGCCCCAAAGACCATCTGTCCAATGCCTCAGTGGGGGCTCCACATAATAGCTCACAGTGTCAGTCTGAGTCAAATTCTGAAAGTTTCACAGGGATTGTGTCAGGCAATGATTTTAGTACCCGACTGGTAATTCTGCATCAGAAACAATTCAAGGATGCCTGGAAGTACATTGGAACAAGAAATTTACAGAAATCAAAGAGTATCAGGTTCCTGGGACTGTGCATGGTTCATGTCATTCCAACAGCATGTACTTGCCCTTGTGTGAAAAATCCCCTAGCCAAAAGAAACAGAGAGATTTGGCACTACTCGTAGGGAAGGACAGAAGTCTGGCCACACCCCATGATATTTCTTTCCCTGATTCCAGCAAGTCAAATATCGTGGCAGACAGAATTACATTTTTTTTCAAATGAAGACAATGCAATGTCTTCCCCAGAAGGCCCAGGAATCAATAGAAACCACTTATGTGAAAGAAGGTCCATCTTGGTTTGCTCCAACTCTAAACTTTCCTCCCCATCCACCTCTTTCTGGAGTATATTCTAAACTTGGGGTATCCCAGCCCCATGGACAAAAGTCTTTTGCTAATAGCCAAAGAAGATGGGAACAACAAATTCAGCCTCACCTGTGAGCAAGAAAGAACAGTGGTTTCAGAGACAATTACTCTCTGATACCAACAAAGAGTACATTGAGAACCTACATAGAATGAAGGAGGGCAGATGGCCTTTTCTGCACCCAACACATGGTGTCCTAGAAAAAGCCAGTGTGACACAATCCATAGCAGACAATATATGCAGTCCAAATGTGTTCCTGAGGACAGCAGTGGCTGCACCTGATGCAGATGATAAGAAACAAATTTTTAGACAAAGCATTCAAAAGACTGATGAAAAAGGGATATGTTCAAAGAAAATTTCCCTATATAATATCTCTAAGGAGATATTCAAGACAAAGGAATTCTGTAATCTTCCATTAGAAGCTAAAAGCAACATCACCAATGAAAGCAAAGCTTCCGTAGTGATACCTATCAATCAAAGCAAAGCACAGGGTATCCTGACCACTAAAAAGACCCCAATAGATACATTGGTTTCCCAAGGTCTGAGTTATCAGACTTTAAAAAATGGACTTTTCAATGAATTAAAACTGAAACTGGAGAGCAGAAAGATAGGAAAGGCCCAGAGTCTTCAGGATGACCAGCCTCTGGAGTCAGATAACTTGAAAAATGTGACTTTACTTACTTTAAACTCTAGTGTCACCAGTGTGGACATGGCAGCTTCCCATGAACTGCATGAACAACTGGACAAGACAACGATCAGCAGAGGGCAGGGCCAGAAGCGTTGCACCATAGTGACCTCCACAAGGGCCAAGGTAAAAATTTTCCACAAAGTAACAATGGCACGAGTCCTCCAACACTAAAATCAGACAAGTCTGGTGGAGGAGATACATGGCTTGGGACATCACAACTCAGAAGAGGAGCTGCCATCCTCTAAATAAAACATTAAAGGAGACACCTGCGGGGACATCCTATATTCTGTTACAGAAGGGACAGCCTCCTCCTGAAAACCATTTCAGAAACCACATGAAACATTTTTGTCAGTGGCTTAGTACAGGTAAAAATGGCAAATGACAAGAAAGCTATCTTGGAAAGGGCAGTTCTCCATGATCATCTGCTCAGGCCAGAAGCCTAGGTAAAGGGAAAGCTTCTTTATCTGGGAACACTGAAAATCAGAAAGTCACCAGAGACAATGGTAAAGTCCCAGTGGCAAAATAAAGGCAGAGGCATGGAGTAGGTGTAACATGCCCCCAGGAATCCCTTGTATCTCCCATGAAGTCTGGGAAATCTCAACCAAAGGCAGAACTTCAGACACAGACAGAATGTAGCCAGGGCAAGCACCCCACAAAGCTTCCTGCTCTAAAGTGGCATGTGTCAAGTCCTACACACAAGAAGCTGCTAGTCTTAGACAGAGTTACCTTGAGAAGAACAGGCAGGGCACAGGCTCGCACAAAGAGCCAACAAAGAGTGTGCTAACTCCTGAGCGAAGGCATCTCACAGCCATGGAATACAGGGAACCAGGGCTCCACAGCAGACCCACCTGCAGACAGCAAGTGCTTCAAGTGCCTCTGGCTACCCCTACCATTCCTAATGGCAGTGTGTTGGGAGTGGTTCCCTTTTGAAAGGGAAACTTTTCCTCCATCATTTGCAGGGACAAGAGTTTCCTCCCTCAAAATAATTCATAACTTCCCCCTAATAAACCTCCAATACATTACCTTGTTCTCATCTCCAATAAATGCCCTTATAGCAGTTCCATCTTTTACATACTGTTTTGTTGGTATGGGTTTAGGGTTATCTATGGCTAGTGTTTAGGAGAAAATAAAATGAGGTTAGCTTTTCCTGACTGCCCCTATTGTCTCTATAAGAAATAGATGACCCTACTCTTGAATCCTCTTTCTCTACCAGTAAAGGTGGAGAAGATGGATCCTACCTTAGCATATTGCCAACTGCATGACAGGCTATGCTGCAATTCTTCCATCGATTAATTGTTCCTGTCCTAGAAGTGGTAGAGAAATCTTTCTCTGTACTGAGGACCAAAGGTTGATAAGTTTTGTGAACTCACTGGTTTACTCCTTTCTTTTTTGTTCTGTTTCCCTTTCATTATATTTTAATGTGAAAATACCATACATAGGGGTTACACTTACATGATCAAGGTAATAAGTAAACTTCTTAAAAAGCATTGTTGCCTCCTCCTTTGTTTCCCCTTACCATTCCTTCCCTTATCCCCCCCACACACACCGCCCAGTGCCAAAGTTGTAAAGTTTGATTTTTGACATAACGTCTTGTACAATGGGTCCATCTGTATCTCTATTTAAACAATTTGTTTTTTTCCTTTCCCTACCCAAATTATAACAACATCAAATACAATGAAAACAGGAGTTATACCATGGGCAAGGGACATACAAAGCAACAAAGAAATCATCTTATAAATATGTTAGAAACAATAGCAAGAAAGAAAAACCATTTCTTAACCCAACTGGGCAGTAACAGGTAATGACTCTGTAGGGGAGTGTTTGATGGCGTTGCTCCAGGTGGTAGGTAGAGTCAAAAAGAGGAGGTGGTACTCCTAAGGGATCATTTGTTTTAGGAGCATTTTTCGATCTTGCCGCGGATATCTCCCTACTGCTAGCAACCCAAGAGATGTGTCCTCCCCCTGGATATTTCTTCACTATGCTTAGACCAAATAACATTGTTTAGAAAATGAAAAGAAAATTCAGAATGACACACAGGGTAAGATAAAGGTGACTGTGTGAAAGATGTCTCAGAGTGACAAAGAAAATCATGAAGTAAGGAAAACAACCCTGTAACAAAAATCTTCGTATCATGCCTTTCTTCAAAGTTGATGAGAGCGCTAGAGGGCTTAATGATCTCATAGTGGCTGAACTGTACTATATATGAGACTCTCTGAGCACTGAACAACTACAGGGAAGTCATCAGGCAATAAATTCCTGTCTTTAGGGAAAGTCTTCCATCCATACTTGAGGATGATGTATCTAGTGTGTACAAGTTCACCTGTCAGGATGAAGTTGTCATCCTTGATCTAAGCTTGGTAGAGCTAGAGTGGATCACTTTTAGGTCATCCGCATGTTCCAAAAATGAGTCCTCATATACACATCCCACTAAAGTTACAGATTTTAGAGAACTTACTAGGGTCTTGTACAGAATGTTTTCACTGTTAAAATCTGTGCATATACACATGCTAAAAGAAGTTGGGTACATAGAATGTAACCTCTTATACTGGGATAGACTGAAAACTAAGAGTTTCCTACAGTGCACTTAAACATTTTCTAGAAAAAGAAAACCATTGTGCCTTCTTAGCATCAAAATGAATCTGAACATGGGGCCGAGAAGGTGGCTTAGTGGTAGAGTACTTGCCTAGCATGCATGAAGCCCTGGGGTTCCATTTCTCAGCATTAAATAAACAGAAAATACCAGAAGTGGCTCTGTGGCTCAAGTGGACAGTACTCAGGCCTTGAGTTCATGCCCCAAGACTGGAAAAACAAAATAAATAAATCTTGCCCTGCACTGGTGGCTCACACCTGTAATCCTAGCTACCCAGGAGGCTGAGATCTGAGGATCAAAGTTCAAAGCCAGCCCGGGCAGGAAAGGCCATGAAACTTTTAACTCCAATAAACCACCAGAAAACCGGAAGTGGTGCTGTGGCTCAAGTGGTAGAGAGCTACCCTTGAGCTGAAGAGGTGAGGGACAGCACTCAGGCCTAGGTTCAAGCCATATGACTAACCAAAAAGTAAATAAAAATAAATACATTCATAAGCAAATAAATCTTAACAGAAGACAGTTATGACGACCTTTGCTACATGTTTCCATCTCTTTGTCCCAGGTTTTGCCTTAGAGACTATGGTGTTTCCATCTTAGAGATGCAGAAAGAATGCAGACTGTGGGGAGCTTCTGGGGAAGAACAGTGGAAATTCAGTGTACAATTCTGATTATGCATGGATGTATGATGAACATTTTCATCTCTTCATACTATGTTAGGATCCTTTACCATTATTCCTGTTTACTTGCCATTCTCTAGTACTTATCAGCAGAAATGTTCATCAAAATGACATAAAGCAAAGTTACACTTACTCTATCATTCCAGCACATGCCCAAATTGCCAATTTTTCATGTTGACATTGATCAAAGTCCCATTTTTTTACCTTTGTGTGATTTGGCATTTTTCCATTCCCTAGTCTAGCCACTAACCTATGTCCTTCACCTTCAAAATGCAGTACCCATCATTTTAAAACTTAAAAATAATTTGAACACTTAAAAGTCTCCAATCAGGCATGCTGATGCATATCTATAACCCCAGCTTATCAAGAGACAGAGATTGGAAATACAGAAGTTTGATGATAGCCAAGAAAAAGTGACACTCCATCGTAAACAAGTTCAGCCTGCTGATCCATACTTGTAAACCCAGTGGCATGGAAGGTGTAGGTAAAAATACTGTAAGACAAAGCTAAACCTAGGCAAAAATGAAAAAGCCTATCTGAAAAATCAAAAAAGTGAAAAAAAGCTGGAGACATGTTAGAGAAAATGCCTAACCTGTGTGAGGCCTGGGTTTTATATCGAGAAATAAACATTAAAAACACTAATGTTCTACAACTAAACACTGACCATTGTAGGGGAGAGCAGTTTAAAGACAAGATTTTTGTTTTGTTTTGCCTTGTTTTTGTTTGTGTGTTTTGCTGTTGGTTGCAGGGCTTTTGTTGGATGTTGGAGCCAACATTTTCATAACCAGATAAGAAAGCATACCTATTCATAAACAGATGAAAAATCATATCTAGATCTGCATTTTGGAAAAATGATTGATTTACCAAGAGAAGCTGATGACCATTCATAAGGGTAGCATACAAGTAAACCGCAGCACCACACAATTGATTCACCTCAATTCACCTCAATTCACAGCTCAGTTCTGTGTTTATGGGCCTAGGTTTTTCCACAAAACACAGGAAATGAAGCTTCTTAGTCATGGTCTCTAGATTTTCTTTTCCTCATGTTATCTCATTTCCTCATAAGGTCTCTTCTCGTCTAAGACAGAAGCCGATGGGATTGGGGAAATATTCCCCCCATAGAATTCCTAACAATCACATGCCTAAGACCAGATAAGCCACATGAACATCCCTGAAACAAAATCCATAATCCAGAAATTGCCCCACATTCATCTAGAACAAGGTAAATTCCTTCAGAGTCTACAAGGGTGTAACATTCTTAATAATATCAAAATCAAATGATATTCACAGTCATTTACTTAAAACAGCCTATTTTCATATAGCCTATATACATACTCTTATGTGCTTTAAATGATCTGTAGGTTACTTGTACCTAATATAATGTAAGCATTATGTTAAATGCCTTATACAGTATTATTTAAAGGGATCATGCAAGAAAAAAGGTTTAAAAATGTCAGCAAAGTTGCAAGTATCTTTTCTGAATAATTTTGAACTACATTTTTTGAACCCAGAGATATGGAAGCCACTAAGGTAAAAGAAAAATTGTATGAAAATTAAAGTAATTTGAAGGGATAATTCAGTCTAATAATAAATTTAAGTTAGGGCTGGGGAAGTAGTTCAATGATAGGCCACTAGCTAGCATATATGAGGTCTTGGGTTTGAGATTGAACATAAGAAAGAAAAAGGCAAGACAAAGGCAAGGGAAGGGAAAAGGAAAAGGTGGGAGCAGTGCCAAGAATAAAAGCAAACTCAAAAGGAAATTCAAACCATAGGCAAGGCAAAGGACAAAGAGGCTAGGACTAGGAAAGGGAAAAGGAAAAGGAAAAGAAAAGGAAAAGAAGGGAAGAGAAGGGAAAAGGGAGAGGTGGAGTAGGAAGGGGAAAAGCAAAAGGGGAAAGAGGAAAGAGAAAGGGGAAGTGGAAGGGAAGGGGAAAAGGAGGTGTCATAAGATTGATAAGATGAAAGCTTCCGAGCTAATAAAAAGATCCACCATGCATCCATGTTCTGACAGATAATGATACTAGTAAATGCAATTGAACCATAGGGTGCCCTTTACTTGGTTGAACATTATATCTGGCTGCATCTGGCCAGATGATAACAAATGAGATGATCATCAAAATGAGTGGACTCAATTAAGAAGATGGCCATTCCTAATGTGAATGAATATCATCTAGTTCCTACACAACAGAATTTTTTAAAGAAGATTGAGTAAAGGAGAAATTCCTTTTATTCTGTGTACTGGAGCTCTGACATCAATCTACTTCTGCTCTCACAACAAAACTTGCACTACATGCATCTCACTTTTCAGATCAGCTTTCTTGAAACTTGATTTCTCAAAGCTTTTCTGCCATCCTGCTACATAATTTGTGGTTCTCAATCTTCTGCTTCTCTTTAACAATTCAGAATAGTATCTCTTTTGTAACCTGACTCTTCTGATTATCAGAGTCAACAGGATGGACTTTACCAATCAGTCTTTAAGCTTTCTTTTCATTTCAACTGGATTTCTGTAAAAGCCCACATTGAGAACTTTGCTTGACTCCCATTTTCAGATTGTCTTAAATGCCTACAATTTACCATTAATTTTTCATGGGAACATGAAGATTAACCATTTACCTCTCCAAACACTGAAGTCTGTATTGATTGTGTGCCTGTGTATCCACGGTATAAAAAGCTTCTGGTTCCAAATACAAAATCTTTCCTATCACATCCTACCTAAGGTTTAACCGTAGTTGCTGTTTTAAAACATTTGTAGGTGTCAGTCTCTTTCTCTATGAAATGAAGATAGCTGATATCCCTATCAGAGACTAATGGTAAAGATTACTTAAAAGAAACAGTACCAATGATCTAAAACTAGATTGGAGTAATCTTGTCTTGTCAAAAAAATCACTCCAATCCCTCCCAAGAAGACAGCACAAATCTAATTTACAACATTCAAAATTACAAGTGTCCAAAAACACCTATCACCTTATCTTACCAAGTCTTCTGGAGTGCTGACTGGTACTCCAGGTTTGTGGTTTTCCATAGCATGGTCTGCCCAAAGGTGGTACTGCAAGAGGACTGTTAGAAAAAAGATTTTATCAAAATAAATGAGAAAAATGCACATGATAACTTTAATCTGATATATACATTAATATGCTAGATTCTAAACAAGTCTCAATAGACAGGTGCATGAAACAAGTATTATGTGCACTTATTTGAAAGTGTGTCACCTTCTTGTGCAAAACTTTTATACTCTCAAGACACATACACTGGTATCTTCATTTGGTCCTAATCATCTCAGCCCCCTCCCCTCTCTTTCATAATAGTCAATAATTTGGGAATTTGATTGAGAAGTGCATTCAAGGCTATCAAAGATTAGACTGACCTTGCTTATGATATGCCACACAGGCTAAACAGAGAAGTCAGCTCTATGAACAGGTTATCAGAATAAGGCTTGGTTAATGAACTAAATTATTGAAGATTATATATCCTGCCTTTCCAGTGAACACAGCTTCTCCTAATCTAAGGACCCTGGGAAAAAGGACAGGACCGGATTTCAGGGTTAGGGAGAAAGCCCATGAGTAGAGAAGGATCCTACATAAACTCCACGTTGCCTCAAAATTGGGCAGGTAAGACTCATGATTGTGTGCCAGAGTACACTCCTGTACGCTGAAGGGTGAAGGTGGGAGAAGAGTCTGATCACTCCTGTTCTTTACAACTCTGCAGACTCATGGCGAAGGTAACAAGAAGATATTGTTTTAATTGGCTTTATCATTGTTTGAAAATACCAAAGATAGCTAAGTGTAGTAGCACAAGCTGTAATCTCAGCTACTTGGCAGGCAGAGATCAGGAGCATTACACTTCAAGGCCAGCCAGAGTAAAATGGTCGTGAGTCTTCATTTCTCACAGTAAAAGCTTAGAAGGGAGGTCCATGTCTGTCATGCAGATATGTAGGGATCATAAAGAAGACTGTAGGCCAGGCCAGCCTCCACAAAAGCACAAGATCCTATCTCAAAACAAACTGAAGCAACATTAGACCCAAGACTAAAGTACCTGACTCAGAAAATGTCTACCAACACAGTGCTCTGAATTCAAATCACAGAGCAACAAAGCAACCACACAACAAACCAAACCTAAAAATTGAAAAACAAAAACCAGAAATACTTCAAAGATCTTCATATATTCTGACTTGCTCCTAGATGGACGATAGCTTTGCCCCAGCCTTGATTCAGTGATTAAACTTCAGTGGACACAGGGACAGTAGACCACACCTGTAATCCTTCCTATTCAGAAGGTGGAGATCAAGAGGACAGTAATTCAAGGCCAGTCAAAAATTCACAAGCCCTCACCTCAAGAAAAACTGGTGTGGTGGCACATGCCTGTTGTTCTAGTTATGAAGGATGTATAAACAAGAGCACAGAGGTCCAAGAATAACCCCAAAACCCTATTCAGAAAATAAAGCAAAAGGGCTGGGAGGCCCTACCTCCATAAGTAGGGCACCTAATTACCTACCTAGTGCAAGACACTAGGTTCAACCCCCCAGAATTGCCCCTGCCCTGCAAAATAAGAAAAGAAAAGAAAACAGCTTAAAATGGACTTACTCTGCTTCATGGAAACCAATCTCAAAAGGTAGGGAGGATTAAACCTTCTAAGGATGCCTATAGAACTTAGTGCACTTTGTGGGTCTGGTCTACAGTGGAGGAAATAAACTTAGCACCCTTTTACTAGTCACACCTAAAACTGCTACTACTGGAGCAAGCAGTTGGTATCATATGCATAACTTCCTAGGTTTGATTCCTAGCACAAAGGGAAGAAAAGGACACAGAGGGCAGAAATGGAGACAAGAGGGCAGAGAAGTGTAGAAGAGGGGAAGGAAGAAGGGAGGCAAATTTTTATGTAGTATTTGAAACTATGAAATCTACAATATAAAGTGGAAAAACAGACTGCAAATAAAGTGCTTTTGATTTGTATAAAACAGGAAAGTGCTGGAATGTGGCTTAGTGGTATAGGCTTGCCAAGCATGAATGAAGCCTTAGGTTCTATTCCTCAGTACCATATAAAAGGCCAGAAGTGGCACTGTGACTCAAGTGATAGAGCACCAGCCTTGAGCAAAAAGGCTCAGGGATAGTGCCCAGGCCCTGATTTCAAGCCCCAGGACTGGCAAACAAAACAAAATAACACACCACACACACACACACACACACACACACAAACACACACTATAGAAAAGGGAAAAACAGAGACGTTAGCTCAAGACAGTGGCTCCAGGACCAAATATTCATAGTAGCAATAAGGCAGGAGTAAAGGATTTCCTGATCTCTGAGGCTTACCCCTGAAGATAAAATATAAAAAGGACCTCACATCAAAAGCCTTCAGAAGTTGCAAAATAGATGAGTGAACAGCAGTGACATGGCAAGTTAGATCCCTGAACAGGAATGAACAACTCAAGAAGCTGTTCTAACACAAAGTCTGGGAAATGAGGCAACCTCTATGATGTACAGGATGTAGTATCAGCCTGGATCAATTATTCAACAGCTGTCCAGTGGCATTGAACAGGCAGAACATAGAGGTCTGATGATACCTTTCTTGGGGCAGACTCTGATTTTATTGTAAATAAATCTATTCAGGTAATCTAATACATTTCAGTTTATTTTTTGTAGGGAAAGCATGAGTACTCCACAAAAGACATCCTCCTTCCCTCCCAGAGAACAACACCTACAACAGAACCTTCCCTCTAACCAAGAAGAATGCATGGTTGAAAGCAGTTAAATCCAAAATGCAAGCAGATATGACCAAGTAAACAGGTCTCAAGAAACAAAGGATCTCCACTCAATTCGTCTTATCATTTCTAAATGACTCAATGTACTTGACATTATATATATATATATATATATATATATATATATATATATATATATGCAAATCTGAGGGAAGCTAGAAGGAAGACACAGAATCAGAGTGAAACAGGAAAATATACAACAGAGGGGCCCATCAGCTGCAATGGACATTGATGAAAATAAACTAAGCAACTCAAGGGCAGCCATGGGAGGGAGCGAAGGAGAAAGAAAGAGGGAACAGCTTACACTAAGCAAAAGGAAAGAAATGTACATATCACCCAATGTGGAAGAAATAGTTGTATTGTCAAAAATCATAGAATTCAAACATTATAGACCATGATAACGACCATTTGCCTTGTGAAGGTTAAAGTATGTTTGTGATTTTAATTATCACTATTTCACAATACTGTGAAATTTGTGAAATATATGAAATCACTTAATCACAATAAAGGCATTTCCAACATCTAATGTGTATCACTGCTGAATTAGTTCACCCTTTCTCTCATCGTTTCTGTAGTTCCCCTTCCCCTCCACAAATCAGATAAACTTTCATACAGGACAAAATGTACAGATATCAAAAACAGAGGCAAAAGGTGTGGGGGGAACCAGAAAAACACAAGAATTGCAAAAATTAAAATAAAGAGCTTCTTGTTTCTACTTCTTGGAGTTCACATCGGTAAGCTGTTTATTTCATCTCAAGTAAAATGTCTGATATGACTTAAAAAGAAGAATAAAAAAGCCAGGAGTGGTGGCACAAGCCTATAACCTCAGCAAATAGGAGCACTATGAATTAAAAGCAAACCTGGGCAATACACTGGATGGTAATGCCTTATCTCAAAAATTCAAGAACAAGCTTGAAAACCCCATGCCAAGTGAAAGAGCCATACTGCTATATGTTTTACCCATTTAAGATGGAGTAGCAAGTCACAGAGACAGAAAGCAGAGCAGTGGCTACAAGGGGCAGAGGGGAAAAGGAATGATGAATGCCTTTCCTGGTTAACCTGCCTAACCTGGTTAACAACAGTCCCTGTGTACAATCTTCTGGATACACTAAATGCTGCTAAAGCATACATATTGAAACTATTCATTTCATAGAAGATAAATTACATTTCAATAGTAACACTCAAGAAAATGAAAAGGCAAACCACAGACTGGCTGGCACTGTTGCCATTAGAAATTTCTTAATGAAAGACTTGTCTCTGAAAGGAAGATAGTGGAAAAATCAACACCAATAAAGATAACAACTCAATAAAAGTATGCAGAGCACCGAGAACAGACAATTCATTTAAGAAATGAGACAAATAAAATGCCTTTTGCAGGAGAAACTTACACACTGTCCAGGAAGCATGCCCTCCAATGACAATCCAGCTGTGCTAGTCCCCTAGTAAGTCTACCTGCAGAAGGGCTCCTCTGGATGTCCCAGTGGGACAGACGCCTTAGAGGCAGAGTTGCAACTCTGACCACTTCAGGAGAACCTTAGCAAAATGGAGTGTGGAAACAGCATAGATGATCCTAGTACCTAGACAAGTCCAGGCAAGGGACCAAGGGCCTGCAAGATCCTCAGAGAAGCACAAAGCCAGAAGCTGTGTGCCAGAACAGGTCTACCTATGACGTCCTGAGAGCAAGACAATCCATAGAGGCACAGTGAAAGTTGAACAAAAGAAGTTAGTTTACACTATTTACACCAGAAAGGGGTCCTGAGTCTACCTTGTCCTCGGCTAGATACCCAGAACCAAGAGCCGCCTCAACCACCAAACCTCCAAGCCTCCAGTGGGCAGCCCCAACCCTCCCACCTTTATTAGTTGCTCTGCAAACCACCAATTAGTAGGTCTGCAAACCTCCAAACCTCAGACCTCCAAAGCTCCAAAGCTCTGAACCTCCAAAGGGGAAGGCTTTTCCAGTCTTCCTCCACTGCAGGCCTCTCCATTCTCCACAGGCCTGCCCTGCTCTGCTCTAGGAGGTGCCTCTCCACAAGCCTCTCTAGAGTGAGGTCCCACATGGCCTCCAGAAAAGGCACTAAATGACCTTCAGAGGAGGCCCCGAATGAGCTCCAGAGGAGGTCCCAAATGACCTCCAGAGGAGGCCCCAAATGGCCTCCACAGGCCTGCCCTGCTGTGTTGCAACAAGCTTTCCCCTACTCCCTCCTCTACTCCCTTCAAAACTCAGGGTTTTCCTTTACACTCCTCCCCTCAGGACTCCAGGTCTGCTCCAGACTCCTCCCCTTGGGACTCCCAATCTGCTCCGGACTGCTCTCCTCAGTACTCCTGATATCCTCAAGTCTCTGTCTGCACTGGACTCCCCTCCCCCAGAAGTCCTGGTCTCCTCCCTATGGACTGTTTACCCCCTAAGTTCCCATGACCTCAGAGCACTCAGCCTATATATACCCAAATAGGCTGCTGCCTTCCCCCAATAATGGTTTCAAGCCACCATTCATGCTCATCCCCCAAGCTGCCCCCTGTCCAATCCCAATAGGCAGCTCGCCATGTGAGCCTCCACACCCTCTTTTGGCGGCCTGACATGCACCTTTTAGCTGCATGTCCCTCCTGCAGCACCAGGTGGGGCAGTGACGTCAGAACCTCAATATCCAGCTCTGTCCAGTGGCCAGGTGTGCTGAGCGCGGGTGTGCGAAGATCAGTCTGTGAGGCCCCAGTCTGTAGATCATTGATGCTTGCCTCTTGATGCCTGCCCCTTCCAGCAGGCTTGACCAGGGGTTGCGCTAACTATCAGGCCCCTGCTGACTATCAGGGCCTATGGGTTATGACAGTCTCGGGGTCCACCAGGCAGAGGGGCCGGGCCATCTGTGGCTGGGTCCCAGGGCAGTGCAGGACCAGGGTCTGTGGCCTGAATGGCCAGTGTAAAGACCTAGACAAGGCTCAGATGAGGCCTCGGGACAAGCAGGACAGCCTGACCCCTTTCTGAATGGCCTTGGGGCCCAGGGTGAAGGCATCCAGGACAGACTAGCTCTGTGCTGAGGCTAGGCTACATCCAGGATTCAGGGGCACAGAGGCCAGCGGGCTTCCAAGTTCTGAGGGTGTGGAGGCCAAAAGAGGCAGCAGTAAAGGTGCCCATCCCTGCACGGCAGTCCCAGTCCTCCCCGAAGTACTCCAGGGGTCTCCAGGATGCTCCAGGGGTGCTCCAGGGATCCCAGGATGCTCGAGGGCTCCTCCCCAATGGCCCGGTTGTTGGAGGGTGGGACCAGGCTCAGGCCGCTCCCCTCCAACCTCTGCTGCTGCCACGCAGTATCCATGACACCTCCCGCCTCTCATGAAGCTCCAGAAAATCTCCAGTGGCACTGTGGATCAAAAGGTAGAGTGCTCACCTGGAGCAGGAAAGCTCAGGGACAGTTCCCAGGCCCTGGGTTTAAGCCCCACAGATAGCAGGAAACAAGGCGGGCGGGGGGGGGTGAGGGGTAAAAACAGGCAGTGTGACTATTGTCCAACATAAAAATGGACACTTGAAGGCACGTGCCACGATGGAGTATGGTACACTCATCTGTGTCATCTCATTTGGCAGGCATTTTCCTGATCATTTGTAGTGTATGGCAACAACCAAACAGGAATGAGGTAAAGGGTCTGGGTACAGTATAAAGAACTTCAAAGCATTTTTCGTCCATTCTCATGCATAATCAGAAAGTACACCGAATGTCCACCGCTCTCCCCAGGACCTTCCCACAGTGTCCCTTCTGTCTGCAGCCCTAAGACTGAAGCACCACGCAGCCAAAGGCACGGCTCTTGACAAACAGCTGAAACAAGGAATGAGAGAGCCCAAGAGTTGTCTGTTCAGGTTTTATTTTGATATTGAGAAGGTACAAATTTTTCTACAGAAAGGACCACAAGCTCCGAGTAGGAATCACTTTCTAGTTGTGAGTCTCTGTGTAAGAGTTACATTCCATGCAGCCAAATTCTTTCAGGATGAGTATGTACCCAGATTTGAAGAATGACATCATTCTGTACAAGTCCATAGTGAGCCCCCCCAATCTGTGATCCTTGGTCATCAGTTACAGATGACCTGAAAGAGATTTCCCCTAGCTCTAGCAAACCCATGCAGATCAAGGATGACAACTTCATTCTGATAGATTATCTTCAAGTGTGGGTGGAATCCATCAATGTCACCTTCCCTAAAGACAGAATTTTATGCCTGATGACTTCCCTGTTGATATTCAGTATTACAAGTGTGTCATATATAGTCCAGTTTAGCTACTATGAGATCAGTAAGCCCTCTTGTGCCCTCACCAACTTCGAAGAAGGATTGACAGGATCACACTGGTCTAGGAAACAATGGGGTGATAAGATCGGAACTTTTGTTACACTTTTTTCTCCTCTTCAGGATTTTGTCACTCTAAGACACCTTTTATACATTCACCCTTTATTTGCCCTGTGTGGCATTCGGACACCTAACAGCTTGTATTTTCTTTTTCTCTAAGCAATGGTATGAGTCCAAGCACACTGAAGAAAACCACATCTCTTGCATGTTTGGAAATAGATCTTCATGCAAGATCAAATAATGCTCCTAAGAGTCAACACCACTCACAGACAGAGTTGTCACCCCTGGAAAAGCAGCTCATTAATAACATGGGTGCCTTGATGCCACTGCTTTGTCCTCTCATTGAGCAGGCAGAAAACTATCTCCTGGAGAGGTAAGTTCAGCCACTTTGTTCCAAAATCCAGTATTGAAGGGTCATTCTAGAAACCAGTGAAAGACACCAAGGCTATGAAAACTGGGTAATGGGTTGGAGCAGGAGATGAGTCAGTCAGAAATCATGTTTTCAGCATGGCAAAGGACATAGCTAGCAAGATCAATAGAAAGCCCACGGATTGGGAGAAGATCTTCACTAGCCATACAACAGACAAGGGTCTCATATCTAAAATATACCTGGAACTCAAAAAATTAAATCCGCCAACAACAAATCTTCAAAGAAACAACTGCCCAATAAATAAGTGGGCTAAAGACTTAAAGAGAAACTTCTCTGAAGAGGAAAGAAGGATGGCCAATAGACACATGAAGAAATGGTCAATCTCTCTAGCCATAAAAGTAATGCAAATCAAAACAACATTGAGATACCAGCTCACCCTCGTTAGAACGGCTATAATCAAGAACTCTAATAACAACAGATGTTGGAGGGGATGTGGACAGAAGTGGTTGGTGGGAGTGTGAACTTCTTCAACCACTTTGGAAAGCAGGATGGAGGTTCCTAAGAAGACTCCACATATAGCTCCCCTATTACCCAGCAATCCCACTTTTGGGCATTTACCCAAATGTTCACAAACATGACCACACTAAAGCTACCAGCATGACTTGGTTTATTGCAGCCTTATTTACCATAGCTAAGATATGAAACCAACCCAGATGCCCATCAGTAGATGAATGGATCAAGAAAATATGGTATATATATACACAATGGAATTCTATGCCTCCATCAGAAAGAATGACATTGCCCCATTTTTTAGGAAATGGAAAGACTTGGAAAAATTATATTAAGTGAAGTAAGCCAGGACAAAAGAAACATAGGTCCCATGGTTTCACTTATTTGCAATAACTAGTATATGTCTGAGTCAAATAGAAAAGTTCAGATAAGTTGATGTTAGGGAAATGAACCCTAAGATATGTATCCAAATGTTTTTACTTTCATGCGATTGTTTCTAACACATTTATAAGATTATTTCTTTGTTGCTTTGTATGTTCCTCTCAAACGGTATAACCCATGCTTTCACTGTACTTGATGATGTTATAATTTGTGGCGGGAATGGAAAAAACAAATCGTTTAAATGGGGATACAGGTGGACCCATTGCAACAATGAGACATACAAGTCGTTTTGTTGAAAACGAACTTTACAACTTTGCTGGGGCAGGAGGGTTGGTTGCAGGGAGAGGATGGGATGGGAAGGGGAAACAAAGGAGGAGGCTACAATGCTTGATAAGAAATGTAGTCATTATCTTGTCCATGTAATTGTAACCCCTCTGTACAATATTTTCACAAAAAAAGAAAAAAAAGAAATCATCTTTTCAATAAATAAGCTGTTTGCATCTTGAAAGCTGTGAAATATTGGTAGTTCTATCATTTCCCTATCAAGAGTGTTTATTAACAAAATATTTTTAGAATTGCAGTTGGCAAAAGCAATGGTTTTTATAACTACAGTTTACAATGTGTAAACTACTAGTTCTGGGTAGCTAAATAAGTTCACATCCCTCAAGATTAAAATCCACTTGCTTAGTCACACTAGCCAGATTTTCTGTGCCCAGTAGGCCAAGTGTGGCTGAGGATGGCCATCCTGGAATCTGAACCTGAAAACACGTCCATCATTGCAGGAAGTCCTAATGGAAGGTAATCGATTCAAAATATGATCACAACAAGCACATCAGTGTCTCTACATTGCTCACTCCTTTTTTGGCCTCCATGTTTACTCAGCCTCTTCTTTGCTTTTTCATAGGTATTTTCCTGTGATTCTATCACAAATACACAGTGTGCCCTTTAACTAAAACCCTCTTAATTTTCTAAAAGGGCTGTTTGTTTGAATTTGAGGTCTTATTATGCAGCTCAGGCTAGCCTTAAACTTTCATTTCTCCTACCTTAATTGCTATAGTGCTGGGTCATACAGATATATGGCACTACATCCGGTATCACATTTTGTTTTATTTTTTAAATTTTAATTGTTATTTTTTTGTGAACATACTGTACAGAGGGGTTACAATTACATGGGCAAGACAATGAGTACATTTCTTATCAAGCATTGCAGTCTCCTCCTTAATTTACCCTTCACATGCCTTTCCAGGTTCCCCCTCGCCCCCCCTCCCAATCCCTCCCCCCCCCGCACCAAACTTGTAAAGTTTGTTTTTGACATGACAACTTGTACTTCTGATAGTTGCATCAGGTCCACCCCATCTCCTTCACAAATTATACAAACATCAAATATAGTGAAAGCAGGGGTTATAATGTTGGGGAGGGACATACAAAGCTACAAAGAAATAATCTTATAAATGAGTTAGAAACAAATGCATGAAAGAAAAAAAACATTTAAATACATATCAAGGTTTCATTTTCCTAACATCACATTATCTGACCTTTCCTGCTTGACTCATACATATAGTAGATATTGCAAATAAGGGAAACCATGGTACCTATGTTCTTTAGGCTTGGCTTACTTCACTTAATATAATTTTTTCCAAGCCTTTCCATTTCCTAACAAATGGGGAAATGTCATTCTTTCTGATGGAGGCATAGAATTCCATGGTGTATATATATCACATTTTCTTGATCCATTCATCTACTGAGGGGTATCTGGGTTGGTTCCCTATCTTAGCTATGGTAAATAATGCTGCAATAAACATAGTTGTGCTGGAAGCTTTAGTGTGGTCTTGTTTGTAAACATTTGGGTAAATTCCCAAAAGTGGGATTGCTGGGTCATAGGGGAGCTCTATGTGAAGTCTTTTCAGGGACCTCCATCCTGCTTTCCAAAGTGGTTGAACAAGTTTACACTCCCACCAACAATGAAGTAAGGATCCCTTCTGTCTACATCCCCTCCAACATCTGTTGTTGTTAGAATTCTTAATTATAGACATTCTAACCTGGGTGAGGTGGTATCTCAATGTTGTTTTGATTTGCATTTCTTTTATGGCTAGGGAGGTTGAGAATTTCTTCATGTGTCTATTGGCCATCCTTATTTCTTCTTCAGAGAAGTTTCTCTTCAAGACTTTAGCCCACTTATTTATTGGGCAGTTGTTTCTTTGAGAATTTGTTGTTGGGGGATTTAATTTTTTGAGTTCCAAGTATATTTTTGATATGAGACCCTTGTCCATTGTATGGCTAGTGAAGATCTTCTCCCAATCTGTGGGCTTTCTATTGATCTTGCTAGCTATGTCCTTTGCCATGCAGAAGCTCTGCAACTTCATGCAATCCCATTTGTCCAACCTTTCTTTGATTTGTTGTGTTTCCGGGTCTCTATTAAGAAAATTTCGGCTTGAGCCAAGGAGGCCTAGGGTTTCTCCTATTCCGTCCTGTAATATTTTCAGAGTGTCTGCTTTGACTCCGAGGTCTTTGAACCATTTGGAGTTGATTCTGGTGCAGGGTGATATATAAGGATCTAGTTTTAGTTTTCTACAAGTACTTAACCAATTTTTCCAGCACCATTTACTGAAGAGGCTGTCTTTCTTCCATTCTATTATTTAAGCTCCCTTATCGAAGAGTACTTGGCTATAGGTCTGTAGTTTTATTTCAAGGTTTTCAATTCTATTCCATTGGTCCTGAGGTCTGTTCTTACGCCAGTACAAAGCTCTTTTGATTACTATGGCTTTATAGTAGAGTTTGAAATTTGGTATTGATATTCCACCAGCAGTGTTCTTTCCATTGAGGAGCATTTTTGCTACTCGGGGTCTTTTAATGTTCCATATGAATTTTTGGATTGCATCTTCTATTTCCTTGAAGAATGAGGTTGGAATTTTGATAGGTATCACATTGAATTTGTAGATAGCCTTGAGAAGTATTGCCATTTTCACGATGTTAATCTTGCCAATCCATGAGCATGGGAGGTTTTGCCATTTTCTAAGTTCTGTTTTGATTTCCTTTTTCAAGATTTTAAAGTTTTCAGCATAGAGGTCCTTCACTTCTTTGGTTAAATTAATTCTTAGGTATTTTATTTTTTGAGGTGCTATTACAAATGGAGTTACTTCCTAATTTCAGCCATACTTTTCTCATTGTTGGCATACAGAAAAGCCATTGATTTTGGGGGAGTTAATTTTATACCCTGCTACTTTGCCAAAGTTTTGAATAAGCTTGAGTAATTTGGGAGTCGAGTCTATGGGATTGTTTAAATACAAGATCAAGTCATCTGCAAAGAGGGAAAAGTTTATTTCTTCTTTCCCTATTTGGTTCCCCTTTATGTTTGCATCTTGTCTTATTGCTGTAGCTAGGCATTCTAATACTAGATTGAAGAGAAGTGGAGAGAGTGGACAGCCTTGTCTTGTTCCTGAGTTAAGAGGAAATGGCTTTAGTTTTTCACCATTAAGTATAATGCTGGCTGTAGGTTTGTCATATTCAGCCTTTATTGTAGTGAGCAATGTTCCAAGGATTCCTAATTTTTGCAAAACCTTCATTATAAACGGGTGTTGGATCTTGTCGAATGCCTTTTCTGCATCTATTGAGATAACCATGTGGTTCTTATCCTTGCTCATGTTGATGTGATGAATAATATTAATTGATTTGCGTATATTGAACCAGCTTTGC
This sequence comes from Dipodomys merriami, assembly GCF_024711535.1. Classification (NCBI taxonomy): domain Eukaryota; kingdom Metazoa; phylum Chordata; class Mammalia; order Rodentia; family Heteromyidae; genus Dipodomys; species Dipodomys merriami. The sequence goes on from NW_027206587.1 coordinate 222,982, forward strand.
ATCCCTGAAATGAATCCTGTTTGATCATGGTGTATGATTTTTTTGGATGAATTGTTGAAGTCGATTGGCCAAAATTTTGTTGAGAAGTTTTGCATCAATGTTCATCAAAGAAATGGGTCTATAGTTCTTTTTCTTTAATGAGTCCCTGCCTGGTTTTGGGATGAGGGTTATGATGGCTTCATAGAATGTGTTTGGTAATGAACTTTCTCTTTGAATATCATTGAAGAGTTGCAGGAGTATTAGTGTGAGCTCTGCTTTGAAGGCCTTGTAGAATTCCTCTGTAAAACCATCTCGTCCTCAACTTTTCTTAGCTTGGAGGTCTCTCCTTGCTTTTTCTATTTCAGTGCTTGATATGGGCCTGCTAAGCTGGTTTAACTCATCTTGGTTTAGTTTTGGCATGTCAATATTTGCTAGGAAAAGGTCCATTTCTATCAAGTTCTCAAATTTATTAGCATAAAGTTTTGAGAAGTATTCCCTTATAATGTTCTGAATCTTGGTTGTTCCCGTGGGGATGTTTCCATTCTCATCTTTGAGTTTATTTATTTGGGTATGTTCTCTTCTTTTTCTGATAAGATTTGCTAAGGGTCTGTCAATTTTGTTAATTTTTTTGAAGAACCAACTCTGTGTTTTGTTGATTCTTTCTATAGTTTTTTTGGATTCTAATTCATTTAATTCTGATTTAATTTTGATTATTTCTTTCCGTCTACTGGATTGTGGTTTATGTTGCTGCTCTTTTTCAAGGAGGTTCAGATGTCTCATTAAATTGTTGGTTTCAGATCTCTCCAATTTGTTGATGTAGGAGCTCAGAACTATAAACTTGACTCTGAGTACTGCCTAGGTATCACATTTTAAAGATAATGTCATATATGCTTATGAGCTTTATCTTTCTTTTGGTATCTTACTTATGTGTGGAAAAAGTCGTCACTATATTTACTTGGACCTATGATGCATCAAATCCTATACTCTTAAGAAAATGCATTTTTTGGCTTTGACTGATCACTGATAATCTGGATACTAGGAAGATTCAAAAAGAAAGTATTTCCTGTCCCTTAAAGATCATCTCCAATTCAGTTTCGAGTTTAGAAATGTCTCTCCTGAAGAAAACTTTTGGTACAAGTTAGGACTCATCTTGGAGTACTGTCTTCAGAGGTAGCAGAAGCCAGTCACACCAAAGTGGAAAGAATTTTAGCAAATCTTTTCCTGAAGGGATGCCTTGGTGCTCAGCAGAGAAAAACACACCCAGGTGCCAGAAATTTCCTGGGTAAAGGAAAAGTGTACAAAACATGGAGCATGGAGGTCAGAAGATACTAAGAAATGTTTTATCTAGCTCTTCCTACCCATTATGCATACATCTCTTCTGAAATACATGATGGTCCATTTAGTTTCCATCTGAGGCCCAGATGACACACAGAGGACTGGGCAGTGGATCCCTATGAAGCTGAAAATGGAGGCAACGCTGATGTGTACATTTTCCCACCATTCTTATCTCCATTCACTTCCCCTCCAATTAGCAACCACATCCTCTAGTCAAGACAAATTTCAGTTTCCAGATACTCACTTTTATTCAACTGTTAGCTTTTAGATGGGGTTATGCCATGGAATCTCAATATACTCATACCTATCCCAACTGGGATAGGTGGAGGAAGGGAAATGATTGTACAAGATGTGCTGTGCACATAAATGGACTTGTTAAGTCAAAACTCTTCTCTAAAACTATTTGAAAGTAACAATAACTAACATGATAAAAATTGGGCAAAATGCTTCTGACAGGTCACAAAAGGCCCTGTGGATATCATGAGAGGTACAGGGAGAAGATACCCAATACCAGTAATTAGGGAACTGTGGATCAAAATCACTAGTTATTAAAGTGACAAAAACAAACAGGGCTGATTGTGCTAGGTTCTAAGAAGTGATGTGCTTAGCATGTCCCTAAAGTTTGCAGAGTGGCAGTGTGGGGAGATGGTGTGCACCGCTAGATCCCAGTGCATGCCAACAGGTGAAGGCAGGGGTAGACACACCCATGTCGGTAGAACATTGTCCACCACAGTCAAAGAAACCAGAAGCGGCCTAATGGCCCCTTGGCGGGTGACTGTTCACATCCTTCAAACCCTCCAACCTGCTCTGGTCCCCAGGACCCCAGGTGGCTCCTACCTCCTATCAGCCCCGGGCCCTGGCCGCCCTCTGACCATCCTTTCTCCTTGCCTCCCCAGAGCATCTGGTGGGAGCACCCAAGGCAGGGCCTCAGGGCCCAGGGTTTGTCTTAGGTTCATGGGCCCACCCTGGCAGACCTCGTTCATCTGGTGGCTGGAGAGGCTTTGCCATACTACTGTAGAACAGAGAATCCATCTTTTCTGGCCATTTGTTTGAGTCTGGGGCACAAGAATGAATCCTGAGACCCGTGGATGGGGCCCCGGGGTATCCGCATGTACTGAGGTGAGCCCAGCCAGAATCCTGGAGCCCAGAGTGGCTGCTGAGGTGAGCACTGCCCAGAGCTGGGAGCCGGGATCGCGGCCAGGGATTGGCCTCTGAGGTGAGGGCTGCAGGGAGCCATGAGTATGAGGGCCCCCAGCTGGGAGCAGCCACGGAGGTGAGCTCTTTCCAGAGGTGCCAAGCCAGGAGTGGCCTCAGAGGTGAGCTTTGACAGGAGGGGCGGTGCCCAGAGAGGCCAGGGAGGGAGGCGTCAGCCCTGGAGCAGCCATGGTGAGCCCTGCCAGGAGGTGCCAGGGGCCAGCCCAAGGACCGCCCCAGGCGGTCCCTGGCCTGATCCGGGTCTGGATCCCAGCCCTCGGTCCTAGGCTGCTCTGAGATCCCGGACAGACTCAGCCCCTAGTCCGACTTTGGCCCTGGTTCCGACTTGTTTCTGGACCCAGTCTGCTTCTAACACTCTAACACTTCGAGTCCGGTCTGGGGGCGCCCCAGGGTCTCTGGATCAAGCCAGGGTGGCCAGCACCGGGTGCTTCCTTCTGTTCAAGTCCTGCTCCCTCCAGACCTCAGCTGGCCAGCAAGCTGGCAGCAAGGCCAGAGATCCACGGCGACCTTTGATGGAGCAGGGTGGATGGGACGGCCAAGGGAGGAAGGGTCAGGGGTTGCCGGGGAGGGGGATGAAGGAAGGGGAGGGGAGCAGGTGGGACGCTAGGGGGACTGTACGGGGACAGGAGGGGATGAGGAGGGGACAGGAGGGGGACAGGAGGGGAGACGAGGGGGAGTGTAGGGGGAAAGGTAGGGAGGCAGAGGGGAATGGGGGGACAGGAAGGGGACAAGTGGGGGATGGGGAGATGGGACGTGAAGAGGACGAGGACATGAGGGGTCGTGGAGGATGGCAGGGGGCTGGAGGGGGACAGGTAGGCCAGAGAGAGAGGGCAGGGGGGTGGGGAAAATGGTAGAGGGCAGGCGGGGGAGAGGAGGACTCAATCATATCAAAGTGCACTGGGCTGGCCTGAGGTCAGCCCAACTGAATCCTTGCCCTGGGCTGCCCAGAAACCCGGTCTGCATCATAGCCAATTGGCCCGGGATTCTGTGAGAATTGGCCAGCTGGCCTTCAGCCACTCATTTTCCCTAGGGATTGGATTATGGGGTGCCCCGATCACTTATTTTAAATTTATTTTTTGGCAGTACTGGGGTTTGAACCCGGGGCATTACTCTTGGTATATAGGCACTCCAAACTCTGAGTCTTGTTCTTGTCCTTGTCCTTGTCCTTGTCCTTGCCCTTGCCCTTGTCTTTGTCCTTGTCCCTGTCCTTGTCTTTGCCCTTGTCCTTGTCCCTTTCCCTGTCCTTGTCGCTGTCCATGTCCTTGCCCTTGTTTTCCCTTGTGCTTGCCCTAGTCCTCGCCCATGCTTGCCCTTATCCTTGTCCTTGCCCTTGTCCTTGTCCTTGCCCTTATACTTGTCCTTGTCCCTGTCCTTGTCCTTGCCCTCGTCCTTCTCCTTGTCCCTGTATTTGTCCTTGTTCTTGTCTTTGTCCTTGCCCTTGTCCTTGCCCTTGCCCTTGTCTTTGTCCTTGTCCCTGTCCTTGTCTTTGCCCTTGTCCTTGTCCCTATCCTTGTCGCTGTCCATATCCTTGCCCTTGTTTCCCCTTGTGCTTGCCCTAGTCCTTGCCCATGCTTGCCTTTATCCTTGTCCTTTCCCTTGTCCTTGTCCTTGCCCTTGTCCTTGCCTTTATACTTGTCCTTGTCCCTGTCCTTGTCCTTGCCCTTGTCCTTCTCCTTGTCCCTGTCCTTGTCCTTGTTCTTGTTTTTGTCCTTGTCCTTGTCCTTGCCCTTGCCCTTGTCCTTGTCCTTGCCCTCTCCTTGCCCTTGCCATTGTCCTTGTCCTTGTCCTGGCCCTTGTCCTTGTCCCTGTCCCTGTTCTTGCCCTTGCCCTTGCCTTGCCCTTGCCCTTATCCTTGCCCGTGCCCTTGTCCTTGCTCTTGTCCTTACCTTGTCCTTGTATTTGCCTTGGCATTGACCTTGCCCTTGTCCTTGCCCATGCCCTTGCCCTTGTCTGGCCTTGCCTTCCTTGTTTCTTATGTTCCTTCTTGAATCCAGGGCTTCATATGCTAGCTAGGGCCTATTATTTCATTATAATCCTAGACCTGACTTATAACTTATTACTGGGCTGAATTAACACCATCAAATTATAAATGGAACTTTTAATTTCATACGATTGTTCTTTTGTCTTATTAAGTTCTGTATCTCTGGGTCCAAAGAATGCAATTCAGAGTTATTCCAAAAAGTTGCTTGGAACTGTGCTGATATGTACAGACCTTTTTCTGTGGTTGTTGTTATGATCCCTTACAAAATAATGTTTGGTATATGTAAACTACAGATGTTTTAAAGCATATAGGAGAATATATGTGGTCTATATGAAAGCAATAGTTCATTTTATGTCAATGATTGGCATATTGGAATTGAGTATAATTAAGAATGGTGGTCCCCTGTAGACTTAGAAGGAATTTACCCTGTTGGAGTCGGATGTGGAGAAGGTCTGGGTTATGGATCACAACTGTTGCAGGGATGTTCATGGGACCTAACTGGTCCCTGGCATATGATTTTTATGCATACTGGGGATAGGGAGGACTTTCTATTTTCCCGGTGGCTTTTATCTTGGACCAGAAGAGACATGATGTCAGAAGGAGAACAAAACAAGCGTCTGTTTGGACAGGAAGGGTGCCACCAGTTGAAGAGTACCTGATTAGAAAGTGTAATTTCTAACCTTATTACGGCAAAAAGAGAAACAATTATTTTTGAGGTTGCAAGTGTATTTTCTTTCTGAAGCTTCGTAATTTTACTTCTTATGTACAGATTTATGATCCATCATACCTGTTTCATGAGGGTAGGATGAAGGGCCATCTTGTCCCCCCAAATTTGTTGTGTTAGTATTCTTGAAAAGTTCAATCCTTTGAATAGCTTAAATATGTTTGTCGCTTTTGTCAAATAAATCTGCTGTATACATATTGGTCTGTTTCTTTTTCTGTTTTTAAATATCTAGCTTTGAGCTAGTCTTCCATATTCTTTTGGTGCTAACTGGTAGAGATGCAATTGCGTGTGTGTGTGTGTGTGTGTGTGTGTGTGTGTGTGTGTGTGTGTAACTGGGGTTTTAACTTATCCCCATCCTGTTAGGCAAGCATATTACCACTTGAGACACATCCCCTAACACTACATTGACTTTAAAAATGGTAATAGTGACAGTGTCCTAAATATGTTTTTAAGATTGTCCTGCTGTTAAAGATTCCTTTGCTTTTTAAAATATATTTTAGAAATAGGTCATTGATGTCTACAAAATGCCTTGTGATGTTTACTCGAATTATATTCAATTTATAGGTCAGTTTGGGGATAATTGTCATTTTAACCATAAACCTTCCAGTTCCTGACAATGCACTCTCTACCATCATTTCATTATTTTTCAGGAATCCTTCGTAATTTTCAATGGGCTGGCTTTGCAAGTTGTGTTTCCTTGGTCAGAGCTGCCAAGTGTTATTTTTTATTGTGAGAATATCATACAGAGGGGTTACAATTACATGGGCAAGATAATGAGTACATTTCTTATCAAGCATTGTTGCTTCCTCCTTTGTGTTCCCTTCCCATCCCTTTCTTTCTCCTCCCACCGGCCCCTATCCACACCATCACCACCACCACCACCACCACCAACCCCAGTCAAAGTTGTAAAGTTTGTTTTTCGACATAACATCTTGTACATCTCATTGTTGTAATGGATCCCCCTGTATCCATATTAAAAATTTTTGTTTTTTTCCTTCCCCTCCACAAATTATAACAACATCAAATACAGTGAAAGCAGGGGTTATACCATGGGGGAGGGACATAGAAAGCAACAACAAAGAAGGATGGCCAATAGACACATGAAGAAATGCTCAAACTCACTAGCCATAAAAGAAATGCAAATCAACACAACATTGAGATACCATCTCACCCCAGTTAGAAGCTAGAAGCAAGATGCTGGAGGGGATGTAGACAGAAGGGAACCTTACTCCATTGTTGGTGAGAGTGTAAACTTGTTCAACCACTTTGGAAAGTAGTATGGAGGTTCCTCAAAAGACTCCACATAGAGCTCCCTTTGACCCAGCAATCCCACTCTTGGGCATTTACCAAAATGATCAAAAGCAAGACCATACGAAAGCTACCAGCACAACTATGTTTATTGCAGAATAATTTACCATCGCTAAGATATACCAAGTCTCATTAATTGGTGAGAATTAATCATTGTGGTCTCATAGCTGGCCCAGAGGAGAATTTAAAGTATAGTGTGTTCATAATAAGATAGGGGACCCTGACATAAATTTTCAAGTAGGTTCTACCCTGGGAAGCTGCAGTGCCCTGACGTCTGTGTGAAGCTGCATTCCATAAGACAAATTTCTGAAGTAGGAGTCATTTCTCTTAGTCTCACTTTCTTTCAACTCCTCATATTGTGAATAGCTTGGTGATGATGAATTTTAGCAGTCCTCAGTATAAGGTAGATGCGATACCAATCATTTGCCCTTCCTCATAATGATATGTGTTTGTGTTTGTTTTTTGTCATTTGTGTTTGTGCTCAAGGGTTTTGAAGCCCAACTACTTCTATTTTGTACTTGTGAAGTGCTGGTTTCAAGGTAGACACTGCTAATATTTGTAGTCTGTAATGGCACTTGGTATTACTCTGTCTAAACCCTGCAGTGTCCTGGGTAAGCATCTCTGAGTAGCTTTACCCACACTCAGGTCAGTAGGCATTGAGAAAGTAAACCCTCTTCTTCCCTTTTGGAGGAATGCTGGACCCAGGTCTGTGGTTTGCATTGTGGTTTGGGTTATGATTGTGTATTCATCTTCCAGGATTATCAGCAACTAAGGAATCCCCTGTTCTCCAGCAGAGCTCAGTGTTTAGGATGGACCACTGAAAGCTGAGTGTTGTGCTCTCTTTGGCAGAGCTGAACCTAATTTATGACTACCAGGGATTCTTGAACTTTACCCCCTATTCCTTTTCTATATGTCCTTTTCCTTGTGTTCTGCTGTCCAGATTTGTGCTGGCCTGAGAAGTGTGTGGTGAGTGCATTAACTTTCCAAAGCGCACATTACCTTCCTGGCCTCACACCTACCCTACTCACCTCAAAAACCCTCCTACAGAGTTAGTGCTTCCGCATAGGAATTAGAAGAGGCCAGAGTGGCTCCACAGCAGCATGAATCTGACAGTGGGTTGGGGTGGCTCCTTTGTATCAGTGCTGGCAAGGGCCCTGCCCATGGGAACCTAGAGCTCCTTAGAAAAATGAATGGTCTTTCAGTTGTATGCTAGTATTGCCTACCTGAGATCATCCTGGGGTGCTTGCTGTCATCCTAAAGACATCAGCAGAGTCCACAGGCAGGTAGGAGGATTAGGAGGATGGCCTCAGTGCAGTCCTATAGTGTGATTTAGGACTCTCCTTGCAGAGTGACAAGTGCAAAGCTTGCTTCCACCCAGTCAATGCTGCCATGGGTGCCTTAACAGGGACAGGACTGAGGCTGTGGGCAGCTCACACTACATAGCTCTGCCTGCACATTTCTTTTGTGTGCCCTGTGCTCACTGCTTTGACAGGTGATGACGAGCAGAATTCATCCTCAGCCTCAAACTTGTGTGCCACCCACCAGTACCATGCCACAAGCCCACAGGTGTGTCTGGGATGCTCGCACCATTCTTCAATGTATGATGCTCTGGGTACATGTCTTCCTGAAGCAGTAGTCAGAAGGTGAGGTCTGCACTGAGTGTGCTTACATTCATGGATGGAGGGGATGTTACATCACCAAACATATCTTGAAGCCCCAGTTTCCTCATAGCCGGATGGAAATAATGAGGAAGTTGTGAGTGGTTTTCATGGAGCAGCTCATTCACAGGCTTCTTTGTACTATTCCTCCCTGTGCTATTGCACAGAATGTTTTGTTAAATCTAGGAAGGAGCTAAGTTCTGCCCAGTACTGCCTCATGACTGGTATGTTTTTGGGCAAGTGACACTATTTGCTATGTGCTGTCTCTTGGTTTTCCAGGTGGATAAACTGACTTCATGAAAGTAACCTTGTGTAGTTGAGGAACTGGGTTGGAACCAGTGTGTAGCTTGTGGAGGCTGTGTTTTGACCCTACTGTTGTAAAAGCTCGATGTGTGACTTGTCCTGGTCTCTTGAGTAGTCAGTGGCTGGTATGATTTTTGCCCTGTATCTTGGGTGCAGGATTAATTCCATTTCCAGGGGTACATGGGACTGTGTTCAGTCTTCTTCCTCTCTCAGGACTCCAGAAGACCTTTGTGGATTTGTGGTGGAGCTTCAACTATGGGAGCTGTCACTGAGGGAGCACACGGGCACTGTGATATCACTACCAGGTAGATGTTCACTCAGGGCATCCATGGGGACTCATTGGGCCATTGAGAGGAAACTGTGTAACCCTCAGGATCTCTTAGTATATCATTAACAGGATAAGGTATTAGAGGCTGGGTACTTCTTAAAGAAGAGGTTGCTTTAGCTAACAGTTCTGGAGATAAAAAGAGCCTGTTGCTGAAATCACCTTAGCTATGGTTGGGACTTCCTGGGGTTGGAAAGAGCCTCATGTGGGCAGAGATATCACCTCACCTCACAGGAAGCTGGAGGAGGAAAAAGGCCGGTCATCTATATTAGCTCTTGCAAGAACTAATGAAAGGGTCTGAGATCCAACTCAGTCCTTTGGAAATATTACTCTTTTGGACCTTAGGGCCTATCTAGTCTCACCTCCGTATGCGTGTGTACCGTGATAACACTTGCAAGTCTTGGGGGATGGCTGTGCTTCACTGGCTCTGGTCTGAGCCAGTGGTTGGGGGCTGGAGTCTGGTGGAAATGACCCATGTTTCTATCACAAGTGGTAAGTGGCACTTGAGGGCTCCGGAGAGTTTCATCTCTAGTACCTGCTTGTTGGCTTCCTGGTTCTTGTGTCCCTGCTTGCTCTGATCATTCAGCCTCTTTTTTTTTCTGGACAGGAAGTACTTTGCCAATACTGCGTTTTAACCTTTGACACTCATGGGGTGCCTCACATTTATTCCTGACTCGTTGGAGGACCTGGTGTGGAGGATCACTCTGTATGATCAGGCTCCTTCAGAGCCATAGAGTAAATGCTCCCTGACCACGGTGAGGAGGAGAGCCCTGCACAGACCGACCTGTGGACAGGCAGGTCTGTGAAGAGAGCTCAGACCCACCCTTCTTGCCATTGCTTGTCAGGCCACGGGCTCTTTCTCATGTGGAGATAGTGGTTTAATAATTTATTTTATTATTTGTTGTTGTTGTTATGACAAAGGTGATACACAGAGAGGTTACTGTTTCCTAAGTCAAGTAATGAGTACATTTCTTGGTTTTAAGTATTAAAGACTTTTAAAAATTGAGGCGCATTACAGTGGCTATGCCTGTCATCCTAGCTGCTCAGCAGGCTGAGAGTGAATTATGTTTCAAAGCCGTCTCAGGTAAGAAAGTCTGTGAGACTCTTATCTTCAACTAACCACCAGCAAACTGGAAGGGGCACAGTGGTTCAAAGTTGTAGAGCCACTTGCATTCAGGAACAAAGCTCCTGGACAGTGGTCAGGCCCTGATTTCAAGCCTCATGAATAAAATTAAAAAAAAAAAGTATATAAAGTTGATGTTCAGAGGGTTTATACTTACAGAAATCAGGGAATCATTTCTTTTTGGACAGTGTTACCCTTTCTTTGCTCTCTTATATCACTTGGCTCTTAGAATTAGCTGGTTATGAGGAAATGTTCATCATCCCTGGCTGTAAAGGAAATGCAAATAAAAACAACACTGAGACACCGCCTTACCCCAGTCAGAATGGTCCACATCCTAATGTCAGCCAACGACAAATGCTGGAGGGGATGTGGAAGAAAAAGGAACCCTACTGCATTGCTGGTTGGAATGTATACTAATACAATCACTTTGGAAAATAGTCTGGAGGTACCTCAGAAAGCTAAATATAGACCTCCCCTATAACCCAGCTATACCACTCCTAGGCATCTACCCTGAGCAACAGGAACCAGTATACAAAGACACATCCACCTCCATGTTTATTGCAGCACTGATCACAACAGCCAAGATTTGGAAACAACTCAGATTCCCCATTACTGATAAGTGCACCCAAAAATTGTGGTACTTATATACAATGGAATATTATTCAGTCATTAGAAAGGACAAAATAATGACATTTGCAGGGAAATGGATGGAACTAGAGCAGATTATTTTGAGCAAAGTAAGCCAAGAACAAAGAGAGAAATGGTACATGGTCTCCCTGATATGTTGATGATAAAGCCAAATGCAAGAAGATATGGCAAAGTAACAGGACTCAAGAAACAAAGGACAGCCAACCATTTTGTCATGTCATTGCTAAATGACTCCATTTTCTTGACTATATATATGATAGATATACACACACACAGAGGGAAGCCAGGAAGAGGAACAGAATAAGTGGAAACATCCTACAATAAGCAAAAAGAAAGAAATGTAAACATCACCAGATGTGGAAAAAATAACTTGTATTGTCAAAGCTCATAGAAATCACAAACTATATAAACCATGATAATGACAATTTGCCTTGTGAAAGTTAAAATGTGATCATGACTCTAAGTATCACTATTTCACCATACTGTAAATATGTGAAATTTATGTAATCACCTAATCTCAATTAAATAAAAAAAGTGAGAGAAGGGATGGGTTAAGAGAGTGACAATGTTGTCAGACACTTTGTACTCATATACTATTTTGTAGAATGGGAACTTCTTTGTACAACTACTTAAAGATAATTATAAAAAATAAACTAAATAATTAGCTGGGGCTGGGAAGGTGGCTCAGTGGTAGAGTTCTTGCCTTGCATGCCTGAGGCCCTGGGTTTGATTTCTCAGCTCCACTTAAGCAGAAAGAAAAAAGCTGGAAATGGCGCTGTGGCTCAAGTGGTAGAGCGCTAGCCTTGAGCTGAAGAGCTGAGGGACAGCGCCCAGGCCCAGAGTTCAGTCCCCACGACTGGACCCCTCCCCCCAAAAAGAATTAGCTGGTTATGTTGGACATAATAACATCAGTTTGCTTTAAAAAATGATAAAGATTGCTTTTTTCACTTTCAACATACTGTTGGATGGAATGGCATGAGAAGTGATTTGGTAGGAGAGCCTGGCGTTGCTCTTCATTTTACTGTATGAAACAGAATGCACCACCAAGAGAAAGGAAAAGTGTGTGCTTAAAGTGAGGTACTTTCTGTACTAACTGCTGTGACAAGTAACAGATCACTGTCTGACCAGAGATCCCCGTGGACCAGAGATCTGCATGATATGCATGGTTGTATAGCCTCTGCGGGGTCACAAGTGTAGATTCAATAGCTCATGCTTTTTCTTTAGGGAGAAGTTGGGGAGTGAAGGCTCCAGCAGCAGGCTTGTCCCTGTCACTCCTTTTCTCTGCCCTGTCTCAGGACTCCTGGGCACCCAGATTTGATGCAACCACCCTGGGAGGAAACGTGAGCTCAGTGTGTCCTGTGGACATACCCAATGTTTTACTCTCTGTGGGCAAGCAGTCACCATGAGCTCTATTTACTGGCATCTCTGGTGTCTAAAGTGAGGTCCCCAGAACCTCCCCTGCCTGAATCTGTGTGTTTTTCCAAGGTGGGTTTTATTTTATACTCTGTGTGCTGGTCATTTAAGTTCTGACTTCACATGGCTGTGGCTCATTGCTCTGTGTGGCTCCTGGTGCACATGGACTCTGTGACAAGTAGGGTGACCAATGAGCATGAGGTACCCAGCAGCTGTCAGACACTGAAGTGGAACTAGCCAGGCATCCATGATGAGGATCCTTGCTCTTAGTAGTTGGATTCATTACATTGCTCTTGGCCCTAGTGTCCTGGGTTGGCTGTGCTGGTCTTGGGTGGCAGGTCAGTATCCCATTCATGGGGCTAGGAGACCTGGTAAGGCCAAAGAGCTATGTTCCTAGGGAATCTTATTTATTTATTTATATACTTATTTATTTATTTACTTATTATTGTAGGTCATGGGGCTTGAACTCTGGTCCTATGCCTGTCCCTGTAATATTCAGCTCAAGGCGAGTGATCTATCATTTGAGCCACTGTGCCACTTCTAGTTTTCTAGTAGCTAATTGGAGATAGGTGTCTCACGGACTTTCCTGCCCAGGCTGGCTTTGAACTGTGATCCTCAGATCTTACCCTCCTAAGTAGCTAGGATTACAGGCATGAGCCACCAGCACCCAGCCCTAGGGATCTTATAAGGGCATCTGAGCAGAAATTTGGGTGAAATGGATTAGAGGCTGAAGGGTAGAATGCACAGTATGGTGTCAGGCTGGCTGGCAGGCAGTGCTGGCAGCTGCAAAGGGTTTTCCTTTGGGAGCAGATTATGGTTCTATGGCAGTGTGGGCCAGCTGCCTGACTCCTGCCAATTGGGTGTCTTTTTCTCCTGCTCCTGATAAGCTGTTGATTTTGCCTTCTCATTTCATTGTTTGTTCATGTCATTGTAAATAGGCCTCTGCTATTCTTTCTTGGCTCCCCTGTAGTTCACATGCCACCTGCTGGCTGTTCCTCTTCTTCCTCTTCAGTATTTTTCAGTTTTAATCAGGGCTACAAGAAGATTTGCAGCACAATCTTAGCACAGTGATCCCTCAACATAGAGGGGAGGGGTGCAGACAGTATCCTGAAGATTTTAGGAAGTTGATGTTTGGAAGGCAAATGTTGCCCACTGCCCATTGTACTCTGGTCCCATAGAATATCAGTGGTCTTGGGGCACACTCTTTCAGATGTTACCATTTTCCTTCTTTGAGACCCAGTTTGCTGAATGCCTGCTGCTTGCTGGGCTTGCTGACTCAGTGACTTGGTGTCTGTCCCAGATGCAGTGGGTGTGGGTCTTGAAAGGTCTCTTCCATAGAATTTGTATGGTGCCTGTGTAATCTGGGCTCCCAGCTGTCTTTGTGTAGTCACTGCACTACACACACTGAGCTGTGGGTGAACAAGGGAGGGGAAGTACACCATGCATCCTGTATCAAGCATTGATGGAGCCTCATCCAAAGGCCATTAAGTCTTTTGTAAGAGCAGTTCTTTTACCAGAGCATTACCAACAGCCATAAGTGGATGTTGGTGAGTTTTCTGCCATTGTGATCTCTATGGCTTGACCTGTGTTACCGATGAAACACATCCTGAAGTAGTGTTGACTGAATTGACTGTCTTGCATAATGTTCTTGGTTCTGTGGAGCTAGAGGTTGGGCCTGCTGATGAAGCTTGTGCTGCTTCTGCTTGGGCTGGTGTCCTAGAAACAGCAAACTTCCTGAGTCATTCTCAATAGCAGGAGAGGGGATGGGCCATATTAATATTCAATTAAATGTCCTTATCTCAGAACAAACCGAATGTTTTCTTTATGGCTGTTTGTAAGATTGTGGATCTGGTTTTTGACAGCCCTTGATCAGGATCATGTGTCACAATATAGTGGTGGTGTTTCTGTGTGTGAAAAATGCTGGGGCTTGGACCCAGTGCCTTCTGCACTCTAAGCACTCTACGACTGAGCCTTAGTGGATGGATAAGAAGCTCTTTGGCTGGCTAGGCAGCAAGGTAACTTTTTCCATGATAAGCAAAGTGATTGCAGAGTGTCAGTAGGAAGTTATTGAGAAGGAGCATGTATTTGCATGCATTTCCCTTATAGGGTTATCAGGGAAGGCTGTTACTCCTTATCTTCCCCATCTTTTGATTCTTTTAAGGTTTTATAGAGGCAGGTTACCATCTATCAGTATTTGTAGATGAATGTGTCTCCCTCCGGTTCACTTCTGAGTGGAATTTGATTATAGTGTTCAGAAACTTTGTTCTTTTGCAACTCTGAGCCTGTGTGTTTTGGCTGAGTCTGATAACAGTCCCCCTGGTTCTGTGGCTGAAGATAAGGCAGTTGTTCAGCTGCTGTTCTGCATGGGGCTCAGGAGGCCTGACCACAGGATTTCTGCTCTTAGTTCTCACTAATGTTTGGAGGCCCAGGCACTAGGCACCCTGTGCATACCCCGAAAGCTGCCTTTACCTCTAGCATTGGCTGAGCCTTCAGCCACACTCAGTCAACATAGTGACCTTGAGGGATGGGCACTACGCTTATAGAGATTGTGAAGAACCAGGATTAAGAAGTTTGTGCTGGAATTCCAGAGACTCTGCAATTTGTGGTTCCTCTGCTTTGCTGGAAATACAGGTCTCACTTTGCCAAGTTGGTGAAGGGATTAGGGCCTCTTATGACCAGTCTGGGTTCTGGGGTTCAGCATTGTCACCTGTGTCCAGATTGGCAATGAGTGAATGAGAGCTATCTGTGTCTGTGGACATGTGCTTCCTTTACCACTGAGCTTGGAGTATGACAAGCAACATGTGACTTCTCCCTAACAGACAAGGATATTATCACAGCTTTGTACCAGAAGAACTTGAGCTCTGGCTTAATCTGCTCCAATGTGTTAGAAATAGGACTTGAACACAGGCCTGTATGTCTTCAGAGTTTTTGTGCTTCACCCAATGGGAGAGTCCAGGTTACTGAGGAGCTGAGCCTGTTCTGCTCATTTCTGTTCCTCAGCAATAACCTTTGGTCAGTGTATCCTGAGCACTTGGTTATGCAGCCTTCCTCTGTGCACTGTCAGGTAGTCTGTAGAACCACCTAGTGATAAGCTACTGAGTGATGTGGGCACAGGTACTGTGGTGTGTCAATCTGCTTGGCCACTTTATTTAACCCTGCAGGGTTCTTCAGAAGACCCATCAAGTCAGCCTCCAATTCCTACTACCCAAGCCACAAAGTAAACTCACTCTGACCTCCTAATGGTGGCAGTTGGTTGGCAAATCTATTGTTGCCACTGAGTCACTTGAAACCTGGTTTTCTTTGGATGCTTACAGAACCTCCTTAGGTCCATACTGGGCCATTCTTCTGGGGATGCTTTTAGGGAGGAGATGCATTCTTGTCTAGCAAAGGGGCCTTAGGATGTGGATAGGAGGTGGTAGCTCATGACCTTTCACATTTCAGAGATTGTGCACTTGCTTCCCCTGCTGCCTCACAAAAAGTGATACAGTCACAATTTAGTGCTCCTTGTCCAAAGTATTGAATCCAGAGTATAAAATACCTTGTAGCATAATGAAACTTTGTCACTTTTATTACCCCATTAGTGTGTGAGTTAAAGTATTCCTTAGCTGTCCTCAGATCAGCTAGACCAGTCACAGGTACCCATAATTAATAATGCTAGGAGGTACCTGTGCCTCTGAATGGCTGTCCATCTGTGCCCACAGTGATGATTGTGGTGAGCAACTGCTCACGATGGTGTCTAAGCACGCACTGCCCATGTTTGAATCTCAGCTTTGTCCTTGAAAAATTTAGACTCTGAGCAACCTTCACCTTTTTCTGATTTTGTCACCTCGTGCAGTCCGGTAAAATGTTCTGGAACATGGCTCACAACTCCATGGTCAGAACACAGAAATACAACCTAACTGAAATGTGAGCAAAAGACTTGTACGGTCAGCTTTGACCACCATCAAATATAGATGACAAACACATGGCAGGGTTTTGGATGCCATTACCTATTTGAAGCACACTGGAGGTGTAACCTCAGACCTCACAAAAATTTGCACTAACAATGTTTGTTATAGTGATATTAGTTAAGATCAGAGAGATTCAGACATTTCATCCAATGGCAGCAGAGTGCAAATGGTACACCCACTCTAGAAAAATAGCCTATAAGTGCAGCTTCTCTTTGGCCCAGTGGTTGTTTTCCTACCCCTTGCTGGGGTAGTACTAGGAAAAACGAAGGAACAAGATACAGTGAAATCAGCAGTCCCTGCAGTGCTGTCCCTCACAGTCATGCACAGTGTGATTGCATGTGTATGGCAGTATTGAATGGGTGACTTTATGAAAAGTAAGTGCACGTTGGCATGAGTTAAAGCAGTAGGAATGGGAGGTTTTCCTTTCAGCAGCATGGCTTCTCTGCGTCATGACTGTCTGGTTCAGCATGAGATGATGATTGTGCCAACACTTTGTCTGATGCTAACAAGCTGGTAAAGGCTTCGTATGGTCTCCAATGTTTTCCACAGGGGCATGCAGGGCTGTAATTCTTTCAGACTGAAGTTGCCACCAGCAACCACAGAATGGAAACCAACATAGTAATGGGACTGCTAAACTTAGAGCAAGGATCACCTGGCCACAAAGATAAGAAAAGTAGGACTCCACCAAAAAATATTTTCAGAGATATTAACTATCCCAATCACCTGATTTGAGTGGACATCTTATCCAATGGCCACAAATCTGTCATATCTCTGTAGAATTATTACTATTATTATTTCAGTGCCAGTTGTAGAGCTTAAACTCAAGGCCAGGAAACTGTCACGGAGGTTTTGTCCTGAAGGGTGACACTGACTACCTCTTGAGCCATGTCATTTCTTCTGGGTTTTTTATGTTTAATTGGAGGTAATACTCTGAAGGACTTTCCTTCCTGGGATGCCTCTGTCACATTGCATGTGACAGAGTTAGATGTTGTGATAAAACTCAGTATGGGAGTGGAGCATATATAGGTGTGGAACAGACATTTATGGCTCCTTACTAAAGTCACTCTTAATATCCCCCTGTTCTTATTCCTGTGAAATTCTTTCTTTTTTCTAATTAAAGACCTTGTCTTTGCTTCAGTGCCCTGAAGGAAGCCACCTGTCTTTCACTGAGAATGCAGAGGGTAGACATGGCATGTGATGAACCTTCCTCTAGGAAAGCAGGCCCATGAGGAGCACATTGCAGGATGGCATCCATTGGTGAGCAAAACAATGGCTGGCAGAATTCATGCCACAGGAGAACCAGTCAGGTTAGTCAGGTTCAGTCAGGGAGGTCAAGAGTTTTATGTCTGGTGGTGCCAGAGGTTCCTTGCTCTGTTTCTGCTCACACGTGAATGTCTAAGCCAGATGCAGTGCTTTCCACAATGAAATATCCATACCTGTTTTGTTGAGTAAAAGGAAGGTTTTTGCTAGGGTTCTTGCAGTCTCTCTGACAGAGATTGGGACTGTCCAACCGCTTCCCCCTCACCTCCCTTCCAAAATCTAATGTTCCCCTCCCTCACACACTATTTCCTGCTAGCCATGGACTGGAAATATACATTGGTGCTGCCTGCAAGGACATTCTAGAGCCTTCTAACCCCTTGGACTTCCCAGTGCTGTTAGGTGTAAGTAGTCTTGCCAAGATATCCTGATGAATTGTGCAAAAGTCCCTGTGGCAGGAAACCCCAGCATTGACGCTGTTATTAATTCAAGTGACCTATTTCTTCAGAGCTTGGATGGGTTCTCCAAGCTAGCACAGATTCATCTAGGGAGAGTTCTCCCAGTGGTCCGTCTACAACATTCTACATTCTCTTCAGTGCTAGCCAACAGCTTGTTCCAACCTACCTGCCAGGATGCTGGCCAGAAATGCTATCTGAAGACTGTGTGCATTGGTTTGCACACATGCTAGTTGTTTTGTAGGGGCTTGTGTGTGTGTTAGTTCCAACTGTTCATGTGAGGTCATCAGCAGAAGATAAGACATGGGCTGGCCATATCTTTAGACAAACAGGCTCTCCCTTCCTCTTTCCCCCTCATAAATCCCTGTGTGACAGAACTGCTGATAGCACTTTATGTGAACTTTGGGCCCCAGGATGTCTCCCCAACATGTACCCTCCAGAGTAGTTCTCCTTGCATTGGACTGGGCAACAACTGGAGTAGGCCCTTCCCTCCGTGTTTTCCTTTGCACTCCTGTCCTCCAAAATTCCCTGCCACCTTAGGAAGATGCCCTGTGAGTTCGGTTCTGAGTTCCATTTACTGTTGGGACACAGAGGCCTGTGACCTAAATCAGAGGTACTACTCCGACAATTATGGGCAGATAACAGGCTATCAGCAAAAAGGTAAGGAATCCAGAATAAGGAAGGTGGATAGCTTCTTGACTGCCAAAAACAAGGAGGCAAAGAGTGGGGACGTCCTCTGAAGGGTAACTGTTCAAGGATTGTGTTTCCTAGTAGACAGTGCCAGGGGCGGCACCAACTCAAACATGATTTGGGGCCACGGATTGGAACTTTTTTCCACCAGAGAGAAGTCATTGTGTACCAGTTTTTTCTTGAAATTAACAATAAGAACAGTAGAAAGAAAGGAAACAGTAGGTCATATGGGAAAGAAGGCAGAGAATTAATGAGTAAGAGGGCAGTCAGGTGTGTGGCAGGGGCTGGTGCAAGGTGGGGCTTAGTTCTGGAGCTGTCTGAAGAGCCCTTAGGCAAGATTCCCTGCATGCAGAAGCTTGTGGTGATGGCTGTTGCTCTGGTGTCAGTGGAGCTGGAAGATGGTGCAAGCCAGTGCTAACAGCAGTGCCGGCAGAGCTCAGGAGATCAGTCCCCAAAGGATCCACATCAGGTCTTCCACGATGCTGCCTCCCTCCACACACACACATTCTCCTTCTGGTGTCTCTGCCATACACAACAGACAGTATTCTGCCCTTGAATGGCTTTCACCTGTGTGTGTGTGTGTGTGTGTGTGTGTGTGTGTGTGTGTGTGTGTGTGTGTTTGTACCTAAGGCTGGCTATCCCTTCTTTGGAAGGAACAGCACCAAGCCAGTCGCCTTCACCTGCAGCCTCACCTCCAGATGTTTCCACTGATATGGGAGGACAGAGACTAGGAACTCCATGGGAGATCCTCATACAGGAAGATGCAGCCAGCCCTTCCTTGCATGTGTTTATATAACTGCTAGGTCTGAAAAGACAGGGAGTGGCATAAGGCCAGAAAGAAGCATTGGTTGGGAGGGGATGGAAAATGCTGTGTGGTAACTGTTGAGGCTATTTGTGGTTACATGGTAGTTTGTGGGCCTGGCACCTTCCCAGGCAGCTTCAAGTCCCACAGACTTGCAGGGTTGATGGCTGGAAGTTGAGTGAGTGGGTGCACCTGGGGGCTTGTAAGAGGAGAGATGACAGAGAGGCCAGTGAAGGGGTGAAGAGGAGTGAAAGCTGGTTCTGCAAAGACCTACATGTCCACTTGGGTGAGACCTGGATGTGTTCCAGCTGACCAAATCAGTGAGAGCATTGCAGGACAAGGATCACCTGGTCACTCACAAGGCCTGTTTGCTGGAGCACCGTGCCTCCATGGGGCCAAAAGGGTTGTGGATACCCCCTGGGCATCTGCAACAAGTACCCTTTGTTACTGTCCATATGGTGTACATGTCCTCCATAATCATGAGAACCATCATCCCATTTTCTCTCCAGGTATGGGCAGAATCTCTTGGCAAAGTAAGACCCATTTCCCTGGAGGCTTGCTGGCAGGAGCTCAGAAAAACTCTACCACTTTTAGAAAGGGGAACTGAGGAGGATAATGGGATAAACACACACACACACACACACACACACACACACACACACACACACACACACACGTGAAAGCCTACAAAAGGTGAGGAAGGTGTTCGGCCCCTGGCAACAGAGCTGATAGGCAGTATTGGGCCTGGGACTGGCTAGGAGGGGAAATGTCAGAATTCAGCCAAAGCATGCCAAGTGAAATGCAGATGGGTAGAGGCAGCTCTTGTGATACCTCATTTCACATGTGGGCATCAAGCTTCTTTCTCCTGTGATGAGTGTCTAAACTGGGGGAGTGTTGGATAGTGGGCATGGAGACAGGGCCAGGATTACATTGGCACAGGGCCCTTTTCAGTGATCTCATTTTCAAGGATGTCTGGGGAAGGAAGGAGCCTAGGGCATTGTGGTAATTGCAGAGAAAGCTCTGTGTGACTGTGTCTAAGCCCGAACCAGTGTTAGTGTGTTGTGTGGGAACAAGTGTGCACACACACTCACCCAAGTGAGTGACCAACGCAGGTGCCTAGTGGTCACACTGAGGCAGGTGGAGGGTCAGCTGATGTTTGCCAGCTGGGGTCATCTCCTGTGCACAAGTCTGAAAAGACCGGGGCAGCATGTGGGCAGTAAGGAGAATGAGGGTGGGAGGGAGGGGAATGGGGTGAATGCTGCTGGGGCTGTTTGTGTCCCCGTGGATGCAGATGGGCCTGGCACCTTCCCTGACAGCAACAGAGCCCATAGACTTGTATTGTTGATGGTAGGTTGGCATGGCATGCTTGTGGGCATGTGGGATGAGAGATGACAGTGAGGCCAGAATTGCCTCCCAGTGTCAAGTGACAAGCTAATCCAAGTGAAGGCTCTGGTACAGCAAGGACCCTGTCTTTTGCTGTCTGTCCCTATGAGGCCTCCCACCTGTCCCAGAGGGGGAAGGATGATGGGCCTGTATGGGACTCACAGTACTGGGCTGGCCAGTACAAACTTCCATGGAGCTGAGCGATGGGAGCAGTAACTCACCAGCTAATGCCTCCTATACTGTGTCTAAAATGAAACCTTGATTCTTGTCGATAAAGATTACTGCCCAGCTTAACTCAATTTCACACTCTCAAAAGCTACCACTGAGAGATCATATCCTATGTACCTTGACAGCAGTGCCTTGTCCTGCTGTGTCTGATACCTCAGGCTTTGGAAAAGGAGGATAAGGATAGTGCGGATTTTCCATGGACCGAGCTTCCAGTTGTGCTTCTGCCACTCTGCTGGTCCTCAGAGCTGACCTATGGGCAAAGGATGTCTATATTCCTGCTTAGTGACCTGGGCCAATTCAACCTGACCACACACAATGGGACCACAGATCTCTACACAGATCAAATGCCTGAATGTATGTAGGTGCAACCTGGAAAAGGCTCATCTTCTGTGTGTCTGCTTTCCAAGGGTGTAGGCATCACTCAGAGACTACGAGCACATCTGGTTCAGTGGCCCAATACAAGGGCCTAGCCCCAGACTCCAGTGAGCCCTCAGATGTCCTTGCCCTGTACGTTCCCTCTTCACTCATGCCATGTGCACAGGCCAGAATGCCACCACTCCCTCATGTCCCAACCCTCATGCTCCTGCATCCACAACCCCATACAGCCAAGCCCAATCCTACCTCTGCTACCTCAACCTCAGGGCCCTCACGATTCTCAAAACCCCTTTCAGTCTTAGCCTTGAACACTAATCTCTCTGCCTTTGGTCTCGCCCACTGAGCTCACTTAAACCTCAACCTACTCAAGGCTCCTTGTAAACTGTTTACATCCTCCTGTTCCTCATTCTGCAGTGCAGCTTTCACCACTCGCTACCAGCTATCTTGCTTGTACCCTGCTTATGCAATCTGTCCCCCAAACTCCCTTCCCACTAATGACAAAATGATATTTCCTAGTGGAAAGAATGCCCTTCAGCACTTGGTAGGGGTAGGTGAAGTTGCCCACCCCCACTCAAGAGTCTGACCCTGGAGAACATCTCCATGGCAAACCCACCTGGCGTTTACTACACCATATCTTCCCATGACATAAGTGTTCTGCCTGCAGGGCAGGTCTTGATGGCATTGGACTAGAATAATTGCATGTCTGAGGTCCAGAATGCCTGACAGCCTACACCTTGGGATACCTTTTGCCACTAGTGACAAGCAAGTTTGTCAGGACTTACTTTGTCATTTCTCTGCTTCTGGACTCTGAGCTCCTCCAGGACCAGAGACATTTAAGCAATGCCCAGAGGTAGGGACAAACCACATCTCCTCCTTGGGCTGCCAGAAGGAAAGGACCTTCCTCACCTGCACCATGGCCTCCACATCCACTAAGCCAAAAGAGCCAGAGCTGGGTAGCAGCTACCAGGCCATCAGACAGGGCCAAGTCGTCCCTCCAGATAACTCAGGGCTCTGTTTAGAGAAGGTCTCTGATCTGTCAGCTCACAACCTAACCACCTCAAGTCCAGCTGTAACCATGGGCAGGATCACAGGTAAGCAGGAAGTCCTCAAGAGGGATTTGACAGCACTCCCTATGAACTGCCCTCACCTGTGCCAACACACATCACATCATGAAAGCCCCCCCCCCCAACTCCAGAGGACATTCTTCAGCAATCCTTACCAACTCCCAATGGCTATGCTTTGGCATAGATCAGAATCCACAGATGCACAGTGTGATCCCCTATTGCTAGCGATCTCCAGTATCAGAGCAGCAGAGGACATGGCTGGGTGTAATCCAGAGATAAGTGCAAATGGGGAAGGAGCCTTGCAACCCTGGCCCCATCTCTGTCCTCAGCTGTGGCTTTGTCAGTCCCTACACATCCACATCGACTGAGGCAGTTCCTCCACTAGGTGTCCTCCGTTGTCCCGACAGAGCTGGTCCTCGGCACACATTTGAACAGCAGATTCCTTGAGGTCCACGGCCTGACTAACAGGTCCAAGGAACGGCCAAAAATACTCTGGTTCTACCTGAGAAGCATGGCTTGTGTTCCTTCTGAGAAGGAACAGACAGGGAAGGGTCCCCTGGCCTAGTGGTGGGGAAACAGAAGTCATGACTTGGTCCATATCAGTGGACAGACAGATTAAGAAGGCTCAATGGCAGTGCAAGACTGAGGTACTATTGGTGTCTTTCTCATTGTAAAGCACCCTGATCAAGTGGCTAGGTCCTTTACCTCTGAAAGGAGGTCAGGAAACAGAGCTTGTGTCTATGCTGTCCTCAGAATGCTGGGAATTGAACTCAGACACTTTCACACAGTAGAAAACTGCTTTAACCACTGGTCTACCTCCTCAGTCGTTGGCTTTCTTTTGAGACAATCTCACTATGAAGTTAAACCCTGGCCTCCAGCTGCTCTCTACCTGTCTCTTCCACCTAAGTACTAGAATTATAGATGTGGCCCAGCCAATCTACTCTTGTTTTCCCCTTGAGATCTGCTTAGATCCAGGTCATCTTCTAAGTAAGAATTCATCAAGGCAACTTGGATGCAGAAGCATTTCCCTGTCCATCCATGGCTGGCTCAGTCATCTAAGTCTCTACATGAAAGTCAGGCACACATCCATGCTGCGCATCTCCTGGATCTGCCTATGATGCCACTCCTGTGAATAAAGCAAGGCCTGGTCATTCCCAGAGAGGAAGAAGCCACAGAGAGTACACTATTGATCCCCTAGTGAGGACGTGGCTAGTAACACAAGCCCTGAACATGTAGACTTTGCACCAAGACCTCAGGTGAGCTTCTTTTATCCTGAAGTGTGAAGTGGTGGCCTGATTATCTAGCACTTATACCAGTGGGTTGCGAGCCCAAGATGTGGCAGGTAGAAGTGCTCATGTACAGCAACAAAGTCCCATTAGGGACTGGCCTAGCCACCCATTCCTTGGTCTAGCACATATAGGTTTTTTGACAGTGTGACAAAAAGGAAGAGGGAACAGAGCCAACATTCCAAGAGAGGTTTTCTAGGTCTCTGAGGCTCAGCTGTGCTCTCTGCTGGGCAGTGGCCCTCAGGATGTTGGCATAGATGCATTAGAGTCTCTGGTGTGCATGGTACATGAAACACTTTCAGCTTTTGCTGGCTGCAGAGCAGGCCAACCTGCAAGCAGGCAGCAGGCAGCAGGCACAGCCTGGTACTCAACCAAAGACCCTGATGTAGGCTACCCAAGGTAGAAGGTGAAAGGTAAGAGTGGGTTTTACAGACACACACTGAGTCAGAGATCCTGAGGGAGGAACCCCACCAGCTGTTGCTCCAACCAGCCCTGCAGTGGATGGTGCTCAATTCTGAGACTCAATTTAAAGTCGCATGAGCAGAGTACAAATCCATACATTCCAGCCATGTGACCTTCAACCAATGCCAGTCTTCGCACTTAAGAATAGTAATTCCTCTCTATAAAATGGGCTTATTCACCACTGGCAGCAAGTATGGCAGCCTTTCGGTCATCACGGTCAGCAAAGGCAGCCTGGAAGGTGGTCACCCAATGGTGGTGGTGCCCTATGATGACAGGCCACAGTCTCCTTGTCACCATTGGCGAGCACCTGGAAGCCCACTTGAGTACAGTACCCCAGCTCAGTAACAGCCACTGGCCCAGCACACAAGAATTTTCCTTGGGGGATGGGGGATGGCGGCGGCGGCCGGCGATGAGCAGCGGGAGCGCGTGAGGAGCCGGCAGGCAAGGCTGGGGGCCCGGGAGCGCGAGCCGCAGGGCGGAGGGCGGGGGCGCGAGCACAGTGGGCAGCGGCAAGGCAGTAGCCAAGAAGATAGTGGACAGCAACAGCGGCAGCTAGCACGGCGGCGGTGGTGGCAGCGGCGGTGGTGGCGGCAGCGGTGGCGGTGGCGGCAGCGGTGGCGGGAAGGGAGGCTTCCAGGCCGCACCCCGCGGTGGCGGCCAGCAGGAGAAGCAGGAGCTGGCCTCGAAGCGGCTGGACATCCAGAACAAGCGCTTCTACCTGGATGTGAAGCAGAATGCCAAGGGCGGTTTCCTGAAGATCGCAGAGGTGGGCACGGGCGGCTCCAAGAGCCGCCTCACGCTCTCGATTGTGGTGGCGGCCAATTTCCGTGACTCGCTGGGCGACTTCATCGATCACTACGCGCAGCTGGGCCCCAGCAGCCCCGAGCAGCTGGCAGCGGGCGCTGAGGAGGGCGGCAGGCCGGCGCACCTCAAGAGCGAGTTCCTGGTGCGTGAGAACTGCAAGTACTACCTGGATCTCAAGGAGAACCAGCACAGCCCCTTCCTGCACATCCGCCAGACCATCAACCGCGGCAGCGGCTTTGGCGCAGGCCCAGGGCCTGGCGGCCTCCAGAGCGGCCAGACCATCGTGCTGCCTGCGCAAGGTCTCATCGAATTCCGACACGCTCGCCAAGCTCCTCGATGACTACGGAGGCGAAGACCACGAGCTGGCCGGAGGCCCAAGAGGCGGTGCCGGTGGCGGGGGGGGGGGGGGGGGGCTGTACGGGGAACTCCTGGAGAGCACCTCTATTACGGTGGACTCCAAACGTTTCTTCTTCGATGTGGGCTGCAACAAGTACGGAGTTTTTCTACTGTGTGAGTGAGGTGAAGCCGTCCTACCGCAATGCCATCACCGTGCCCTTCAAGGCCTGGGGCAAGTTTGGTGGCGCCTTCTGCCGGTATGTGGATGAGATGAAAGAAATCCAGGAGTGGCAGAGGGATAAGCTTTACAAGCGTCATGCTGGGGGGGGGGTGGTGAGGAGTCCTAAGGCGAGGAGGTGGATGAGGATTGAAATGGCAGCTTTCCCCCCTGGCCTCCCCCACCCTGTTACCCGGGCCCCCCACTCCCCATCCCCCTGGCTAGTTCCCATTCTTGCTCATTCCCCTGTGAGCTAGTGGAGAGGGAGCCCGGGAGGCCACCAAGGGAGAAAAAAAAACCAACAAAATTAAAAAAATTAATATAGTTAAGAGAAATAACCATAAGACAACAGTCTTGAACAGTGAGTAAAGCAGTAAAGTTCCAGAAATTGACAGCAACCTGCAGAGGACAACAGCATCTCCTCACCTGCAAGTGTCTCAGCTTCTATTTCCCACCCGAGGTTCCTAAGCTCATCTAGATAATCCTGAAGGGGATAGATTTCGAGTCTGGGCCCCTAAACACATCTGACTTACCCAGATCCATCTGTGTATAACAGTTGAATTTGTGTTGTACCTGGGTAAATCTAAAGTATCTCTCCTGGCCGAGCCGCCGTTGCAGTGTCTATCCTTCACCTTTATTCTAATCAGCCTTTTGGATCGAGATCTTCACGGAAATTCTTGAGACAGAGAGACCTTTGCAGTTACCCAGTCCTGAGAGTCCAGGTTTATGAAAAGGAATGCAACTTTACACAATCATGGACAAGGCAAAAAAGAATTCAAGAAGCCATCAGTGAATCAAAACAAATTGGATTTTTTTAAATGATTTTGCATGGAACCTGGCCCCATGTCTTTTCTTTGCAGAATTGTTTTCCGGGATGCAAAAATTCAAAAGCCAATGCTTGAACTAGAGAATTCATTACTAAAATAGTTTAAAAGTTGGGCAAAAGGATTTTTTTTTCAAAAAATAAAAGCAGTTTTACATTGGGGGTTGCTGAGGTAGGCACAATACGTCAGGCATAAAGCACAAGGCAAACTCGTTGAGTGGATGGGTTGCTGCTCACTAAAGTTCTTCCCTTGATCTCTAAAGGTGGAGGTCATTACCAAGAAGTGGCATTGGTGTGAATGAGAGCCAGATCCCTTGGCTCTAGCATATGAGCAAGTGAATTATGGCTAATTTGGCTGTTACAGCCACTGATTGGCTGCATTTTTAACTGTAAAACTTGATGATTTTCTGCAAAAGGGACAGTATGGCTACAAGCCTGAGCTTTAATGGAATATGCATCCTCACAGAGAAGTTGGAAATAACTAAAACTGAAGTCTTAATTCACCTTCAGTTTAATCTGTGGATTTGTTCAAATAGTAAAGATCCTCAGGTTCAGAATTCCAGCATCATTTATTCTTTAAAACAAATTTTTAAGAAATTGATCCATCTTATTAGTACCTCACAATCAAAGTTGGCAAATGATGAATGAATGATTAAAGCAGTGCACCCGGTGGAAGCTGAAATCCATCTGTGAATGGAATTGATGTGAACGTGAATATGCTGACTATATCCTGGAAGCATTTTTACACCATCTTGAAATTGCAACATACTGGCATTGGCCAGTTTATCCAGCTGTCTTTCAAGAATAAAAGTTGGGGTTTTCATGGATCACCTCTTCTATATTTTAAGTGGATTTTCAGTAGAAATGATTTTTATTAATCAAGTTAATCTCACCCCATCAAAAGGTATTTCTAGAAATGTCACAGGCCTAGGAAACTTTGAATTGAATGGGAGCTAAGGTTCTTTCCAAAGTTTTCAGGTATTCTTTGTGTGACACCTTCTCAACCAGGAGGCAAGTAACCCCATCTCCACAATCTTAGTATTTTTTAACTGCATGCCTGCCCTTTATTTGAGCTGCCTTTTTAATTTATTGCATATCTTTTTATTATCTTATTTTGGTATTCAATCTATACAATCGTTTTCTATTTATTGGGAAATAAGTAATATACAAAACGGTCATTTTCATGTATTTGTGGCTGAGAGGGAGGGAGATACTTATGTATATAAAATTAGGCCTTTTTAAAAAAAACTAGACTATGACTCAGAATAATGTTGATCTTAGGTTCAAAGAAATAGAAGAGTCACAAACATTGGTGCCCTTTTCAGACTATTTCTCTACTCACATCATTCACAGTAGAATTTTTAAACATTTTTATAGCTTTTCTTTTCAAATTTTCTCCTTTGCCAAGAATGTTTACTAAATTGTATGGGAGCAATAGTATTTTTGATGTTTTAATGACATCCGTATACTTGTACTGTATTTTGTACCACAAGGCAGCTGCTTTCAATAATGTCTTGCTGTATTTACCTATGTGTTTTGAGTGTTTTGTTTCTTTGCTGCGGAGAACAAATTCCTAGTTTTAGTAAAGGAGATGAGAAGCTAGCATTAGGCTTGCAGAAACTGTTTAAGTTTCAACTCTGAGGCAGCAATGGAAATTAAGGTTGCAGCTATTAGTTGATCGCTATAACTTTTGCATTTTCAAATCATGTACAATTCCTGTATAGACCAACTTATTTTCTTGCTTCAGTGGTGATTCTGTTGCTCAGCTGCAGTGAGCCAGTTCAATTTTGCAAAGGTGCAGTACCTCTCCTTTTCAAGGGAGTGGTTTATTAATCTTTTTTCTTTTCTTTTTATTTGGCTGAATTGCAGTAACTAGCCTTGCCTTTCTATTCTGTAGAAATGACAGGGTCTTCACAATCCTTTACCAGTGGCTACTAAGCTATAATTAGCTGAATAGAAAGAATGTAGAAGTGGTCTGAGGCGTATAGAGTATATGCCAAGAACACTACCATATATGGCATCAGCTTTGGTTACCAGAGAAATTTTCTTAGTCATAAGACCATATAACAGTTATATATCATATGTAAGTCTTTAGATATCAATTTGAGAATCCTCCAAAAAAAGGAGCAAAGAATGCATAAGCTATGTGTTGGCAAAAGTAATTTATATTAAAATTTTGACCTGCCTGTGTAAGATTAAGTGGTGAATGTCCTAGTGGTGGGTTTTTTAGTCTTAAACCAATCTCTGAGGTTTATTTTTCCTGCAGGGGTGTTTCCTCGCCTCTCTTCCACTGTAGGAAGATTGCAGAAGGATGTGGATTAATTGTAGCATTTCACTGATCCTCATTCCTGTGACTAGGGACAATAGAAATCTGCAGAGCATGGAGATTCATTCATTAATACTAGCTTATTAAAGGAAATAGTCTTTGTTCCAGTTAGATAATGGCATTATACAAACTCTGGGAAGCAACTAACTTTTTTGTTTTGTTTTTAGCTGCTTACTACAAACGCTTTAGAAGTTGTTTTTAAAATTTGGCAAACATCCCAGCTAATGAAAATAGTTACATTCCTTAGAAATAGGGAACTAAAACTCCTTTTCAAAAAATTGAGTTTTATTTCAAACTAGCTACAGAGATAAGCCTGTTTTTTCAAACAGTCAAAAGAGTCGGTCTCTGTGAAGAGATGTAACTCTAGGTTTCTATTGTCCCTTCTCATCATTTCAGCAAGTGAAATGGCAAATCTGGTGAGCAGATCTTTCAGTGCATATGTTGCACCAAACAAAATGTCAGTCTGTATAGCACCAAAAATCAATCTGAAAAGTAAACCCAAAACCCCCAAATACCCTATGGAACTGTTTGAGGCATATAGGTGGTACAACTGGCTGTAGCTGTGGTACACACATGGCTACTTGTAATGTCACTTTCCATAATTATGTACTGCAGAATGATTGAGAGACTTTTGGTGCAGGCAGCCATTAACCTCCTGCTTCCTTTGTTACCTCTGGGTCACGTTGCAGTAAATTGCAGGTCTTTTAAGAGTTTCAAGCTTCGGTTTTCTCAAAACAAAACAATTATCTTGTCTTATCTGAAAATGCACGGTTGTGGGCAAAAGAGGCTGGTTACAATAATGCCCTCATATTGAGTGGTCTGTAAATGGCTGCACACTTCAGGCACTGTTGTTGATGAAGATGCTTAAATATGACCTTGACTGGCTTTACAGGGGTGTAGAATGTAATCTACACAAGGTGACTGTGCATCTACCTTGCTCTTGAGGTGGATAAAATTAAGAAGCTGGAGTGTGTAAACCATGCACATAAGTATTCTTCACTGTAAATTTTGTTTTCATTTTTAACCCAATTATGTAATTTTTCCAATGCACAACTGATCTCTCAGTAGATATTCATTTGAAAATCGTGTGGCCTTGATCAGTGAGAAGGGAAAGGAAAGAAGTGACTTTTTGCTTATATGAAAATGACTTGTTTCCTGAGAGTTGTTCTATAACACTCTAGGTATGTTTTTGATTGTATCCTTTTTGATTGGGGAAAGTTAATGTTTTGATCCTGCAGCTAATTCAATTGAGTTTTCTAAGTATCAGAATTTCTCTGATGAATAACATAGTTGACAGCTTTGATGTCCAATCTCAGGTTTTTTTAAAATATAGTGGAGTGAAATCCCCACTATTATGAATTCTTTAAATCAATATTAATTTAGGACACTTTAAAAGTCTTGTGCATAAGTAAGGCCTGTTCAGAGAGCAGACTATTTTGCTCCTTATCCACAATTGTGAAAAAGTGTCAAGTGATTTTTGCATTGTATATTTCCATTTTATCCCTGACATATTTCTCAGAGATAAAGCACTTTTTGATCATGAAATGCATAGGATCTTTGTGTGATGTGGATCATGGTTTCTCAGGCTCCCCTAGATATTCTGTTTATGAATATTTTTCTAACTTTATGTCAGGAAAGTAGACATCTTTGCTAACGTTAGAAAGTTTGTATTGTTGATTTAGAATGCATTTTGATAGTTTCCAATGGATGGGAGAGTAAAAAATGCTGCATTAACAATTTAATAAGTTACTTTCCCTTAAGCCTTAAGGTAACTTTTTCTTTTCTGTCAACAACAGCACTGAAGTTACAGTAAATGAATGAGATTATCAGTTTTCAGGGTTGTTTTTAGAGTACTGTAAATCAATTAGCTGTCTTCTGAAAGAGTTACAATTCCCATTCAGTATACTGGATAATGGGTGTAAGGGTGGGGGTAGGGCAGGGTGGGGGGAGATAGTTTGTAGAAAAGAAAAAAGAAAAAAAGAACCATGTTTACCTTAAAATACAGACAAGAAAAAAGTCCATATGTCCCATTTGAAATTCCAAACTCAAGGTGGAAATGACAAATTACAGCCTCATTTCTTCTGCTTTTAATTTAGAAAAAAAGTATTCATTTTTAATATTAGCTTTAGAAGTTTCTTGAGATAACTGGACTCTTGAGTATCAATTTCCATTGCCATATCTGACTTGACTGTGTAAGTCATCCTCAGACCTTATTCTTAAAACCTAGTTTCATTACTGGAACATGTGCAATCCACTTTTCAGTACTGAAAGTTAAATTCAGCAAATGGAAAAATAAAACTGCATCAGCATTGTAAAGATTTCTTGTCCTGGGGATTCCCAAATGCAATGTGTCCCCCTGAATCAAGCAAGGCCTTTGTGAATGCATTTTGTATTTCCTAATGCAGTATGGAATATACTGTCCACGTCTGTTCACAGTCTTACTCTCGTTTGAGAATCTAACTCATACTTTCTTGGAATTAGACATTCCAATTGGGACAGATAGAACCATGTTAAAGCGAGCAGATGCCATATTGTTAGCTTTACCACAGGAAACTAGTAAAAGGAAGAGCACAACTGTATTAGAAGCTAAACTAGCATGATAGTGAAATTTTTTAACTCAACTTTTCTAATTGATTTTTGCATCCGGGAGCAATTTTTATTTTCCCCATGCTATATCTTCTATCCACTGACAGATAAGAGAGGGCACTGTAGGGAGCCAGGGTAAACGCCATTACAAGATGGCGCCCACTCCCTTGCAGCTTTGAGGTAACCACTCCATTTCAGGCAGTGCTTGGCGGGACGGTGGGTCCTGGGCTTTGTGCATGCGCAAGCCACGTAGAGTCCCCAGCCAATCCCGTGGCACCTGGTGACGGTGAAAGGCAGATGACCAATGAAAGAAAGACCCGTGTTCCTATTCCCTATATAAGCGGCCATGTTTTGGGTGCACGCTCTCTCGCGCTCAAGCTCTCCCATCAACTAAAAGGCTCTCCAATAAAGCGTGATCTGAGAAGACTCCTGGTGTGGTGGTCATTTTTTCTCGCTGGCCGAGAAGGCGTTCGCCGCAAGTGGTGCCGAAACCCGGGACCCGCGCGAGAGGCCGAGCAGGAGCCAGAACTCAAGACCCGGAGAGGGGACGTCGGTAAGTATCCCCCGGTATGCTGTTCACTGTAGATTTAGATATTTATTGGTTGCTTGCATTTCTTCTTCCTTTGTGGCTTGTCTTTTAGATGGTGCGCACTTGCCTCGAGGAGGGAGGGTTTGATTTAATCCAGGAAGGATGCAAAGTACTAACATGGCATCAGGATAGTCTATCAGAGTCAGCATCCAGTAATGGGGAGGAAAATAGGCCTAAAAGAAAAAGGGAAAAAAGACAAAAGGATCCTAAAGAATTAAAGCAGGAGGGACTGCAGCCCTCACAAAAGGAGAAGGGTCTTAGGGAGGAGGGGGTCTCAAGGAGACCCCTATGCCCTTCTTTAAAAGCAAACCGGTTCTCAGCCCTACATGTGGAAGGGCGGGACCAAGAATGCAGTGATCTTGTGAGTGACTCAGAGGAAGAAATGTTAGAGGAGGAGGGAGAGCAGCTCAATCCAGCTGATAGTGAAGACTTAGAAGAGGCTGCGGCTGAGTATGAGGCAGACAGATATGGGGGGTGGCGCCCTCTAGGGGTGGGAGTACCGCAGCAGCCAGGAAGAGGAAACGGAGCTGGCCCTCACCCGTCGGCCCCCCCCGCCCTGCCCGCCGGCGGGGCGGAGTCACTTTATAAAAGGAAGCACCTGGTCGCGGCTGGCGGCCACTTTTCCAGTTTTTGAAAATCCAATTACTAATGAAAGAAATTTTGAGCCAGTTTCCTACTTCCAGCTTAAGGATTTAGTTGAGGCAGTCCGGACTTATGGAGTGACGGCTAATTATACCACTGCCCTGCTCCGAAGACTGACCGTCAATGCTATGACGCCCACGGACTGGTTTGAGGTAGCCCGTACCTGTCTCAATCATGGGCAGTTCCTCGATTTCCGGTCTATTGTTCAAGACAAGGCTCAAGCCCAATACAGACAAAATGTCCGTGACGGGCACCCGGACTGGACCATAGATATGCTTCTCGGGCAGGGACCCTACACGGTAGATCAGACAGGATATCCCTTTGAAGTATACCGCCAGGTAAACGAGATCTTTTACAAGTCCTGGTGGGCCCTCCCAAACAAGGGAGAGATGGCTGGCAATCTAACAAAAATCATGCAGGCCCCTAATGAGCCATTTTCTGATTTTGTTGCCCGTATGCTAGAGACAGCCGAGCGGGTGTTAGGAAATCTGGAAACAGCCATGCCATTTGTACAGCAAATCATTTTTTAACAAAGCACCAAGGAATGTCAGAGGGCAATTACCCCAGTAAGAACTCAAAGCCTAGAAGCTTGGTTAAAAGCCTGCAGAGAAGTAGGTGGCCCCCTGACCAATGCGGGGCTGGCGGCTGCTGTCTTGTCGGCTGCCGGGGCCGCAAAAGATAGTAAAGGAAAAGGGTGTTTCCGGTGTGGTCAGTTGGGACATTTTAGACAACAGTGCCCACAAAATGGTGGTCCTGCGCAAAACATACCCAGGCCGCCAAGGACTCCAGGAGTGTGTCTTCATTGTAAAAAGGGAAAACATTGGGTCAACGAGTGCAGGTCAGTTAGAGACATCAATGGACATTTTATCCCCCAAATTACTCCAAACGCTGATTCGGAACCAGAGCCAAAAAACGGGAAGGAGGGCCCTCGTCCCCAGGGCCCGAAAATTTACGGGGCATTTCAGACTCTGGCTCCCGGACAGCACCCGCAACAACCCCCCAGCCAAAGAGAGCAACCTCAGGCTCCGCAGGGTTGGACCTCTGTGCCACCTCCGGACAGGTATTAACACAGCAGATGGGTGTCCAGATTGTGGAGACAGACATGACAGGACCCCTAGATGGAGGCACTGTAGGAATAGTTTTAGGATGCTCCTCCTCCACAATGAGAGGATTAATAATTTTCCCGGGAGTGATTGACCCTGACTATACGGGAACTATCAAGGTCCTCTGCCATGTCCCCCATGGAGTGGTGTCCATTTCTCCCGGGGATAGAATCGCACAGCTCCTGCTTTTGCCTTCTCTTCATGGCAACTTCCCTGCTAAGGAGATAGAGAGAGGAGATAAAGGGCTAGGCTCCACTGGAGTCGACCTTACATGCCTGTCCATAACTTTAGACCAAAGGCCCATGCTAACTCTCCAAGTGGAAGGGAGAAGATTTGAGGGACTGGTGGATACAGGGGCGGATCAAAGCATCATCCAAAGAGGGGAGTGGCCAAAGCAATGGCCAACTCAGAAATCCTCCCAGACCTTACAAGGGCTGGGCTATGCCGATGCCCCACAGTTAAGTGCAAAAGAATTGACTTGGAGAACAGACGAAGGCCAAGTTGGAAAAATGGAGCCATTTGTGGTAGACGTCCCTGTCAATCTTTGGGGAAGAGATGTGCAGCAACAGCTAAAGCTAACTTTAACCAATGATTATTCTGAGGCCAGTCAGAATATGATGAAACAGCAAGGATTTGTGCTAGCCTTGGGGCTTGGTCGGCGTCTCCAGGGACGCAAGGAGCCGATAGAGCCACTTCCTAAACAGGACAGGAAGGGTTTGGGTTTTTCTTAGGGGCCTCTGAAAACAAAGCTTCCACTGAAGGTGCGGTACCCATACCTTGGTTAACACAAAAGGCGGTGTGGGTTCCTCAGTGGCCCCTCTCTTGAGAAAAATTGGAAGCGGCTCAAACTCTTGTCCAGGAACAGCTGCAGCTGGGGCATGTTGAGCTTTCAGTGTCATCTTGGAATACCCCAATTTTTGTGATTAGAAAGGCCTCCGGAAAATGGAGATTATTACATGACTTTAGAGCAGTAAATGCCCAGATGCAAATTATGGGACCCATCCAAAGGGGACTTCCATGGCTCTCTGCGTTACCTCGAGAGTGGCCTATTTTAGCTTTAGATATTAAGGATTGCTTTTTTTCCATACCTCTTTATGAAAAGGATAGGGAGCACTTTGCCTTTACTTTGCCCTCTGTTAATCATGAAACCCCGGATGCTCGCTATCAGTGGAAAGTTCTCCCCCAAGGGATGGCTAATAGCCCAACAATTTGTCAATTGTTCATAGGGGCTGCATTAACCCCTGTCAGGAAAAAATTTCCAAAAGTACGGATTGTCCATTATATGGATGATATCTTGTTGGCTGCTCCCTCGGTAGAGACTCTTCATAAAGTGGGCAGGTAACGGAGACCTTAGATGATAAAGGACTGATTATTGCCCCTGAAAAGGTTCAACAGACTAGTGTTGTTCAATTTCTGGGAACCATAGTTTCTCCTACTGAGATTAAACCACAAAAACTTTCCATTCGAACTGGTCATCTCAAAACACTTAATGATTTTCAGCAATTGGCAGGAGATATTAATTGGATAAGGGGGTTTCTTAATCTCCCTCGGTCAGAGTTGTTACCTTTATTTGCCATTTTGGAGGGCGACCCTGAAGTCACCTCCTCTAGATCCCTGACACCTTTAGCACTAAATTCCCTACAAAAGGTTGAGGCAGCTTTGTCTAGGGCTCAACTTTCACGGGTTGAGTTAAAATTACCTATCGATTTATGTATATTAAAAACAAAAAATTATCCCACGGGGGTTCTTTGGCAACATGGCCCCTTATGGTGGCTCCACGGCAATTCTGTGGGAGCAAAAACTGTTCAATATTTTCCTGAATTAGTGGCTAAGCAGGCAATTTTGGGTATAAAGTATTGTTTGATGCACTTTGCAAAAATTCCAGATAAATTAATTATTCCATACACCCGTGAGCAAGTTGAAATTTTAGCAGCCACAGTGGATATGTGGGCAATTCTTGATTGCTCATTTCCAAATGTAATTGATAACCATTATCCTAAGCATCCTCTGCTTGCCATAGTTAACAAAAATTTAGTGTATTTTCCTGTTGTCACTTCAAAGGAGCCCTTGGTTGATGCTCTGACCATCTTTACGGATGGATCAAAATCTGGACAAGGTGCCCTTTTTGTTCAAGGACACAAACAGCCGGTAGTCTTTAATTTTCGGCCGAATGTCCCACAGGCTGTTGAATGTTTAATTGTGCTTGAAGTTTTTAAAAGATTTGATCAACCTTTTAATTTATTTTCTGATTCATTATATGTTGTAAATGCCGTTGCTTCTCTTGAAGTTGCTGCTTCAATTAAGCAGGCCAGTACAATTTCTAATGTTTTGTTACAGATTCAGTCCCTTATCTTAAACAGAAAACACTCTTTTTATATTGGACATATTCGCGCTCACTCTATGTTGCCGGGCCTGATGGCAAGGTGTAATGATTTGGTGGACCAGGCAACTCGGCTGTGGCTCTGGTCGCTGCTGATCCTGTAGAATTGGCAAAAGACTTTCATAAATTGTATCATGTACCTGCTAATACCCTTAGGAAAAGATATAATTTGTCCAGGCATGTGGCAAGAGATATTGTTAAAGCCTGTAAATCCTGTGTTACCTTTCTTCATCCTCCCCATGTGGGGGTAAACCCCAGGGGGTTGAGACCAAACGCCCTATGGCAAATGCATGTTACTCATTTGACAGAATTTGGTAAGTTAAAATATTTACATGTGTCTGTGGACACCTTTTCTGGTGTCATTCATGCCACACCTTTGGCAGGTGAAAAGGTGTATCACGTCAAAATACACTGCTTAGAAGCTTGGGCAGCTTGGGGAAAGCCCCTTAGACTTAAGACGGATAATGACCCTGCATAGCCTTAGTACCCCGAGGGATTAGGGGATCCCATTGCACCGGGACAGGTATGCAATTTGCAATTTGGGACAGGGTGCGAGGCAAGTGCACTGCACTTGAGGGTACCATCTCCTCAAGAAGAGCATGCTGGGTTGCAAGTGGGTTGATGCCCAAGATCCCACCTCTGCAAAAAAGGCATCGGATGGGCCTGGTCATCACTGGGGAAGGCGCCCATCAGGCAAAGGCCAGTGCAAGGTCCTAATGTTTTAGACAGAGGCCCAACCTCTACTCTTACCTGTTGCCAAAAAACAAAAAGGGGGAACTGTAGGGAGCCAGGGTAAACGCCATTACAAGATGGCGCCCACTCCCTTGCAGCTTCGAGGTAACCACTCCATTTCAGGCAGTGCTTGGCGGGACGGTGAGTCCTGGGCTTTGCGCATGCGCGAGCCACGTAGAGTCCCCAGCCAATCCCGTGGCACCTGGTGACGGTGAAAGGCAGACGACCAATGATAGAAAGACCCGTGTTCCTATTCCCTATATAAGCAGCCATGTTTTGGGTGCACGCTCTCTTGCGTTCAAGCTCTCCCATCAACTAAAAGGCTCTCCAATAAAGCCTGATCTGAGAAGACTCCTGGTGTGGTGGTCGTTTTTTCTCGCTGGCCGAGAAGGCGTTCGCCGCAGGCACACAGTGAAATGAAGGTCCAGAGTTGTGAAGAGAAAGTGATAGATACATTAAGTAGCCACTAGCATTTTGCAGAAGGCATGAGTTTGTTCTTTTTCCTACCTTCAGCATCTCTTCAATGGCTAACTTTTTCAAGACTCACTGAGACCATCTCTTAAAGGCAAAATGTTTTGTCCTGTGTTGCTGGATCAGGATGGTCAGAAAAATCTGTGCTTGGAAATAGAAAGGCAAGTGGATTGTTTCTTCCCTTTTAACATTTCTTCTTGGGAGAAAAAAGTACAAGAGACTCAAAGAAAATGAAAAAAACAGGATTTTATCACTAAACACATTTGGAGGTTTTGTTTTAAATTGATAATAAGCATAAATCCTTTTCTTCTACCATGTCACTCTTCTGTGTAAAAAAGCTCTCTGGAGCTGGGCATGGTGGAATATGCCTGCAATCCCAGGTATTTGTGAAACAGAGATAGGAGATCGTGGCCCAAGGCCAGCCCTGGGCTATAAACAAAAGACCCTATCTGAAAAATAAAGCAAAAAATAATACCAATAATAGGACTGGGCGTGTGGCTTAAGTGGTAGAGCATTTGCCAAGCAAACACAAGGCCTTGAGTTCAAAACCCAAAGTTCTACCTAGGGGAAAAAAACTTGGATTCTTAAAACGCTATAGATTGGACAAAAAGTCTAGAAACTGACTTTCAGTAAGTGTAGACACATTTTTTACAGTCTATTGTTTTGCACATTCCAATAGGAGGCAAGTAGTATTTGAGTTATTTTTCAGTGGCATCAGTATCAAGACTACATCAGTGTATCTGAACTTTTTTCTGAAGTCCTACAACATCTATATTATTAAGCATTTTGTTTTCCTTTTGGACTTTCATACAGATGTCTTTCTAAAATCATTTGTTAAGATCACCTGTTCTGATACAGTGCTACATAGCATGTTTTTGTTCTGTGGGAATCTTCAGAGACAGTTCCATCTATTGGTAGCTTTGTTAGACTTGGCTCTTCACTCCAAAGCGGGGGACTCATGTCCTTCCAGTAGAGAATCTACAAAGTTATTTCAATTAAAACCAAAACTTGATAGCAGGAGACAGCTTCCTGATCTAAACGTACAATTAGAGTTTAGGTTGGCCATTACTTTAAAAGGTTGTTTTATGTTCTTTTTTTTTTTTGGAGAGGGTTGTCTTTGATCTCTGTAAATACCAACAAGCTTATACATTGTAAGCCAAGTGCGTATGCCTATGTATGAATTTGTAGAGCTGATTTCTGTTTCAAGTGAAGCTGCACCTTTCATTTTATAATGTTCCATCCACCCAGAATCCTATAAATGTTGTAAATAGAACAAGGAAATTGCAGTAGTAGGATCAATTTGAGAATATCTGCTGAGAGACCAAAAAGTTCATTTTTTAAGTACCTTGGTTAATTAAAAAGTAAAAAGATTATTTCTCCTGCTTATTTTTGAAAAGAAGAATGCACTTTAACATAGAGCTGCATGGGCAATTCAAACAAATCCGTGAAGTGCAGTACCCATCCAGAAATCACACTTCCTGAAAACCGTTCAAAAAGCAGAGTCCAGACGGGCTGTTGATCTCACTGCCTGTAGGTTGAAGCTCAGATTCTGAACAATTTTGATACATGCAGGGCTGCTTCAAAAGAGCAATGTGAATACAGCCAGAAGATTCGGACAGGCCTGTAAAACAGCAGGTCCCGTATTTACCACTAACTAGCAAAACTGACAGACAACTCATAGAAAAAGTTAAGAAGCCTTCCTGCTGGTGTACACTCCTTACAATAGCAGACTTTTGCAAATGGAATTTTACAGTCTATATTTAAAGAATTGTATGTTTGTAACAAATAAAGTATGCGGAAAAGTGAAAAAAAAAGAATTCTCCTTGGGGCAACAGCTCCCTGTTAGGACTACCTTAGCCTGTCATGAGGAATTTCTGGTCAATAGGGACTGTCACCCAACTCTACTGCTAGCCCCTATATCCCATGCCCATCGAGGGCCCAACTACCCACCCTGCCTGCGTGAGCAGGTGACCTGGTTGCTACCTGCCAGAGGAGCCAAAGCCAAAGGAAGTAAGAAGGTCATGGCCACACAAAGGCCACCCATGCGTGTGAGCACATGGGTTGCAGCCAAACCTATCCAAGGAGCTCTCATCTCAAGGTGCATTTCTGAACCCATACAGGTGAGACACCTTACCTTACCACTGTGACTGGGATGGCTTTGGGTAGAAGTTTGCCCACTCTGATGAACTGACCAGGCAACACTAGTCGTGCTGCCATTCCTGTGCCACAAGTTCAACAGCCTTGTCCAGGTTGGTCTCCTGGCTTGACCCATAGAGAGAGTCTTATCCAGATAGGTCCCCTGGCCTGAAACATAGAGACTGCTTTGTCCAGGTGAGTCTCCTGGCTTGACTCACAGAGACGGCCTTGTCCAGGTGGGCTCACCTGGACTGACACATAGACGGCCTTGTCCAGGTGGGTCTCATCGCTTGGTGCATACAGATTGCCTTGTCTAGATGAGTCTCCTGTCCTGATGCATAGAGACAGCCTTGTCCAGGTGGGTCCCCTGGCCCGATGCACAGAGACACTGTTAAATCCCTGACTGTGGATACAGAGTCACATACTGCCAGTAGAAAATCCTTCATACTGTCTTCCCATGTGAGAGAGCTCATGTTGGCAAAGCACTACAACCATGGGAAAGTTTCCAATATCTCTTGGGAATGGATAATCAAGAGAAAGGAGGAATCCAAAGGCAAAATTAAAAAAACAAAATTGAACAGATGGGTCTGAGCTTGTATCAGCTATCATTCCAATTCTAAATCAACTTGAGTATTCCTGGATTTACAAGACACCACCATGGGATTACTGGAAGCTGTGGATAATAGGGTGCAAATTAGATCCATCAGTTGGGGTGGGGTGAGGGAGAGGGAAGACCAGAATTCCCTTGAATTTGTAATGATCTCAGAGGAGGGAAAATCCATGGCCAAAGGTGACAAAGGAGTTTTACTAGCTGGTCTATAACTGCCTTGTCCTGGGCTACCTCAGAACTAAGAGCAGCT
Source organism: Dipodomys merriami (assembly GCF_024711535.1). NCBI lineage: Eukaryota > Metazoa > Chordata > Mammalia > Rodentia > Heteromyidae > Dipodomys > Dipodomys merriami. The sequence goes on from NW_027206587.1 coordinate 262,951, forward strand.
GCAGCCTCCAGGTGGCAGGTTTCTCTCTTTTTCCAGCAGGCCTCTCTATACCACAGGGCTCTCCTCTCCACAGGCCTGGCCTCTGCTCTGCTCCAGGAGGCCTGCCTCTTGTGGCATTGTGGTGGTGTTAGTCTCACTCTACACCCCTCCCCCACTCTGCTTCTCACAGATTGTCTCAGATGCAATATAAATATAAAGAACACCTTGTATTCCCTTTGCCTTCTAAAAGCTATTATTTAGTTAGAAGAAGAGGAAGAGATTTCAGTACAGAATATGTGTTCTAATAGCCTAAATGATGGTGCTTGATGAGTCTTGGTTCTAAAGGTACAAAAGAGGAAGCCAAAGTTCTCAAACTGCTGTATGCTTTGACAAGGACTATATATATATATATATATATATATATATATATATATATATATATATATATATATATATATATATATATGTTTGGGGGGGGGGTCTGGTCATGGGGCCTGAACTCTGGGTCGGGGCACTGTCCCTCAGCTTTTCAGCTCAAGGCTTGCATTCTACCACTTGAGCCACAGTGCCACTTCCAGCTTTTTTCTTTTTGCTTATGTGGTGCTGAGGAATCGAACCCAGGGCCTCAGGCATGCAAGGCAAGCGCTCTACCACTGAGCCACCTTCCCAGCCCTGACAAGGACTATATATTTGTCTTCTGATCTATATGTATGACTAAGTTATACTTGGTTTACTTCTTTAACATTTTTTACGGAGACAGTCTGTTATGCAATGTGGTTTCAAAGGCACAATAATTTGTACAATCGTTTATTCCTAAGTATGCCTTAAGCAGAGCTAACATGTTACATAGTTCTTCACCTTAATAAATATGTAATATAAATTTAACCAAACTTCTATTTTGTATATTTGCAAAGTACAAAGTAAAAAAATTGAACATTTTTTTGGAAGTTGTATTTTGCATACTCAGGATGAGAATTAAGTTTTTAACAAGCCTATAATATTTTATGTGAATAAAATAAAATGGGCTCATTTTACATTCCATCTCCCATGGCTGTGGTGCCAATTGCCCATTCCCACGGGGGATATGGAGAATCCGCCTTCCCCCTGTAGGGCAGGATTAACAAATCACTCCAGGACCCTCCTGCTGACCTGACCATAAGGGTCTCTTGGTCCACTGGAGGCAAAGAAGTCTTCCATTTCACACTGAGGCTGCAGTCCAACTAAAAGCTCACATGTAGAAGCCACCTTGACTCCAGCGTTCATTCCAGTTCTCTTCTCTTCCAATTAACTCTGAACCCACTTCAATGTTTCTAGGTCTTCCAAGGTACTGTACCCTGCTTTATTAACTGCAATCTTTTCAAGTTCTTTACACAGGACACATCAGTTAGCAGCAATATTCATGAGCAAAAACTCCACTAGGAAGAGACAGTGCTATCTGAGCTGCATGAAATAGGAAGGTGTTGGTAGAAAGGTCTAGGTTTTGTGCCATGCCACCTCCTTCAGAGTCTGCGTGAGAGATCACGCCAGATAAAGCATAATCTTCAAGGAGCATGCCTGCGGGAAGGGGGTGTTGGTTCAAGGCTTCCCATACACTTGGCTGCACCTTTATAGCCTCTACTTTTATTCTTACTATATTCTTCTTGGCTGTACATTCATTGCCTTTATTCTCGTTTTGGCTATTTTTCTATTGATCCATGAATAGAGCATGTTGTTTCTTTCCAATCCAATGGAGACGGCTTCTCTGAATAATAAAGACAAAAGATTAAATGTGGGCAATGCCACAATCAATCTATCATTTGATGTGACACTGCCTCCAGGAACTCCTACAATTTCACAAGCAGTTTTGTGGCTCATTCATAGTAAATATAGAAATTTAAAATCTCTAGATATGTTACAACAGGCAGAATTAATGAATTAAACTAAGCCAGAAGGAGTTATCCCAAAAGCACAGAGAGTTCTAAAAAAAGGGACCCCTGATAATTAAAGGAAAAGAAAAATTCCCCAACAGTTATGACTACTTTTAGTCCATCTTACATTATAGGGAATAGATGGTGATTTCCCACAAAATATAAAGTTAGTGACATCACATTTCCTGAGCTGACCCATGAACCATTGCCTTATACAGGAGTTTACAAAGATGAAAATAGATGGATTAATGTGAAAGGAAAAAGGGTGTTTTGGAACTCATTAGATTTTATGCAAAGATTAAGTAGATCTGGACCATTATGGTGTTTATTATCAAAACAACAAGATAGTTTAAAATAATAATTAGAAATTTATGTGAATAAACATTGGGATTAAAATTATAGAAAACGGAGAATGCCTGATTCAACCTGAAAATGGTTTTTAGGATGGTTTCAAAGGGGCTTGAAAATATATGAAAAAAATAAAAAGAGTACAATATAAGTACAGCCCTATCTTAGGTTTGTTCATTATTAAACATAAAAAGGCTGACTAGATGACGCATTGTTTCGCACCATTTAGCTTAAACAGTTGGTGAGATAGTCATCAATTTTTATGTAATCCATCAATGTTTTTCTTTTCCTAAAAATTGATTACTTGCTTAAATAAAAAAAGAATCTATGTCACAATCACACACTGTATGAAAATGTTAATTCTCCTCCATAAAGATACACTCAGATGCAACTCTTTTGAGTCTGTGTCTGTCATTTCGCCTACTCCTTGCCCACCTATCCCCAGATCCCTGTCCCATCAGTCCCAGTGCTCCGGCGGAGCTGGTCCGTCGCAGTTTTGTAAGCTGAAGTCAGAAGTTTCCTATAACTACTGCAGTGTAGCTAGCAGCATTGTCAAGTTTTAATTAAATCAACTGAAATCAAATTGGGCCCATGTATAATATCAAGGTGCCACAAGCTCATATTTTAGTTCCTTCAGTAGGATTCAAGACATCTGCTACCAACTTCCACAGCCACTATATTAAATGGACTAAATAAAATCTGTGCATGATGGCTCAAACCTCACCAGGAACAGGCCAGCGGAATTTCTCCCAGCCATGTCTCTAGTTTTTACTCCCCTTGCTCTGCTTTCCCACATTAGAGCTGATAGAGAAAGTTAAACAGGGAGAAGAGATGACACTGGGAGACAGCAGGAATTCCAATCAGCTGCAGCCTATACCTTCCCAGCCATGAGGATGTTCTTCTTCCCCCTGCACACAAACTCTCAGGAGAATTCTGCCTACCTGAGAAGGGAAAGAAAAAGAACTTGAGGTTAAGGGTAGTGGAGAGAGGACAGAGGAAAGCAATCCAGAGACAAGAAGGGAAAACAGAGAGAAAGAAGACTAGAAATAACAAATAGCTTAATACAGGAAGTGGGGGGAGCAATCTACAATTCTGCAAACACCCCAAGTCCCACTGGCAAGCAGTGTTCATCCTTCCACTATTGCTCCAGAATCCTCCTTTGAGACCAGAATTGAAGGACACTCAGTCAGTCATGTAAGGGCCACAAAAATCACTTGACATGTGACAGGTCAGCACACATGTTTTTCACTGGCTGCTCACAGCTGTCTGTTCAGCCCCAGAACAATGTCATAAAAATCCAGATGGCCCTTTGCTGAGAAAAAGGTTCTTGGCCCTTGTGTAGACCATAATAAAAGTGGAGAGGAGTATATGCTATTGATGTCAGAGGCCAGTGCACTTTCAAACCCTGCATGGTGGACCGTCTACCCAACTCCACTCACCTCACCACACTGGGCACCTCTGTTGCACAGCAGGAGCTGCTGGAACCTGGATGACGCTTGCATCATGGTCACAAGAAATGCTTCCCATGGATGGGAAGCACAAAAGGACCTTGAAAAATGCTGTGTGTTACTGTCTTAATAAAAGATAATCTGGCAAACATCATAAAGTAGCTTTTACAGATCTCCAAGTGTGCATAGTTAAGGGAACATCTGATCGGTGAAATATTACTCTTAAATAAGCATTAGAAAACCCATTGTGAAACCCTGTGGAGGCACACTCTTCTGCACCCCATGCTCCACCATGTCTGGATGCTGGCCTGCATGGAAGGCACTAGATCAGAGCCCTTGGAATGTTTCTCCCTGGAGAAGATCTCAACACCTAGCATCGAGACCCCAGCCAGAGCAGGGGTTCCTCACAAACTACAGCAGACACACTGCTGGCTTTCTTCTCAGTCAGAAGTACACCCCACTAGATAAAGGGGGATCACAGCTGCCAAAAAGAAAGCAAGGCTTTGCTCTGGCTTAAACCACATGGGCAGCCCTGTACTCTACTGTTATGTTCTGGTCCTCGAGCCAAACAGATTCATCTGTTTTGGAAAAACCCAAGGTGGTTTATTTCCAATAGTGGGGATGAAATCCAGATCCTCCCACATTCCAGGTAGTATGCATCCCCAACCCACAGACACAACCCTTTCCACTCACTCCCACATGGTTATCCCACTGGCATAACCATGGTCCTGTTTTGCACCCAGCTGCCTGGTTTTAGGGTAGACAGTCTCCTCAGCTCCACTCTGCACTACTGTGACAGAAACTTGAAAGCCCACACAGACTTGAAATGTTACTTCCTGGCCAGCCACAACCCTAAATGCACTCATGACAACATTGATATTCCAATGCTTGCTTACAAAAATGCAAAAAGAAACTGAACTGACTAAATGGATGAAACAAGCAAGACAAAGTACATTTCAAGTCTCAGCATCCAAAACACCAAGCTTCCATTACTTGTAGATGACTTAGTAGCAACTCCTACTGGAATATCTACAGAAATGCAGCTAGACTGCAGAAAATACAAATGTCCAAACTACAGAAACACAGCGCAGTGAGTGACTCTCTTAACTTCAATTTTTAATAAGTCAAAAAATACATAAAATCTGATTTAAATGAAACTAATACTAAAATTAACATTACAAAACTTGTCTAGTCTAAAAGATGACTGGGGCATGATAATCCAAAATTGAACAGCTAGCAAGATGGAAAAAAAAAAACTAAAAGCCAGAGGGAGCAAATGGGAATACAGAGAACTTTACATCTGAATGTCTTCCACAAAGACTCTTAAACAATTCCTGTCAGGTAAAAAGCAGATGAACAGCAGTGCACTGACAACCAAGGTGGTAGCCTGATCTTCCTCCCTCACTCTGGGAGGGCTATTTGGTACCCAGAACTAAAAAGGAGTTTGCACATGTCAAAAATTTATTGCTAATCTTCCTCAGCCATCTCCACAGTGAGACAGTATTGTGTTGCCACCTCAGAAGTTAAATGCTTCCTCTCCAAGCGATGACTGCCTCTTGCTCTACCTTGATGCCTCTGGTGCCAAGGAGCAAACCCAGATGCAGGTCAGCTGACAGTGTTGGGCACATCTCAAAAGCCTAAGAGGTTCAGGTTCCTCAAGGCCTTTGACAACTCAAGGGATGAGCTCCTCCCCCAAGTATTCTGGCTTAACCCTATCTCTCCCTAAACCAATCCAAGTCACTGCAGTGGTCTTTCTGTTCTTTCTGGGTAACGTCTCTTTTGGAGGTATACTTCACCCTTGATAAAAACACTTTTCAATGAAGCCCGTTTTAAAGCTGTACCTCATGCCTCTACTGACAGCAGTACCAACAACCCAGAAGATTCCCAGCATGGACTCAAGGAACTTTGATTTCCTGTCACTCTAGGTTGGTGTGACCTTTTATAACACTTCAGGTTTATGGAATCACAACCCTTTTGAATTCAAGCTAGACCATTCAGCACAAGTTGCTTTTCACTGCTCTGTATGTTACCCCATAGTGTAGATGTACCATGCACTCATTTCCTGTCGCCTGCAGGCACACATCTGAGTATTCCATGCTTTGGCTGATTCTACAAATAAAGCTCCTATAAACATCTTCAAACAAGTCCTCATGAGGCCAAACTGTAGTGTGGACAAATAGTTAGGAGCAAAATAGCTGTTATATTCTACATGCACAAAAAGCTGTCTATTTCCAGAGTGACTGTCTGTACCATTTTCTATTGCTCAACAGCAATCTGCATGTTCTGTATTATTCTCTGCCAACAGAGAGATGATCACTCATTCATGGTGTCAGTCTGTGTCAGTTGGCACCTCTCCTCTGGGGCCTGTGACTACACATTACAACCTGGCAGAAGTGAGATGGCTCAATTCCCAGAAGCTGCATGGTAAAGACAGAGAGGAGAGCCTCAGTATCCCCTACATGGGCACACCCCAATAATGTAACATCCATTCACCAAGCCCTACATCTCAATGATTCCACCCCTTCCACTACCACCATGAGTCTTTGAGGGACACTCATCCCAGTTGAGCACCCTGTGATCTTAACACGTGACTTCTCTAATGAATACTGCTGTTATAGCTTTTTGTGTCCTCGTTTAACATTCATATACCACATCTCATATAGAAACTGTTTAAAAAAAGCTTTTGTCCTTTATTGGCAGTGCTAGGGCTCAAAATCCAGACCATGTACACTCTAGGCAGGTGCTCCACCACTGAGCCCCATCTTCTGCCTTTTCTAATCTGGCCTCAGAAAGTGCTGAGGACTTGAGTTCAATCCTCAATACTAGGAAAAAGAAATTATTATATGGTTTTTGTATACTTCTTCAGGCAGATAAATATGTAGATATAGACACATTGATAACAGGTTCTCTATAGTCTGTCCTTTTGCTAGCTCTCTGAAAGCAAACTAAAGTCCAATGCATCTTATTTTTTCCGAAGTATAATTAATTCATGTTCTGTATGTCCTTCTTGTCAAACATTAGTTTTCAGAGTTCTGGCTTCCCTCCATAGTCTCACTTGCCACGTGGAGTTATATTTGGTGTAGAGGCCACAGTTCAGGCTCTTCTCCTTCCACACAAGTTGTGATTTGGATTAACCATCTCTCTCATCAAGACATTTTCATTTTTTAAAAAATTCAATGAACATTATATTCTTCAATTACTTCTCAATTTTCCATTCTGTTCTATTCATTTACCTGTCTGTCAATGTCCCAAACTTTCATTGTCCTAAGCACTTTGTAACATTTTTTGAACTTGATCCTTTTCAAAATTATCCTGCCCATTCCAGATCCTATGCACATCTATAGAAACTTTAGAAATTGGTTTGTTCATTTCTATTCCAAAAAGCCAGCTAGGAAATAGTTTAATAAACTGCCACTCTGGCAGCTCTGAACATCCACTACATAAATATAGACTCTTATGATACGATAAGGCAGAGCCGTTCTGTGATCAGCTGCTACAACCCTTGAGATCCCAGTGATGACACTTGCTGTGTTTTGCTAAGCTGGCTGATGGTTGATAGTTCATAGAAGACTCAGATTGGGGCTGGTCCCCAGACAGCAAAAGGCGGCATCAAAAGGCTGGGGCTTTTCACCAGGAGAAACAGAGGCCAAGGCAGAGTTGATCATCAGTGGCTCACATCACTGCTCATGCCTACATGATGAAGCCACCATGAAAACCAAAAGTCCGGGGTTCCACCTGACTCTGAATTTAGCTAGCTAGAAATTCCTTGTGGGAAAGAGATGAGGCTGAGGAAGGCTTGTAAGAGGCAATCCCAGTCTTCCTAAGAAAGCTGCATTGGCCAGGAACTGGTGGCTGAAACCTGTAATCCTAACTAGCTACTCAGGAGACTGAGATCTGAGGATCAGGATTCAATGCCAGCCTGGGCCAGTAGTCTGTGAGACTCGTGTCTCCAAATAACCACTCAAAACCTGAAGTGGTGTTTTAGTTAAAATGGTAGCTCTTGAGCAAAAGAGCTCAGGGACAGAGTTCAGGCCCCACAACCAACAGTAACAAAGCCAGATCACAAAGTCAGCAGGACCACCTATTGGTAGTAATACCTCAGAACCCACAATGCTGGGCAGACTACTCCAAAAGAGGGAAAGACCTAAAAACACCTAATAATAGGTGCTGTACTCAAAACGAATGGTGACCCTTGACAACTAAAAATAAAAAAAAAACATAAGTAGAATGAAAGAGAGCCAGGTGCCAGCGGCCCACGCCTGTAGTCCTAACAACTCAGGAGACTAGATGTAAGAATCATGGCTCAAAGCCAGCCCAGGAAAGAAAGTCTGTGAGACTCCTATATACAATTTCCCACCACAAAAGCTAAAAGGGGAGCTGTGGCTCAAGTGATAGAGTGCTAACCTTGAGCAACAAATCTAAGGGAGATTGCCCAGGCCCAGAGTTCAAGACATAGTACTGGCACACATAAGCATGCACGCACGCGCGCGTGCGCACACACACACACACACACACACACACACACACACACACACACACACACACACACACACACACACAAGACACATAAACACATCACAAGGCCACATTCCCAGGCCCCTCATGAAGCTTCTCTGAGGTAGCTTTAGGAGTGGGTACCTGAACTAGCAGTCACTCATACCTGTGTGTGACTTGCAAACCTGCTAATGTGTAAGCTTTCTTGCAGGGACACAAGCCAGAGCAGAGGGACCAACTTTTCCCTGCTTCTACTCCTTCCACCCAGTCCCAGAACCATGCTCAATCTCATTAGTACAGGTTTCTCCTTGCAAGAAGGTTCTATTAGGTGTCCTCAAACTGCCAACCTTCCACCTCCAAGGAAAGGAAGAAGAAAAATCTGCTCTTTCTCCAAACTCCAAGGGATTTGTTTGTTTGGGGAGTACCTAGGACTCAATACTGTATCACCCCAGCTGGCAGGGAAGAGATGGGCTCAAGCAGTCCTCCTGACTCAGCGTCCCAAGTAGCTGGTAAATTCAGGTACACTACCTAAAAGTGGAAATCTTTTTCATTTCCCTTCTTGGTGCTGTGAAAGAAGCACATAATTTGAACTCAGGGCCTCCCACATGCTATGCACATATCCTGGCTTCCCTCAAGCTCAAAGTGATTCTGGTGAGACTAAAATTAGTAGATCTGCCTCCACCATGAAAAGAGTATAACATGGGAGTGGAGCCCAATTCTACTGAGTTCAAGGCTGACCTATAACAAGTATGACATGGTGGGGTTACACAAGGAGATGAGCACACAGCACGGAAGCTTCCAAGATACTAGCTCCCCACAGTGAGCCGGAATGCTTCAGTACAACAGGTGAAGCACAGGAGAATCTTCCCTACATAGAATCCTCTCCCCAAGGAGCTTCCAGAGACAAGGACCACCCCAGATTTACTCCTTCTGCCTCCCTGAAAGACCAGTCAACCAGGAGAAACTTCCTTAGTACAGGGTGTAATCCTGCCAGGTCATCACAGCAGAATCAATACTGTGCTCTCGTGTTCATCCTGCCACTGAAGCAGGGAAGCCATCCAAGGAGGGGGTGTCTCATCTCATCTGAGGGAACCTGATTAAGTGGGAGAGGTCTCATCGCCTGGGGAGGGTCTTGACACCTGGGAGTCTCCATTTGAGGATGAAACCTTTGTCTTGTTTTTGATGCCAGTACCAAAAGATTTGATAGTTCATTGGAGACAGGGCTTCCCTGACTTTTCTGTCCTGATTGGCTTTAAAACACAATCATAAAAACATAAAAACATATCTCAGTCTCCTGGGATTACAGGGAGGTGTTACCAGAACATAAAAGACACCCTTTTCTTAATGAAGACAAGAAGTGCAGTACAAAATCCAGCTCCTCTCTCCTGCTCAGTCCTGGAGGACACACAGGCAATTCCACTCAGAGCCTAGAACAGGACTGAGGGGAGAACATAAGACTTGATGCTACACATGGCCACCTAAGGACCAGCTATGCTTATAACAGGGCTCTTGGGCATAGAAATAGTTGCAAAGGACTCAAGAAGAAAGTGGAAATTCCAGCTAGTTTTGGAAGCCTATGTTACTTTGGCCAGAGCGGCAGCTCGAACTGCCTGCTGCACATTGCCATGTGGCAGACACTGGGCACACTAGCATGCCATTTATTCAACATGGCTGGTCCAGATGGGCACAAAGGGTCTGTGCTCTTCCTAACAGGAAACAAGACTCAGAGGTTTCTCACCAGACCAGAGTGGCCCCAGGAGCAGAAGGAACACCTGTGGGTAGTTGACTTTCACAGAGAAGAGGAAGCCCCCAGCAACAGCCTGCTGGGACAGCATCCACGAGCCTGTTCCACAGGTGGAGTTCAAAGGGAATGCTGGCCCAGCCTGTATCCTCTGAGCTTTCAAGGCAAAAAGAAAATCAAGAGGTATAGCTATGAGACAGAGAACTGAAGGAAGCTCTGCCATGGGGCAGAGGCAGATATCTGAGCCAGTGGTGAACACCATAAATAAAGACTGCACATCTCTATAAGAATCTCAATTTCCCAGAACAGCAGGAAAGAGAGCCAGGAATCTGGGGGTTCTATAACCATGAACACAGACAAACTCATTGGGCCTGGGCCCTGCTCAAGGGCTCATCTGGAATGGTGAGTCCTCCACCTCGCTGAGACCAGGGTAGTCATGATGGGAGGTGACCTGTCTGCAGAGCACAGCAGAAGGGAAAGCAGAACTTAAGCTGGAGAACATAAAGTGTGTCCCCCAAAAGGATGCAAATGCAGGCAGAAAGGATGGGTAATGAGAACAGCCCTGTGCTGTATCACAATACCAGCACTTACGGGCAAGCCACCCAACAGTTCCAGCCTACATCCCACTGTACATCCCTCTACCTACCTGCTGTCAATCAGCAACAGTCTGCTACAGGGGCCAACGTGGGTCAAGAATCTTCACTGTGATAAGATTCTTTCATCCTAAATCATAGTTCTATCCACAGTGATTATCATTGCTAAAAGGAACGACTGTCTCCCAGAGTGGTAGCTTCCTCAGCAAACACAGTCCTGAGCAGCACAGGCCAGACACTGCTCACCACTGTGGGAGTTTTCAACAAAGTTGTTAAGACTTGAACAAATTGCATACCTCAGCTCTACTTCCCTCCCGCTGTCAGAAGAAACCTGGGCAGTGTGGAACAAAAGCCCCTGCCTCATTCAGAGAGAGAAAAAACCTCTAGATGAGGTGCTGAGGCTCTCTGCCAGGGCAGAACTACGGTGGATGCTGGTTGCCAAAAGGCAGAGGTGAGGGCAGCAGCCCACCCACCTGAGGGGAGGGGAGACAAGGGCTGAGGCCCACCCACCTGAGGCCCAACCTCAGGGTCTATTCCAGTGTCTCCCCTATCCACAGCTTCACCAGCAGCTTCTGAAAAGACAACAACTATAGACCCCTCACCACAGACCAAACAAATACAATGTAAAACTGATGGTGACAATGACCAAGCCAAATATCTTGACTTTTGAAGTGGTTCTGTTCCTGCCAAAGCAGCACAGCCACACCAAGCTCCTCGACACAGGCAAACATTCTACTGCAGTGGGTTCAGCTTCCCATACACCCTGTGCTGCCATAGTATCTCAGTCTTCATGTTTCTCATGACAACTGCATCCTGCTCCTTCTAACAGGCATTGCTTCTGCTTCAGGTCCCGTGCAAGGCATGGAAAAAAGGACAGGGACAGTGAGCTCTAGGAGACAGGAAAACCACCTCTACAAATGGAGAAGTCAACAGGCTGAGATCTGAGCATTGCAACTTGCATAAAGTCAAGGGAAGGTATGGCTCAAGTAATAGAGCACTAACCTTGAGCAACAAAGTTAAGCAAGAGCAAGAGGCCTTTAGTTGAAGAATCAGTATTAGTCTGTGCACATGCACACAAGACACACACACACACACACACACACACACACACACACACACACACACACACACACACACACACTCACTGACTTGCAGACACAATTACTTTATATTGGGCCTGCAATGGCCACATCATACAGACCTAAGAGCCACAATCCACCATTGAGCTTGGAGAAGCTGGGGAGGAGGGGACAGAAATGTAATCTCTGCTCTCACTCCATGATCCACAGGGACCGGACAGAGTCTCTGTCAGCCACAGAGAAGGAAGGGAGCAAAGGGCAGGTCCTGGATTCCAGGAGAACAAGAGTGGTTGCTGGTCAGCCAAACCCAGTATTGCTGCTCTCTCCCTGAAAGTCTTCATGAAAATTGCCCATTGAAGCTATCCTAGCGTCAGTACTGTTAGAAATGGCTCTGGATATTGGGCTGTCCTGTAGGAATAAGAACATCAACTCCAAAGGAACTCAGCAAGACAAAATTTACTCCTGCAGAAGGGTGTGCCATCAACCAAAAATTTGGCCAGTAAGCACACATAGCAGGCACTGCTCACTCTTATTCCCTAAGCCAAGAGGCCTTGCCCATGTGCTCACACTGGCTGTTCAGATACAGAATATGCAAAAGGATGTGAATTAACAGGATTTCACAAACATTCAAGGAGCTTTGAATAGGATTCTTCAAGTGCAGCAGGCAAAAATATAACCAAAATGTAATCAATAAAGGCCAAGCCACCTGGACAACAAGGAAATTTTCCAGAAAAACTATTCTCACAAGATTGACAGAAAATAATAAACGTACATTTGATAGAAAAGAAGCTTTTCTCACACTAGGAAACATGTTCAAGTCTGACTCAGAGTAAGACCTTATGTCATATTCAAGATGCTCCAGACCCAGACCAATGAAGGTTAATAAGAGCACCCATAGGACTGCAGCCCCATGGAGGATGAATCAGACTTGAAGAGAGTCAAGGTAACAGAGCTGCAAAAGAAGTTACATCCAGTCATTCTCCATTCCCCTCCCACCAAACCACCTCTTGCTTTTTTTAAAAAAAAGATAAGCTCTGGGCTTGGAAGTTGGCTCAGTGGTAAAGTGCTTGCCTTGCATGCATGAGGCCCTGGGTTCGATTCCTCAGCAACACATAAGCAGAAAAAAGCCAGAAGTGGTGCTATGACTCAAGTGATAGAGTGCTAGCCTTGAGCTGAAGAGCTGAGTGACAGTGCCCAGGCCCAGATTTCAGGCCGATGACTGACAAAGAAAAAAAGACAAGCTCTTATTACAAAGTCCAGACTGCATCTTACAGACCCTGCTCGGTCCCAAATGTGAAGATTACAGGTATGCATCACCATACTTAGCTGGACCACAGTTTTTTGGTAATACTAAGATTTTTAAAAACTCAGCCTATTAAGCTTGCTAGGCTTTCACTGCATCAATTGAACAATACACCTAACCCAGGGCCACAATTTTTGAAAGGACTCTGGGGTTCGTTCAGTGTCACCCAGGTACATACACTCCTGGGAAGGCAAACTCACAGAATTTGGACTCTATCACACTTGCTCACTTAACTCAGGACCTCCTAGAGACATTACCAGAAGACTTAGGAGAGCCACTGGGCTACAGTAGCAATTCCCCATAAGAAAGGACACTGGGCACTCTTTAGAGGCACTTCTGTTTGCCACAGAGGAGCAGTAGCTTTGCCTGTCACTGACACATGGTGGGTAGAAGCTAGGGGTGTTGCTGAACACCCCAGAGTTCACAAGCCAATTCACAGAAGCCCCAGACCAATATAATGGTGGGAGTTGAGGCCTCTGAGGGCCAGCAGCCAACATCTCCTCTATCCCTCCACCTATGCATGATCTTTGTTTCTTTAGTCCTCCTACATCCAACACATCTCAGCCTCCCTCACTGTTATCCAGGGGATCTTAAGTTTACCCTTAACCTTCATCAGCCTTCAGCTGCCACTCCATGGCAAGTTTAAGCCTCTGACAGAGTAAGGTAGACCCTACCCCACAGTGATGACAGATATGTCAGGAGCCCAGGCACACCTGCTCCATCTTTCTAGAGCACCAACTATATCCCAAAGAAATTGCACTTTCTTTCTCTTTACACACACCGAAGAATGATAGAGTATATGCATCCATTTCCAACTCAAAGGGTCTAAAATGAGAAAGAAGGACAAGGAAGAAGGAAGTACAAGGCAAAAGGAAGAAGTCAAGACACCCATTCACACTTGGAGCTCAGCTTCCCCAGACCAGCTCTGTCCTCTGGTTCTTGCTGCCACTCAGGGAGCTCCATGGGAAAAGAAAGAATAACATCCGGGAATGGCACAGCCAAAGCCAGGCATCCAACAGGCCACAGCCAAAGTCAGGAATCCAACAGGACACAGCCAAAGCCAGGCACCGACCTATGGACATGACAGCCCCTCTCTGGTACTGCACTAGGTCTCTGGTGCCAACCTGCAGAATGCTTGGCAATGAGCAGCGAGGAACACCACAGTCCAATTCAGGTTCCAGGATCCTCTGGCTCTACCAGCTAGGCCACTAATCCCCAGATATTTGCATCAACTAAAGACTTTTTTAAGATAAAGGCTACCAATTAGTTCAGTGACAAGTCATCACACAACTATCAACTATCACTCATAGAAATGTTTTAACACCAAAAAAATATAGAGGACCTCTCATCAGAAGACAGTGCTTGTTGTGAAGGGTAGTATAAAATATAGAGCTCTAAGGAACATTAACTCCATCACTAAGCAGGCAGTGCAAAGAAACCTCCTCTGTTCCTCATCTGCTTTAGGACACCACTGCAGAATGGCTCCATATATGAAGGGGAAGGTGATAAGAAGAGGAGCTGAAGGCAAAGCCAGGGAGAGGAGTCAGTGCAGTGGTACCCAGGACACACAGTACCCCTTCAGTCCCAATGACCTAGTCTCAACTGGGATTGAGCCCACCCACCCCAACCCCATCCCTAGAATCTGGACTCCTCCAGGAGACCTGCCCACTTTGTAAGCATTCCCAAGAACGTGAAGTTAAACAGAACTCAAATCAGGGCCAACCTGTAGTTGGAATCACTGCACAGTACACAAATGGCCCCCACAGGCTCATGTGGTGAAATGCCCGCTTCTTGGCCCAGTTTTCTCACTGTGCTTACAACATAGCTTCCTCATGAAAGAGGAAGAACATGCTAGTGGGGTGTTTATAAATAATGTAATTGCAAAGAGAGGGAGTGATTGGCCAGCTTCCTAGAGGTTAACTCTTCTGCTGAAGTTTTGGGCATATAAATCCCTGCACATGTCGCAGCATCGCTGATACCACCTCATGTCTTGACACAGGTTCTTTTCTCAGATCACTCGGCAGTAAACAGGCCATTGATCTCCTAGGCACTTGAAAGTCAGAGCAGCAAGTCTAGGTGATGTTATGTTATTTACATTGATCTTCTCGTTGCAGGGCTGAAGGTGGCATGGCCTATATGCTGCAGGTTTTTCTGAAGAGACACATTCATTTCAATGTCTTCCTGTGATCTTATGCATGCACTGGATAACACGAGACTGCATTCCTTTGCCACAGGTAATTGAGCACTTAGACCAGTTACCCATCTGCCACACATAGCATTTTGAATAATCCTCACAATCTTCAGCCTCCCTCGGTCTGGTGGAGAGGGCACATTTCTTTCTTGGGTTTGTACATCTCACTGTCCGATGATGAACACCTTTGCCACATTAGACTGAGCACTCAGACCAGACTCCTGCCTCCCTCACAGTCATGCAGTCCTGGCCCTCACAGTGCTGGGCGGAGACTGGCTTTGGTCCCACACAGTCCCTCTCCTGGGCTCTAATGCGAGTTCCATTGCTTAGTTGTTGTGTACAGGCCACTTGCCTGTTCTGCATCCCTTTACCACAAGTTCGTGAACATGTGGTCCATTCTGTCATCATCCATCTATACACATATCAGCTGTTGAGTAAATCTTCTTTCCTTCCTTCCTTCCTTCCTTCCTTCCTTCCTTCCTTCCTTCCTTCCTTCCTTCCTTCCTTCCTTCCTTCCTTCCTTCCTTCTTTCCTTCCTTCCTTCCTTCCTTCCTTCTTTCTTTCTTTCTTTCTTTCTTTCTTTCTTTCTTTCTTTCTTTCTTTCTTTCTTTCTTTCTTTCTTTCTTTCTTTCTTTCTTTCTTTACTTGAGTTTGAATTCAGAGCTCGGGTGCAATCTATTAGTTTTTCACTCGAGCCTCTACCACTTGAGCCACAGCTTCACTTCCAGCTTTTTGCTGGTTATTTAGAGATACATGTTTCAAAGATGTTCCTGCCCAGGCTGGCTTTGAACCATGATCCTTAGATCTCAGCCTCCAGAGTAGCAAGGGTTAAAAGCATTAGCCATTGGCACCTGGCACTAAATGATTTTTTGGGGTTTTTTTTGTGTGTGACATAATTAGTGGAAGCTTTAATCAATTTAAAAATAACCACAAACAATGCAATCACTGGATATTGCTCTATTTCTGAAGACAAAATCGGGTTATAGTAGAAATAATTCTTAATGTTTCAGCAAAGGCTGTTCCACACATTTCACTCCACAGAAAAGACAAACCCCATTTATTGTTCAGAATAAAGTGAATGTGCTTAGATACCCAGGATAATGGAGTTAGTTTTGAAGGAGGAAATCATGCTGAGAAGAGCTTCATGATTCTTATGTCTCTCCTTGCTTGGTTGAAAGTCTAATGTTGGTGAATAACCACAATGTGAATCTCCAGACTGCTTTTTTGTTTTGTTTTGTTTTTATATTATTAAATTTTTTGGGCATCAGCAAATACAGAGTAATACAATTAACATATGTATACATAACACTTAATCTCCACTCAACTTAAATGAAGAAATGTTGTTCTCTGAATATAATCTTTGGTCATTCTTCTTTTTTTATTAATTTTAATTTTTATTTTTTGTGAACATATTGTACATAGGGGTTACAATTACATGGGCAAAATAATGAGTACATTTCTTATCAATCATTGCAGCCTCCTCCTTTGTTTACCCTTCACATCCCTTCCCAGCCTCCCCCCGCCCCCCCACCCAATCCTAACCCTCCCCCCCCCCCGCACCAAAGTTGTAAAGTTTCTTTTTGACATGACAACTTGTACTTCTCATAGTTGCATCGGGTCTACCTGTATCCTTAACCGACTTGTTTTTCCCCATATCCTCCACAAATTATACCGACATCAAATATAGTGGAAGCAGGGGTTGTACTGTGGGGGAGGGACATACAAAGCTACAAAGAAATAATCTTATAAATGAGTTAGAAACAAATGCATGAAAGAAAAAAAAACATTTAAATACTTATCTAAGGGTTCATTTTCCCAACATCACATTATCTGACCTGTCCTGCTTGACTCATACATATACTAGATATTGCAAATAAGGGAAACCATGGGACCTTTGTTTCTTTGGGCTTGGCTTACTTCACTTAATATAATTTTTTCCAAGCCTTTCCATTTCCTTCAAATGGGGAAATGTCATTCTTTCTGATGGAGGCATAGAATTCCATTGTGTATATATACCACATTTTCTTGATCCATTCATCTACTAAGGGGCATCTAGGTTGGTTCCATATCTTAGCTATGGTAATTTAATCAAATTAATTTATTTTTGCTTGCCAAACATCTAATGTGGTTTTTGTTTATACAAACATTTGATTTATAATATAGGGCTCCGTAAATAATTTTATGTAAGTGAATGAGCTAGGTCCAGGAAACAAATAAGAAAAGAGTTGTAAAGAGATTATTAGACTTAAAATTTTTTGTTATACTATTTATGTTAGGGTTGTTTCTAAGGTGCTATTCTTTCTTCAATACTTTTGAATTATATGCACATATACAGCACAATAGCACATATATTAGCACAATAGTTTAGTTACATATGGAAAAAAATGATGCTTTCTTTCTTTCTTTTTTTTTTTTGTGGTGTCCTGCTACAGAATTAACCTATTTTCTCTCATACGCAGGAGATATACAAACATAACAAACCTCAAGTTGTTGAATAGGATTTTAGAGAACGTATTATGAATTTGGTTCACATTTAGTCAAATTCTACTGGTGCTATAATAATATTTTAAACAAAGACTTTGGTCATGTTCATTAACATCCACTTGTGTTATAAGGTATCTCAGATGCAAATCCAGAGAAGCCACATTTTGAAAGCTCAAATCAGGAATCTTTATTTAAAGGCCGGTGTCTACATGGTAGACTCCTGTCTCATAGACCAGCAGCCTAGACTAGAGCTTACACCAAACTTTTAAAGACCAAAACCTCATGCTTGGGTCGTGACAAAACCCCAACATAAAACAAAAGGCACCAAGAGAGGCAGGATTTCCCAGGGGCTTAATCACAGTATATCTGCATATCCTATCTGTGTTTAACAACAAGGTGAATCTGCAATTCAAAGGGTGGCTTGACTTACCTCTAGGCCTCCTAAGCTGGGCTGACAGCACATCACCTGGTCAGGCTCCAGTATGGCTGTGAAAACAGGTGAGGACTGACTTAGACCTAGTCTTTCCCTTATTTGACTTGAACTCAAGTTCTGTAACAATGAAACACTGTAAGGATTTACACTGAATCATGTATGCACTGTTCATAGAGTGTAGAGAAACTGTTATAGAAATAGGAACATCATACAAATATATGTATTGTAACATGTCATTAGACTTTAATGGTTAAAATATTTTGAACAAAGAAAAGATAGATTCATCCACTTTTGTATATCCTTTTAGCAGAAAAATCATGAGAAAATATATTAAATGTTTTTAGCCTTTTTCCTAAGAAGAAAAATGAAGAAAACACATATAACACTGTGGTAGTTTCACTGTTTTGTCATCTTTTTAAAAATACAAACTTTTGCCGGGCACCGATGTCTCACACCTGTAATACTAGCTACTCAGGAAGCTGAGATCTGAGGATCAGGGTTCAAAGCCAGCTCAATCAGGGCAGAGAAGTTTGTGAGACTCTTACCTCCAATTAATTATAGAAAAAGCCAGAAGTAGTGCTGTGGCTCAAGTGCTAGCTGTGAGCAAAAGGAGCTCAGGGACAGTGCCAAGGCCCAATGTTCAAGCCCCAAAACTGGCAAAAGAAAAATAAGTAAAAATAAAAATGTTTACAGTTTTGTGAAATTTTCAAAAATCAAGTTAAAATTTTTCTTATGGGAAAGTATCATATATGATACACAAAATTTATTAGTTTTTTTCAATAAATTATTTGAAACATCTGTTGAGGAGGCAGTTCTTCACATAGCTCTCAATGTCCATGTTTTGCTACAAAAGGCAATGACTGCTTTAGTCCTGAAGTAACTTCTAAAATATTTTTGTATTGTGAACCACTATAGAAGACACTGTCTCTCTTTGGATAAAGAACACCTATACTATTTTGTATTATAAAGTGTTCAGGTTTCCTAAAGTTGAGGTTCCGTTCTCACCATACAACTTACTGCATGAGCAGTGATCACTCAGCTGTCTTCATGTTACCCTGCTGCGTGAATTGGGTCTCAGAGAACCAGGACAAGAAGATGGGGGTTCTTGGGCCACTGCTATTACTGTGACTAATAAAGTCCTTTGTTTCTAAAAAAAAAGAAGAGGAAGACACACTGATGCTCCTCCTCCCAGGCTCTCCAAGAATGTCATCAGCATCCACTAGTCCACAAGTGGGAGTAAAATGGTGAACACTCAACCAGGAGGAGAGCACTCACTAGGAGAACATATACACCAGGAGGAGAGCACATACTCACCAGGAAAAGAGCACTCATGAGGAAAAGAGCACTCATCAGGGTGAGGAAACCTTTATAACAATGGTTTACAGCATTCCCTGGCCTCCTACAATCACCCAAAATATGTCAGTATACCAGGATGAGATCTGGAGGACAGATAGCTGCCTCAATGACATAGTATGGGAACAAGCCCTTCTTAGGCCCAAGTTTCTCCCTAAACATTACCCTTACCAGCCTATCCCTCTGGGCTGCTTACCTGAGCTATTCAGGACTTGCCAGGCCTCTCTATGCCCATGTATCTACCCAGACATCTCACAGGGCATACACAGTTCACCTGCCTGCTCTGCTGCTACTGCATCTGTAGAGAACCTGGAACAGAAGTGGAAAAGTTGTTCCAATGTCTAAGAAATGAAGTTCCAAGTCCTCGTGCTGGAAAAGATGGTAGTGTTTCCCCCCTAAGTCTTCCATGGCTAACATCATTCTGGAAGGCAAAGAAAGGTCAGAGCCAACCTTCCACACCCCATCAACTGTTGCAGACATCAGAGTTTTGGATAACCTCTTCCCCTAAACCCCCTTTGAGCCCACAGGTACAATCTTCACAGTTATTTGAGCCAAAACTGTCTGTTTCCAAAGAGAAATTAGGAAAACAAGCGTGCCACCAAGTCCAAGTACAGAATGGGGCACAGAAGAGGTGGTCAGCAACCCGGTGGCACAACCCCCACAGGAATGCCCACTAAATGTATGGCCTCTGGCAGTCAAAATCAATGCCTGCAAATGCAGGACAAGGGCAGTGGTTAATGTGAACAACAGCCAGTCCACCACTCCTTCTGATTTACAACTACACATCCATGATCAACAAGCCTCACAAAAACTAAACCTTAGGTGTAGATTAAGGAAATTCTAGAACAAAGGGAAGACTTCAAGACTCAACAATATGAACCCCGAAATGTTCCAAATCCAATATAGACAATTAGAACAATGATCAAAGCAAAGGAATCCCTGCTGCTGACACACTGAACGGTATTAACACTTAAGTGATATTACATCCTAAAAATTGCTACAACAAGGAAAAATTGACACAAGTAATCTTTGCAAGAAAAGTGATTTTTGTTATTGCTACTGAAGTCAAAGCAAAACTTGTATGCCTAATTTATAGCTCTGTGTTAACAGAAGTGGAAAAAGCCAATCTGGAACATAATTCAAGCTCAAAGCAGGCTAACTAGAGGTAGAACTAGAGAAGAAAGAGCAGAGGTAAGGTCAGATGTATAAGATCTTGTAGCCATTGTAGGATCTGGTTATTCGTTCCTGCTATCTCTGATAAATTAATGAAAACAATCAGAAGGCAAAAGAAGCTAGGCTAATCAGCAAGCTTAGAGTAAAATACAAAGAATCATATCCTAAAATCTTCTCTCACCAGAATACTTCAAAAGATTTTAAAAATTAGACTCCTTTGAGTATGACAGTTCATTTCTGTAATCTCAGCTCCCTGGGAGACATAGGTAGAAGGAAGGGGGAAGTGAGAACCTATAAGAAAAATAATGGAAAAAGGGCCAAGGTGGGAAGTGTTGTTCTAAGATTGAAATGCCTATATACCAAAGGCAATGCCCTGGGTTCAAACCCCAGTACTGCCAAAAAAATTAAAATAAATGAGCCAGGCACCCCATAATCCAAGCACTTGGGAAGAAGAGGCATGAGGAAAGCTACACCAAAGTCCAGCCTAAGGCACACAGCAAGCCCTGTTCTCAAGATAGTTAAGAGAAGAATGATTGTTTACCTCTGAATTCCACATTTAACAAGAGCTTTAGCATCAGTTCCCCATACACAGCACAAAGAAAAAATGGGGTGGGCAGAGAGGATAGACACATGAGCACATGTATGTGGTCATAGGCAACTGAACTCTGTCACCCCTCCCCCCTTCTAATCCTAAATCCATTCAGTTGTCAAGACCGGATGAAAACCACATTTAAAGTCCTCCTATCCTACACATCACTGACACCTGCCTGGGCTAACTTACCAGAACAAAACACTGTGCATGTTCAACTTCCAGGAATCTGATCCCTCTAGTCTTGCAACAAGGTGCCAGGCCAGGCTGCACATCCACTTCATCAATTCAGAGACCTTGTGGCTTCTCCTGCCCACTGCCAACTGCCCAAGGCATTTCCTCAGCAGCACACTGGGAGTTAGGCACACTGCCCCTATAATGTGGCAAAGAAATGAGCACAGTGTGGTGGTTTCCTCAGTAGGAATGTAAGTTCAAGGATGGCCTGGGCTTGATTGAGACACTGTCTCATTTCTCACAAAATAAAACAAAATGTCTTTCATAGAAGACATCTACACATGGCCAGGAAGCCTGCCAGCCACAGCCTGGCCACACCAGTACCTTCATGAGTCTACATACTTGAGAGAAGCTCCCAGTGGGCTACCTTGAGCCCCAAGGTAACCCTTTCAATGTGGAGTGCACAGCTCAGAGCATGCTGAGCCTCTAATAGGAGGAATGCAAATGGCAGTGTGTCTGGGCAGACCAGGTCTAGGGGCTGAGGGCTGGACATGTTCTTGGCAAGAGGCCAAGAGCCAGCTGGCTGAGACTGGGAAAACTCCAGGGCAAGGGGTCAAAGGTCTTCCAGCTCTGGTGTTAGGGAGGTCATGGGCTAAGGACCAGACAGCATCTCAAGACAACCTGGGCAGAGGATCTGGGGTCCAGATAGGGTGTTGGGCCACCCAGGGAAAGTGGCCCAAGGCTGGCCAGTGGGATCTGCAGGCACCACGAGATGAGTGACCAGGGCCAACAGGGGTCCCCTGGCAGCTGGGATGAGGGGCTGAGGGCCGGAATGAGGTTTCAGGCAGCCGGATTGAGGAGACAGGATTTCCAAGAAGTCCAGGAGGTCCTCAGTGCCAACCATTCTCAGGAACGGCCATTGTAGGCCCAACAGTCAGCCTCTTACCTTTCTTCCCAGAATCAATACTCCACTGCATGCATGTATTGTGTTTTCCATGTAGTCCACTATGTGTGAATACTCTACTGCAATCACACGTCATGTTCTGTGGGTATAGTCCACTGTTTGTAAATACTCCACTGCATGCACAAATCATGTTCCCTGTGTATAGTCCATTGTATGTAAATACTCCACTATATGTATATGTAATGTTCTCCGTGTACAGTCCACTGTGTGTCAATACTCCCCTGGGTGTACATGCTGTGTTCTCTGTGTGCAGTTCACTGTGTGTCAGTATTCCCCTGTGTGCCCACACTGTGTCCTCCATGTACAGCCCACTGTGTGTCAGTACTCCACTGCATGGACACACCACGCTCTCCGTGTACAGTGCACTGTGTGTAAATACTCCACTGCATGCACAGGCCGTGTTCTACATGTACACCCCATGGTGTATCAATACCCCTCTGTGTGTACACACCCTGTTCTCTGTGTATAGTCCACAGTTTGTAATTCCACTGTGTGAACAGGTCATGTCTCCATGTACAGTCCACTGTGTATAAGTTCTCCGCTGTGGGCACATGCTGTGTTCTCCATGTACAGTCCACTGTGTGTCAATATTCCACTTGTGCGCACTCTGTGCTCTCTGTGTGCAGCCCACTGTGTGTCAATACTCCATTGTGTGCACATGCCATGTCTCTGTGTACAGCCCACTGTTTGTCAATACTCCACTGTGTGCATATACCATGTTCTCCGAGTCTCATGATGTGTAAATAATCCACTGTGTGTGCATGCCATGTTCTCTGTATAGCCCACTATGTGTCAATACTCCAGTGTGGGCACATATTCTGTGTACAGCCCATGGCGTTTAAATACTCCACTGTTCATACATGTGATGTTCTCTGTGTACAGTCACCTGCCAAGGGGTCCTTAGGGTGCTTCTGGCTTCTTTGACTATGGTGAGCAATGTAGTATGCACATAGGTGTGTGTCACTGCCTTCTGCTGTTGGCATGCACTTGGGAGCTAGAGGTGCATACCATCTCCCTGCACCGCCATTTGGAAAACAAGCCTCTGCTCTGTAAACCTCCAGGAAACTCTAAGCACATCACCTCTTAGAATCTAGCACAATCAGTCCTCTCTGATTTTGTCACTTTAATGAATTTAATGTTAATTTGGATCCACATTTCCCTAATCACTGGTGTTGGGCATGTTCTCCCTGTACCTCTCATAATATCCACAGGGTCTTTTTTGACCTGTTGGATGAATTTTGCCTAATTTTTACCATGTTTCTTATTGCTACCTTCAAATAGTTTTACAGAAGAGTTTTGATTTATGTGCATAGCGCTTCTTCAACAATCATTCTCCCTCCATCAGTTTCTGTTCCTGCACCTATCCCAAACCCAAACTCACCTATCTCATTCAGTTTCCAAGTTCCATTTTCACATACATCTATTGAGACTGATATGTACATTCTCCCACCATTCTTCTCTCTATTCATTTCCACTCCCATTAGCATCCACCTGCTCTAGTCAAGACACATTTCAGTTTCTTGATAGTCATTTTTGTTAAACTATTAGCTTTTTGATGGGGTTATGGTATGGAATCTCACTACAGCTTATACCATACTCTAGTCAATTTGGTATGACATATATATATATATATATATATATATATATATATATGTAGATATATACATATATATCTACATATATATGTTTATGTTTTAGATATATGTCATGCCAGCTTATACCATAGTAAGTTTGGTAAGACCTGTATGTATTTATATATATTTGTTTTAGGTGTAAGACCCACATGTCTTCCAGGCACTAGTGGCTTATGGCCATAATTCTAGTCACTTGGAAGGCTGAGGTCTGATTGTAGTTCAAAGCCAGTCAGGCAAGAAAGTCTGTGATATTATTATCTCCAATTAACCAGCCAAAACTTAAGAATGGAGTTGTAGCTCAAGTGGTAGAGGGCTAGCATTGAGTGAAAAAAATTAGGGACAGCACCCTGAATTCAAGGTCCTGTATTGGCAACAAAAAAGAAGTTTAAAAAGATTTGCATATGAGAGAAGACATGAGCTCCTTATCTTTCTGAGCCTGGTTGCTGCACATCAGATCCATCCATTGCCCAGCCAAAAAATTCTTCTGTTTGTGTGTGTGTGTGTGTGTGTGTGCGTGTGTGTGTATGTGTGTGTGTGTGTGTGTGTGTGTGTGTGTGTGTGTGTATGCATGTACGTAATGGTCCTGGGGTTTGAACTCAGGGCTTGGGTTCTATCCCTGAGCTTTTATACTCAAGGTTATCATTCTACCACTTGACTCTTCTCTGCTTCTGGCTTTTTGGCGGTTAATTGAAGAGAAGAGTCTCACTGACTTTCCTGCTCAGGCTACCTTTAAACCACAAGCAGCATCAGATCTCAGCCTCCTGATTAGCTAAGATTACAGATGTGAGCACCAGAATCCAGAAGAAGTATTTATGATTTTACTGTTTTTTTTTACAGGAGTCTAAAGTTCCCTGAGTCTTATAAAAGACTTTATATTTAGACTCTTGACCATTGTTGGAACTGTTAAGACTTTGGAGAGTCTTGGAGAATTTGCCTTGTGAGAGGAACATGAGCCTGCAGGGCCCAGGGTCAGAATGTTATACCTTAATATGAAATGTCCCCCACCAGCTCATATTTTCAAGGCATACTGCTCAACTAGTGCTGCTGTTTTGTGAGACCATGGAAACTTTGGGAGGGAGGACTGCCTGGAGGAAGTAGGTTACAGGGGAAGTTGGGCAGCGTGGAGGCTTTGAGGTTATACAGGGTCTCCAGTTTCCTCTCCTTTCTCTGCATCGTGGCCTTCGTGACGTGGGCTGCTCTACTCTATCCCACCCTCAACCATGATGAACTAACATCTCTAATACCATGGATATAATTACACAAAAATGACCAACGCAAATATCTCAGCCGTACATGATGATTGGGCTCCCAAAAGATGGTTCTGAGAGATCCAAATGCTGACTTTGTATTTTTTTGCTCTAGCTAAAAGCTTCTCAAGTTTTACAGAGCACTGGAATTTCCTAGGGATGTTATAAAGTATAAATTCATATTTGGCAGCTCTTAAGGTAGGCCTGAAATTCTGCCGGTCAACAAATCATCCTTGGAGGAGAAAGGTATTAGCTTACTTCTGAACACAAATTTGAAATAGATGTAGAATGGCAGCTATATTTCAGCATCTTAGACAATCCAGCATTAGCAGTGACCTGGTATAGTTTTCAGATAGCAAAACAGTATTTTGGAGGATCTAAGTATCTTGTCTGTACCCACTAGCTCCTTTATATAATTTGGATTAATGATAGAATTATGGATCTATACAGAAGTCTGCTTTTAAGGTGTTTCTGAAAAACAGTACCTCCAGCTAACAATATTGTTTGTTCCTTGCTTACATAGGCCTTCCTCCTCTTCTTGCTGCTCTTGCCCCTCCTTCTCCTCCTCCTCCTCCTCCTTCATTTCTATTTTTATTTTTGGTTGGTTGTGAGGCTTTAGCTTTTTTGTTCAAGGCAGTGTTCTACCACTTGAGCCATACTTCTTTTTCTGGTTAATTGGAGATAAGAGTTTCATGGACTTGTCTGCACAAGCAATCCTCAGATCTCAGCCTCCTAAGTAGCTAGGATTACAGGCTTGAGCACTGGTTCCCATTATTATTGTAAATAGGTCTTTAAGAAGAGCTTGCCCTACTAAAACCCCAACTTTTAGCTCAGTGCTTATCACTAAAACACCAGGTCAGGAGAGAAGACTCAGTGCACTCTCCCTGGACTGACAAACCTAGCTCTTCTTCTTAGAACACTCATGCCACAGAACATGGGGAAATGAAGGCATCCATGTCATTAAGGAGATACATGGATTCCACGAGCAGTTCAGAAGTATGACTGGCACTTAGTAGGCACTGTATAAGATTCAGCTGCAATTGCCAGCAAAAATAAACAATATCACATCCACTTGATCCTGTGATGTATCTTGTTTGTCATATATTAATTTGTTGAATTTTTATGCTTTTTTTCTTTTTGCCTGTCCTGGGGCTTGAACTCAGGATCTGGGTGCTGTCCCTGAGATTTTGTGCTCAAGACTAGTGCTCTACCACTTGAGCCACAACTCCACTTTGGGCTTTTGGTGGTTAATCGAAGATAAGAATCTCATGGCCATTCCTACCTGGGCTAGCTTTGAACCTTAAACTTCAGATCTTAGCCTCCTGAGTAACTAGGATACAGGAATACATCACAGGCACCTAGCCCTTTATATAATTGTAACACATTAAAAATATTTGCCTTGAGCAAAGACACACAAACAAGAAATTCATTCATCCAGAGAATAAATAATTACAGAAAGAAAGGTGACTTTCAAGGCGCTTGAAGCTGCCCTTCCTTGGCTTCACCAAAATGTAATTGCAAGGAGTAACTATTGAGAGTTGAACTCTCAATTGAATTAAATTCTAAGTGTATCTGAAGATTTTGGCACCAAGGCTTTCATGTAAGGGTTGGGCACTGTCTCTAAGCTTTTCAGCTTAAGATTTGAGCCATGGCTCCCCTTGGGGCCTTTTTTGTGGTTGATTGGAAATGAGAGTCTCATAGACTTTCTGCCATGGGCTGGCTTTGAACTACAATCCTTAGATCTCAGCCTCCTGATTAGCTACGACTATAGGCATGAGCCACTGGTACTTGGCAATTTTATATTATATATAATGAAACTTTTGAAACTCAAAGCATTTTACATTTTGTGTACAGTTTACCTTAACTGTGTATCCATTGATTGTAATAACCACTGGGATATATATAATATTATATATATTTTTTCTACTTCATGGGGATGTGTGTATTTATTTATAATTACTACAGATCATTTTCACATCTTGAGTTATTTGATGTTTGCAAAATTGATCACATCAAACACAGTGTTGTAAATAACTCATGCTAATGCAGTCTGATTGTATTTCATGAATGTATTTAAGATTGCAATCTCCCAGCAGAAAAATGATCAGTAAAATAGGTGAGACCTATTATTATAAGGTCTACAGTAAATTCAGAAACCAGTGACCAGATAATATCAGCAAGAGACAACTTATCTCCATTTCAGCCATCTTAAAGCAGTTCTTAGTACTGAAGCAAATAGGATTGGTTTACTTACAGTTATTATGGTCCTTTGTGATTTGGACATTAAGATTCAATGCTCATAGGACAAGCCCTAAGAACTTGTATGCTAACCTTGCTGGAAGGAAAATAGGAATAACTGGGGGACGTTGTCTGATTCCAGAAGTCGAATAGTAAAACAATAACCCCTTCTCTCAAGTGGATGGTTTTATGGTGGTATAGTGACAGCTTAAAGGTACCAGAGACAACATTGGCTTGCTACCGTTCTTCACAAAGTATGGTCTCTTGTACAGGTATTAATGTTGTTGCATAAAGAATCTTCAGGATGGGATGTAGCTCAGTGGCAAAGTGATTGTCTAGCAAGCACAGTGTCCTGGGTTCAATTCTCACAACCAAAAAAGAACAGACCAAAAAATTAATCTTCTGGTAGTTCACACCTGTGTTCACACCTGTGGTCCTAGCTACTTAGGAGGCTGAGATCGGAGATCAAGGTTAGAAGCCAGCCTCTGTAGAAAATCGTGAGACTATTATATCTAATTAACCAGGAAAAAGCCAAAAGTAGAGCTGTGGTTCAAGTGGTAGAATGTCAAACTTCACAAAAAAAAGCAAAGCAAGAATGAGAGGACCTGAATTGAAGACCCAGTATCAGCACAATTCAAAAAAGAAAACTTCAGAATTTGGGTGCTGGTGGCTCACACCTCTAATCTTAGCTACTCATGAGGCTGACGTCTGAGGATTGAGATTTGATGCTGGATGGGCAGAAAAGTCCCCATGAGATTTTTATCTCCAATTAGACACTCAAAAACTGGGAATAGAGTTGTGTCTCAAGTGGTAGAACACTAATCTTGAGCACAAAGAGGTCCAGCGACAGCGCTCGGGCTCTATGATCAAGCCCCAAAACAGAAACAAAAACAAATCTTAAGAAAATTTAAGATGACTCTATCTGCTATTAAGTCTGACTGAAAATTATGTGATCGATGATGAATGACACTAATAACATTTAATAAAAAGACTTCTCATGATGAGTTATTATGTGATGGCACTGTGCTGATCACTGTATATGAATGATCTCATTCCAACTTCAAAGTAGCCCTTGGAGGTAGGGACTGTGATGTCTCCATTTTATGGATGAGAAAACAAGGCCCAGAAATAGGTGTCCAAAATCACAGAGTTAATGGGTGGCAGGACAGGGTTCAAATCTTGATCTGGGTACAAAGTACATTTTCTCCTTAAGTTGTGGTTAAAAATTATTATATTCACAATGTGAAATGTGTAAATCAGTGACATTTAGCAATTCACAATTTTGTGTTACTGTTGCATTATTTCTGGAGTATTTTTATTACCTTACAGAAGACCTATTAAGGAGTAATTCTCCAACATTACATTGCTCCTAATTCCTGTTAGCACCAATCTACTCTGTCTCTATGGATTTGCCTGTTCTACACATATTTTATATCAGTGGAATCATACAATAAATGGCCTTTTACCTCTGGCTTCTTTTAGTTAATACGGTGTTTGGGAGGTTAACTATGTCACTGCATTTATCAAAACCTTTTGTCCAACCAGAAGGCAGTGGCTCACTTCTGTAATACTAATCATAAGGCTGAAATATGAGATTCTTTTTTTTTTTTGGTGCGGTCATGGGGCCTGAACTCTGGGCCTGGGCACTGTCCCTCAGCTCTTCAGCTCAAGGCTAGTGCTCTACCACTTAAGCCACAGTGCCACTTCCTGCTTTTGTCTTTTTGCTTATGTGGTGCTGAGGAATTGAACCCAGGGCCTCAGGCATGCAAGGCAAGTGCTCTACCACTGAGCCACCTTCCCAACCCCAGTCTATGAGATTCTTATCTCCGATTAACCACCAGAAAGCTAGGAGTGCCAGTATGTCTCAAACTGGTAGAGCACTAACCATGAGAGAAAAAAGCTCAGGGCAGCAAGCAGGCCCTACATTCAAGTCCCATGACCACAAAAACGTAAAAAATGAAACACACCTTCTGTCCATATTATCTTTTTTCCACTTTATTTTATTGGTGAACTTATTTAATGACAAGTAGGGAAGTAGGGAGGTTCCCAAGTGGGTTAAGGTGGAAGTACCAAAAAATTCAGGATCTAGGCTTTCTCCATATGTGTAGTTGCAATGAAGGGTTAGTTGGAGAGAAGAGTTTTTTCCAGACTTGTCTGCCCAGGATGGTTTTGAACCACGATCCTGACATATTAGTCTTCTCAGTAGTTAGGATGCTAGGCATACCACCCGTACCCAGCTTCAATTTCTTTTTACGTATAAGAAAAGCTTGCCCTTAATTTTCCCCCTCCAATCTGCTCTGCCAGATATTCAAGGCAACCTATTCCTCAGCAGTTGCTGGCAAAGAAATGGAATTACAATGAATGATGTAAGATTAATGAAGGTTGAGGCTGGAAGGGGCCCTGTTTCCCCTGTGGTCCACAGTTACCTGATACCTGAACAAAATCCAAAATGTAAGAGAAAGTGATGTCTGTAAGATGGGGCAGCCACTAATATGTGGGAAAGATTTCCTGAAAGAAACCCATATGTTCTGAGCTCCAGGCCTTAACTGAATGTCTGAAATGACAAACAAAACTATCCAATCACCAACCTCAACATGCCCAAGATGAAACTCATGGTCCCTTCCCAGTGTTGTATTTAGTTGTGACAAGCATTCCCATTTCAGATGCCCATGCCAGCAAAAGAATCGTCACATCAGCTTTATCATCCATAGCAAACGAAGTCCCAAGTCCTGCTGATCTAGTCACTCTTACTTATATCCACTGCTACCATCCTAAGTCCAAGTGACCTCATCAGTTCTTCCCTGGATAATCCACTCTAGTTTCTTCACAGCACAGTTAGAGTGGTCCTTTCAAATATAAATTGGTTGTGTTTAAGGCACTGCTCCTGGAAGAAAGACTAAAATTAGGTCTTTGTCTAATCCTTCTAGTCCCAGTCACACTGCTTTCCTTTGAGCTTAATAAGGTTTGCACTCCATCCCACCTCAAGACGTCTTCATCTGCCCCTTATCACTTTTCCCTTTCACCTTAACCTTCATTTCCAAAGGAAAGCTTTCCCATGCACCCTCATGGTAAGACCCTTGCACTAGGAATCACATCCTGATGGTCAGATTCTTGTACTAGAAGTCATGTCCTCATGCTCAGACCCTTGCACTAGGAGTCACGTCCTCATGGCTAGACACTAGCACTTGGAGTCACATCCTCATGGTCACATTCGTGCATTAGGAGTCACATTCTCATGGTCAGACCCTTTCACTAGAAGTCACATCCTCATGGTCAGACACTTGCACTGGGAATCACATCCTCATGGTCAAATCCTTGCACTGGGAGTCACGACCTCATGGTTAGATCCTTGCACTTGTGCTGGGAGTCATGTCCTCATGGCTATTTCCTTGCACTAGGAATCACGTCTTCAAGGTAGAACCTTGGACTGGAAGTTAGAAAGGATTCCTTCTTTTTTCTCAGTATGCAGACTAAGGTCTAAGGTCCATAACAAGAAGCAGCTGGTGCTTCTTCAACAACACACTAAATGCTAATTACATGGCTGTTGAATGGCTAAGTTAATGTGTAACCTTAACAGAAGTGTGGCAGACATGGAAAGTACCCCAATTCCACGCGGTTACAGGATAGCCAAGACTGACCCCCTGGTTGGCAGTGCAAGTCACCTGCGTCCATCTGTTGTGGTTTCACCTCTGGCCCCGTCTCTCCGCAATGGGCCGGGGGTGGGGTGAAGAGGTCAAGTGAAGTAACAGCCACCGGCCTGTGATTGGGCTCTCTGGCTCGCCGGTTGGGAAAGGGGAATGTCTCTGGGTGCTGATTGGCTGTCTCACGGCGGTTGGGTAGGCAGCGGTAGCAGCAGTGGCAGGGGCAGGTGCTTGGAGGGACTGGACAGGGCCCAGCAGAGAGGGAGGAGGCAGGCGGAATGGGTCATTGCCACAGGATGTGCTGAGCGTTGCTTGTGTGGGCTGCCCGCCTAGACCTTCAGTGACCAAAGCTGGATAAGGGTGCTCTGGTGCCCTGTGACAACCACCAGCGATTCTATGCAGGAGAGCTTTTGCTGGGTCGTGGCCAACCGCTTCTACCAGCTGCTGGAAGGTGAGTAGGACCAGTTCCACATCCTGTGCGATGCCAATCGCTCTCGCCAGCAGCAGCAGCTGCATAGCCGCAAGCAAGACAAGACCGCCATGGTGGCTGCAGCTCTGGTGGAGCTACGCAGGAACTTAGGTTCCCAGGCCGCAAGCTGGCGGCAGCCACAGGGAGTCTCAGAAGGAGCTCAAGAGCCTCCCGGTGCCCGGTGAGCCTTGGCAGGACAGCCCAGGCCCTCAGCCATCAGGTACATGGGTAGGAGAGGAGAGGAAGGGCACCGGGTGCAGGACAACCAGGCCAGCTGCCTAGATCCTCGGCATGAGACCAAGGCACTGTGTGCAGCAAGGGTGAGCGCCCTGGAGGCATTTCATGTGCCAAGAGTGCTCTTGGCCAGGAAGGTGGGAGCCTATGAAACGGGGAGGGTGGCTGGCGCCCCAGGTGGTCCTGGGGTGCCACCGAGCCAGCAAGCAAGTCTGGAGCAGGCTGGTGCTACCAGCATGAAGGGAAGGGGGTTGCCGGTGGGGGGCCACAGAGGACGGGGGGTGGGGTTGCCTTTCTCTAACTGGCGCTGGCCTGGCTGCACTTGCATTCCTGAATCACCCCTGACTGCTCTAAGACAGGCGTTCCTAACCCTGGCACCTCCAAGCTTCTAGATGTCTCCTGCCTCATCAGACCATGCCCTGGTGCAGGAAGAGGAAGGGCACCTCAGAAAACACTTCCACCTGACCCGCCCTGGCCTGAGGCATCTGCACCTGCCTCCCACTTCTTCCCTGAGTGCTGAGTGAGGCGAGTGGTTGTCATGAGGTGAGGTGTGTGGTTGTCACTCTTCTGATTGTTAAGGTTAGCTGTGTGGTTGTCACTGTTCTAGGTGTTGAGGTTATATGTGCAATTGTAACTGTTCTGAGTATTGAGGTTAGGTATGTGGTTGTCACTTTTCTTTTTTTTTTTTTTTAGGTTACAATTTATTTATTGATTTTTATTTTATTTTATTTTTTTAATTGCATTTTATTTTATTTGAGAACATACTGTACAGAGGGGCTACAATTACATGGGCAGGATAATGCATACATTTCTTACCAAGAATTGCAGCCTCCTCCTTTGTTTACCCTTCACTTCCCTTCCCCGCCTCCCCCCTCTACCCCACCCAATTTTACCCCCCTCCCCCCACCCAATTTTACCCCCCTCCCCCCACCCAATTATACCCCCCTCCCCCCCACACACCGACATTGTAAAGCTGGTTTTGACATGACATTTTGTACTTCTCATTGTTGCAACAGGTCCATCTGAATCCTTAAATGACTTGTTTGTCCCCATCTCCTCCACGTGTTATACTGACATCAAATATAGTGAAAGCGGGGGTTACACTGTAGGGGAGGGACATACAAAGCAACAAAGAAATAATCTTATAAATGCGTTAGAAACACATGCATGAAAGAAACGAAGACATTAAAATACATATTTAAGGGTTCATTTTCCTAACATCACATTATCTGAACTTTTCCGCTTGACTCATACCTATACTAGATATTGCAAATAAGGGAAACCATGGGACCTATGCTTCTTTGGGCCTGGCTTACTTCACTTAATATAATTTTTTCCAAACCTTTCCATTTCCTAACAAATGGGGCAATGTCATTCTTTCTGATGGAGGCATAGAATTCCATTGTGTATATATACCACATTTTCTTGATCCATTCATCTCCTGAGGGGCATCTGGGTTGGTTCCATATCTTAGCTATGGTAAATAATGCTGCAATAAACATAGTTGTGCTGGTAGCTTTAGTGTGGTCTTGTTTGTAAACATTTGGGTAAATGCCCAAAAGTGGGATTTCTGGATCATAGGGGAGATCTATGTGAAGTCTTCTGAGGAACCTCCATACTGCTTTCCAAAGTGGTTGAACAAGTTTACATTCCCACCAACAATGAAGTAAGGTTGCTTTCTGTCCACATCCCATCCAGCATCTGTTGTTGTTAGAGTTCTTGATTTTTGCTGTTCTAACTGGAGTGAGGTGATATCTCAATGTTGTTTTGATTTGCATTTCTTTTATGGCTAGGGATGTTGAACATTTCTTCATGTGTCTATTGGCCATCCTTCTTTCTTCTTCAGAGAAGCTTCTCTTTAAGTCTTTCGCCCACTAATTTATTGTGCAGTTGTTTCTTTCAGGATTTGTTGTTGGGTGGTTTAATTTTTTGAATTCCAAGTATATTTTAGATATGAGACCCTTGTCCGTTGTATGGCTAGTAAAGATCTTCTCCCAATCGGTGGGCTTTCTATTGATCTTGCCAGCTATGTCATTTGCCCTGCAGAAGCTCTGCAACTTTATGCCATCCCATTTGTCCAACCTTTCTTTGATTTGTTGTGCTTCCGGGTCTCTATTCAGAAAATTTCGACCTGAGCCAAGGAGACCTAGGGTTTCTCCTATTCCATCCTGTAATGTTTTCAGAGTGTCTGCTTTGAGTTCAAGGTCTTTGATCCATTTGGAGTTGATTCTGGTGCAGGGTGATATATAAGGATCTAGCTTTAGTTTTCTACATGTAGTTAACCAATTTTGCCAGCACCATTTACTGAAGAGGCTGTCTTTCTTCCATTCTATTGTTTTAGCTTCCTTATCGAAGATTAGATGGCTATAGGTCTGTAGGTTCATTTCTGGGTTTTCAATTCTATTCCATTGGTCCTGAGGTCTGTTCTTATGCCAATACCAAGCTGTTTTGATTACTATGGCTTTATAGTAGAGTTTGAAATTTGGTATTGATATTCCTCCAGCAGTGTTCTTTCCGTTGAGGAGCGTTTTTGCTATTCGGGGTCTTTTATTGTTCCATATGAATTTTTGGATTGCCTCCTCTATTTCCTTGAAGAATGAGGGTGGAATTTTTGATAGGTATCACGTTGAATTTGTAGATAGCCTTGGGAAGTATTGCCATTTTCACGATGTTAATCTTGCCAATCCAGGAGCATGGGAGGTTTTGCCATTTTTTAAGTTCTGTGTTGATTTCCTTTTTCAAGATTTTAAAGTTTTCATCATAAAGGTCATTCACTTCTTTGGTTAAGTTAATTCCTAGGTATTTTATTTTTTGTGGGGCTATTACAAATGGAGTTTCTTTCCTAATTTCAGCCACACTTTTCTCATTGTTGGCATACAGAAAAGCCATTGATTTTTGGGGGTTAATTTTATAACCTGCTACTTTGCCAAAGTTTTGAATCAGCTTGAGTAATTTGGGAGTGGAATCTATGGGATTCTTTAAATACAAGATCATGTCATCTGCAAAGAGGGAGAGTTTTATTTCTTCTTTCCCTATTTGGATCCCCTATATGTCTGCATCTTGTCTTATTGCTGTCGCTAGGCATTCTAATACTAGATTGAAGAGAAGTGGAGAGAGTGGGCATCCTTGTCTTGTTCCTGAGTTAAGAGGAAATGGCTTTAGTTTTTCACCATTGAGTATAATGCTGGCTGTAAGTTTGTCATATACAGCCTTTATTGTATTGAGGAATGTTCCATGGATTCCTAATTTTTCCAGAACCTTCATCATAAAGGGGTGTTGGATCTTGTCAAATGCTTTTTCTGCATCTATTGAGATAACCATGTGGTTCTTATTCTTGCTCCTGTTGATGTGATAAATAATATTAATTGATTTGCGTATATTGAACCAGCTTTGCATCCCTGAAATGAATCCTGTTTGATCATGGTGTATGATTTTTTGGATGAATTGTTGAAGTCGATTGGCCAAAATTTTGTTGAGAAGTTTTGCATCAATGTTCATCAAAGAAATGGGTCTATAGTTCTCTTTCTTTGATGAGTCCCTGCCTGGTTTTGGGATGAGGGTTATGATGGCTTCATAGAATGTGTTCGGTAGTGAGCTTTCTCTTTCAATTGCATTGAAGAGTTGTAGGAGTATTGGTGTGAGCTCTGCTTTGAAGGCCTTGTAAAATTCCGCTGTAAAGCCATCTGGTCCTGGACTTTTCTTACCTGGGAGGGCTCTTATTGCTGTTTCTATTTCAATGCTTGATATGGGCCTGTTAAGCTGGTTTAACTCATCTTGGTTTAGTTTTGGCATGTCAATATTTGCTAGGAAAACGTCCATTTCTGTCAAGTTCTCAAACTTATTAGCATAAAATTTTGAGAAGTATTCCCTTATAATGTTCTGAATCTTGGTTGTTTCCATGGTGATGTTTCCATTCTCATCTCTGAGTTTATTAATTTGGGTGTGTTCTCTCCTTTTTCTGATAAGGTTTGCTAAGGGTCTGTCAATTTTGTTAAGTTTTTCGAAGAACCAACTCTTTGTTTTGTTGATTCTTTCTATAGTTTTTTTGGATTCTAATTCATTTAATTCTGATTTAATTTTGATTATTTCTTTTCGTCTACTGGATTGGGGTTTATCTTGCTGCTCTTTTTCAAGGTGGTTTAGATGTGTCATTAAATTGTTAGTTTCCGATCTCTCCAATTTGTTGATGTAGGAGCTCAGAGCTATAAACTTGCCTCTGAGTACTGCCTTTGCTGTGTCCAGGGGAGCTGGTAATTTGTGTGTTCATTTTTGTTGAATAGCATGAACATTTGAATTTCCTTTCTAATCTCTTCCATGACCCACTCATGATTCAGCAGTGTGTTGTTCAGCCTCCATGTGATACCGGACTTTCTTTAGTGGCTTTTGGTATTGAGATCTAATTTTATTCCCTTGTGGTCAGCGAGAATGCAAGGTATAACTTCAATGTTTCTGAATTTAGACAAGTTTGCTTTGTGGCCTAAAATGTGGTCTATTTTAGAAAACGTGTCATGTTCTGCTGAGAAGAACGTGTATTCTGTTGCTGCTGGGTGAAATGTTCGGTAAATATCTGTTAAGTCTAGTTGATCTATACATCTGTTTAGATCTGCGGTTTCTCTGTTGAGTTTTTGCCGAGTTGATCTATCTAGTGGGGAGAGTGGTGTGTTAAAATCCCCAACAATTAATGTCTTTGGATCTATATGGGATTTGAGGGAAAGTAGTGTTTGTTTGATAAATTTGGGTGCTCCATTGTTTAGCGAATAGATATTTAGAATTGTAATATCCTCCTGAAGGAGAGATCCTTTAATTAGTATGTAGCGACCTTCTTTATCTCTTCTCACGAATTTTAGTTTGAAGTCTATTGTATCTGATATTAGGATTGCAACTCCCGCCTGTTTATGAGGGCTGTTTGCTTGGTAGATTTTGTTCCAGCCTTTAACCTTGAAAATATGTTTGTTTTTACGGGCAAGATGTGACTCCTGCAGGCAGCAGATAGAAGGGTCTTGTTTTTTAATCCAACTAGACAGTCTATGTCGCTTAATTGGAGAGTTCAGTCCGTTAACGTTAAGAGATAGGACTGAGAGGTATTTGGGGGTTCCTGCCATGTTATCCACCTTCTTGGGGGCTGTGAAAACTGGGTTCTTCCTAAGGTTCTTGGATTCTCAGTTTGGGTGCAGTTTCTTGGCCTTTGTTGCGTTCTAGTTGGTTTTCTATGTGTAGGACATCTTTAAGAATATTTTGCAGGGCTGCTTTGGTGGAGATGTATTGTTTCAATTTTTCTTTGCTATGGAAGGTTTTTATTTGGCCTTCAGTTATGAAGGAGAGTTTAACTGGGTACAGTATTCTTGGTTGATAGTTGTTTGTTTTTAGGGCATGGCATAGGTCATTCCAGGCTCTTCTTGCTTTGATTGTCTCTGCTGAGAAATCTGAGGTAATTCTAATTGGTTTCCCTTTATAGGTGATTAACCTTTTCTCCTTGACAGCTTTAAGGATCTTTTCCTTGGTCTGGGTTGATCCTGTGTGGATTATAATGTGACGGTGGGATGCCCTATTCTGGTCTGGTCTATTTGGGGTTCTAAAAGCTTCTTGTATCTGAATAGGCCTCTCTTTTTGTATGTTTGGGAAGTTCTCTGCTAGGATCCTGTTAAACAAATTTCCTAGACCATTAACTTCTGTTTCTAGGTGCTCCTCTACACCCATTATCCTTAGATTGGGCCTTCTGATGGTGTCTTCCAGGTGTTGGATAGACCTATCATATTTCTTGGACTTGTCTTGGATGGTTGTATGTTCTTTCTCTATAATATCTAGGCTGTCTTCAATCCCTGAGATTCGATCTTCTGCATGGTCTAACCTGCTGTCAAGACTCTCTACTTTTTTTTTTATCTCTTTTCCTTCTAATTGGTCAGCTTTGATGGCTTCAAGTTCTTTGTTGAAGCTCTGTTTTAGGTCTTGTATGAATTTCTTTACTTCCTTAATTTGGTGTTCAGTGTTTGTTCTCAAATCTCTTAGTTGATTGGTTATGGTTTCTTTGGACTCCCATTCCTTCTGTTGGGTTCCATTCAGCATTCCCTTTGTGGTCTCCCTGACTTCCTTCAGCTCTTTGTTAATGGATTCCATGAATACCTTTAGTGATCTTCGTGTATTCTCTACCTGGTCTCTTCATTCGTGAATTACTCTTTGATTAGTTTCCTCCCTTCTGTGGGATTCCTGCAGTTCTCTTTGAGTGTTCTCTGCCTGCTCACGCCATTCCTCCCTTTCTCTTTGCATATTCTCCAGTTGTTCACGCAAATCCTGTATCAGTTTTTGAGAAGCTTCCTCACGCTTATGATATTCCTGTATAAACTTCTGGGATGCCTCCTCTCTCTCCCTATCACGCTCATACAGAGTCCTTTGTACATTGTCAAACTTCTCATTTATCATGTTTGCTATTAGTGTTTGTAGAGCTATTTGGGAACTCTCCTCTGGATTATTCTTTATCTGTTCTAATCCCTGATTATCAAGGTTGGGAATTGAGATACCCGAATTTGCCATTTTTCTTGTGTTTTTCCGGCTTACTCGGCCCATTTGAGATAAAGATTGCACCAGTTTTGTGCTAGAACACTATCTTAAGGCAACCATCAACCAAAGTTTGCATTTGTACAGTCAATAGTCTACAGATACAATCTAGTTCAACAGATACATCTATTCAACATCAAACGACTATATGTTAAAGGACTTCGAACCTCAGAAAAGAATTTGGAAAACCAGAAATTATTAGGATTAGGGAGAGATGTGGGTAAAAAATAGGAATAGATTGGTGTGGGGAGGCACAGGGAGAGTTAACTATGTCCTAATCACAGTGAAGGAAATGAGTTGGGTAGGATGCAAGTAGAGAGAGAGAGAAAAAGAAGAGACGGAAAGGGGAATAAAGAGAGACCAGAAAAAGAATAGAAACGTAAAAATTAATGTTATTATAGAGGTTAAAAGACCGTCTATTTAGAGAGGAATGTGAATATGTTCAGAGAAGGGGAGGGACATAGAGGAGATGTGAAAAGCTTTAAGGATGGGAAAGGGAGAAGAAAAGATCAGTAGAGCTAGATAAAAAACAAAAAGATAATTAAGAAAGAAAGAAAAAGAGAAAGAAGACAAGAAAAGAAAGGAAAACTCTCATTCACGTATTCCTAAAATAAAAATTATAAGATGAGAAAAAAAAATTTACTGGAAAACAATTATTTTTTCAGAAGAGGCAAAAATTAAAAATTAATAAAAGTTTTAGAAGGGAAAAAAAAAATATATATATATATAAGGTAACAAAAAACAAAAAACAAGCAAAAGCAAAAAAAAAGAAAAGAAAAAGAAGAAGAAAAAAAGAAAAAAAAGTCTTTTAATTTTTTTTTGGGGGGGGGGAGGAGTGGGAAGAATCCTGTATCTCTCTTTTGTCTGCAACCAGTCTCTTGTTGGAGTCTCTGGTCAGCTTGAGGTCCTGTGGCTTGATTGGTTTCTTAAGTCGGTTGGTTGGGAGATGCAGAAAAATGCTCTGCTTTACCCAAGATTTTGAGATCCCCCTCCCAGGTTATTTTTCTGGGAGGGTGGTCTGCTTTGAGAGTCACAAAAGATTGGGATGTGGTGATAAGGCTAGTTTCTGGGTAGGGTTGAGGCCTTTCAACAAACAGTAGCTTTTCCCTGGGGCTATTTTGTGATAAAGCTCACAGTGCCCAGCCTGGAGCCATTCTCCGGGTTTCTGTTTTTCAATTGATTGTGGTGGCTGCTAGAGGGAGGGGCAGCCTCTGGCTCTGGTTACCCAGTGAGGCAAGGCACTCCGATGGCTGGTGCCTGAGCTGGGTGACTTTTCCCTGGATGGAGCTGAGTCTGGCAGGTCACTTCACCGTTAAGTTCTTGTGACCTGCTAAATGACTCATTTTATTCCAAGGCCTGAGCTGGAGCTAGCAGCTCCTCCCAGCTTTGTCGGTATCCAAGATGGAGATCACCGGTGCTGGGGGGGGAGGGGTGGCCTTCCCTCCTCTGCTCCCTGAGGAGTGAGGATGTCGGGCTTGTACTCACGCCGAGTCTTGGATCCTGGGTCGTCTCTGGTCTGCAAACAGCAGGATGAAGATGTTCGCTCCTTGTCGGTTCTTGTTGGTGTTGAGTAGAATTCGCTCGTCCGCTGCGTCTGACTCCTTCGTCCCCGACTCTCTGTGTCTCAGGTATGACTCCGCGGCGGTGGTCGCCGCCGCGGCCCCGCAGCCGGAGTGGCAGCTGATGCGTTTCCTTGGCTTCCCCTCTCTTGTCTAACTCTCTGTCCTGTGATGACACACTTGGTGTGATTCTCTGGCTTAGGACTGTTCACTGGAACTCTAAAACTCCTTTCTATGCGAGAGCTTGTTCAGATTCCAGCTTCTCCTCCGCCATCTTCCCGGAACTCTTGGTTGTCACTTTTCTGAGAAATGAAGTTAGGTGTGTAGTTGTCACTGTTCTGAGTACTGAGGTTAGATGTGTAGTTGTCACTATTCTGAGTGTTGAGGTTAAGTGTGTAGTTGTTACTGTTCTGATTGAGATTAGGTGGGTAGTTATCTCTGGTCTGAGTCGAGGTTAGATGTGCGGTTGTCACTGTTCTGAGTACTGAGGTTATGTGGTAGTTGTCACTGTTCAGAAAACTGAGGTTAGGTTTGTATTTGTCACTGTTCTGAGTATTGAGTTTAGGTATGTAGTTGTCACTATTCTGATGACTGAAGTTAGATGTACAGTTGTTGCTTTTGTGTGTATTTAAGTTAGGTGTGTGGTTGTCACAGTTCTGAGTGCTGAGGTTAGGTATATAGTTGTCACTGTTCTGAGTAGTGAGGTTAGGTGTGCAGTTGTCATTGTTCTGACTGTTCTGATATTGATGTTAGGTGTGCAGTTGTCACTGTTCTGAGTTTTGAAGTTAGGTGTGTGGATGTCACTTTTCTGAGTGTTTGAGATATGCAGTTGTCACTGATCTGAGTACTGAGGTTAGGTGTGCTATTGTCATTGTTCTGAGTATTGATGTTAGGTGTGTGGTTGTCACTGTTCAGAGTACTGGGGTTAGGAGTGTAGTTGTCACTGCTCTGAGTGTTGAGGTTAGATGTGTAGTTGTCACCATTCTGAGTGTTGAGTTTAGGTGTTCTGTTGTCACTGTTCTGAGTATTCAAGTTAGGTGTGCAGTTGTCACTAGTCTGAGTATTGAGATTAGATGTGCATTTGTTACTGTTTTGACTGTTCTGAGTATTGATGTTAGGTGTGCAGGTGTCACTGTTCTGAGTACTGAGGTTATGTGTTTGGTTGTCACTGTTTTTAGTGTTGAAATGAGGTGTGTAATTGCCACTGTTTTGAGTAGTGAGTTCATGTGTATATTTGTCACTTCTGAGTATTGAGGTTTGGTGTGCTGTTGTCAGTGTTCTGAGTATTGAAGTTAGTAGTGTGGTTGTCACGATTCTGAGTATTGAGTTTAGCTATGTAGTTTTCACTGTTCTGAGTATTGAGGTTGGGTGTGTATTTTTCACTGTTCTGAGTACTGGGGTTAGCTGTGAAATTATCACTTTTCTGAGTATTGAGATTAGGTGTGTAGCTGTGTCTGTTCTGAGTTGAGATTAGGTGTACAATTGTCACTGTTCTGAGTGTTGAGGTTAGGTGTGTAGTTGTCACTGTTCTGAGTGTTGGGGTTAGGTGTGCTGTCATCACTGTTCTGAGTATTGAGGTTAGGTGTGTGGTTGTCACTTTTCTGAGTAGTGAGATTAGGTGTGCATTTGTCACTGTTTTGACTGTTCTAATTATTGATGTTAGCTGTACAGTTGTCACTGTTCTGATTACTGAGATTAGATTTGTAGTTATCACTTTTCTGAATGTTGAATTTAGGTGTGCAGTTGTCAATGTTGTGAGTACTGAGCTTATGTGTGTAGTTTTCACTGTTCTGAGTATTGAGGTTTGGTGTTCTGTATTCAGTTTTCTGAGTATTGTAGTTTTGAGTGTGGTTTTCACTGTTCTGAGTATTGAGATTAGGTGTGCAGTTGTCACTGTTCTGAGTACTGCAGTTAGGTGTGTAGATGTCAATGTTCTGAGTAGTGATCTTAGGTGTTTAGTTGTTATCGTTAGCAGAGCTTGTTTGACTATTCCTGGCTTGGTCAAGACTCATCCACTGCTTTCTAGGCAGCAGAAGCTCACGCCTGTTCTCCTAGGTCTTCAGGATGCTAAAACGGAATCAAGGTTCAAAGACAGCCTGGCAGGAAAGTTCAGGAGACTCTTACCTCCTGTTAACCATGGTGGGGCTGCAGTTCAGTGGTGGAGTGACAACCCTGAGCCAGAAATCTTGAGGGACAGTGCTCAGGCCTGAGCATGGACATGCGTGCACACTCACATATACATGTGTGCAGACACACACACAAAGTGTGAGTTCATGCCCTGTCAGAAAATTTTAAGTGCTAGCACCATGACTTGTGCAAATCGCGACTCTACCTTTATCTGTGTGGAGAAGATTTGTTGCTTGAGAATCAGAAGTCTGTAAAATAAAGTCTGTAAAATAAAGATGCTGAAAACCAAATGCTATTCGGTATGTCAGTAAGTGTATGACCTTACTTAATCAAATGAGATAATGCACTTTTACCTTACTTTTTTTCTCAAATTAGAGAAATATAAAATTAAATGAGGCAAGGATTCTCCATTTATTTACTGATCTACGTAGTTTTTGCTGTAATAGTTTGAACTGATGGCCTCACTAATTTTTAGATACAGCTGTCTCCCTATGCTTCCTACAAAGCTGAGATTAGAAGTGCATGCCATCATGACTTCATGTCTAGCTTCATTTTTTTAAACAAATGAAAATGTTGTGTCCTTTAGAAGAGTGTGACACTGCAGCTAGTATTGCTAATAAGCTGACTTTTCACAGTTTTCAATTTTAAAATAAATTTTTGTCATTTTTTTCTTATAGTATTGAGGATCAAACTTGGGGCCTCAAGCAAGCCAGGCCAAAGGACATTATCAATGAACTATAGTCCTACCCTGTGGTGGAAATTTTAAACATGTATGACATTGAATGAACACCCTTTATTTTTCCTGACGTCAGCACTGTGAATTTATATACACAAATTTAATTACATAAATGCACAGTGCTTTTTCTTTTTTCAAAACTTAAGTGATATAATCTGGGATGCAGTCCACTTCCTGCCTGACAGTGCACTACCAACTTTTCTGTCCATTTAGAGTCTAGGCAATCTGGCTTTTGAGATATATATTTACAAATCTTGAGGTAATTTTATAGGTAGAATAACATTGTAGTTTTTTTCAAGGTGCATAATAGAAGAAAGCACCTCATTAATTTCCATTTATGTAGTTACTGTACTAAATTTATCTGTAATGAGTGTTAAAGTTCTACACAAATTTCTGTAAGCCCTTTTATGAAGGTCTATGATTTTCTCTACTTAAATATTTTATTTATTTATTTTATTGTGAAAAAACCATACAGAGGGGTTACAATTACATGGGCAAGATAATGAGTACATTTCTTATGAAGCCTTGTTGCCTCCTCCATTGTTTCCCATTCCCGTCCTTTCCCCTTTCCACCCCACCCCCACCCCTGCCAAAGTTGTAAAGTACATTTTTCAACATAATGTCTTGTAAATCTCATTGTTGCAATGGGTCCACCTGTATCCCTATTTAAATGATTTGTTTTCTTCCTTCCCCTTTAAAATTATACATGTTATGCCAAGGTCACAGGACCCCCACCAAGAAGAACTCTACAGCTGTTTTATTTAAACAGGCTGCAGCTTGGGCCTCATCTTACACTCTGACACATTGGCGCTCAGGAGGAGAGCACTGAGCTAAGGATGTGCAGGTGTTATAAAGGTACACACCCAGGTGGTTTATCACCACCTATTGCTCTGCTACAAACAAGCAACAAGTGGTCACTGCCTCAAAATTTTAACCCTTCATTCCCCCCCATTGACTTATAGTCCTGAGACACAATCTTGTAGCTCTGGGCCAAAACTAAATTCCAATACCTCTCGAACTTGAACGGGTATAGTCCCTCTCTGACCTTAGCCATAATATTAAACAATAATATCAATAACAATCAGTTTATTTTTCTTTTCTTGAGGTGTATGCGGAGTGGTTGGGTAGGATGCTTGCAGACTTCCCATGTTTCCCCACGGTCATCCAGGGCAAAGGGTTCAGCTGGTCTTGCATGGGAGCAGTGGATCCAAGCAGCAAGGGCAGGAGGAGTAGTCAGTAGCACCATGTAAGGTCCCTTCCACCGTGGTTCCAGAGATCTCAAGTTGTGCCTTCGAACAAACACCCATTCCCCTGGTTTAAACAAATGGG
Source organism: Dipodomys merriami (assembly GCF_024711535.1). Lineage (NCBI taxonomy): Eukaryota > Metazoa > Chordata > Mammalia > Rodentia > Heteromyidae > Dipodomys > Dipodomys merriami. The sequence continues at coordinate 306,970 of NW_027206587.1, forward strand.
GGGTAGGAAAAGAAGCAGAATCATAATGCTCTAAGCTGGGGCCACATACTCTTATGCAACAGCTGTAAATAGTCAAGCTTACACAGAAATTCAGTATCATCCAAATCAGCAAGCAATTCAGTCTGAAGACTAGGGATAATGGGTGGAGGGGGTCCATGCATTATTTCAAAAGGAGTAAAGCCAAACCGATAGGGTGAAGTTCTTATTCTAAACAGGGGAAAAAGGAAGGAGTGATACCCAATCTGCACCAGTCTCCAAGGCCAATTTATTTAAGGTCTCCTTTCTGATTCATTCTTTCTACCTGCACTGAACCCTGGGGTCTATAAGCACAGTGCAAATTCCAATCCATCCCAGGTGCTGTGCCTATTGCCTGACTTATTTTTTGAGACGAAGGCCCATCCACTATCTGTCCCAACAGTGGATGGGAAGACATACCTGGTTAGGATTTCTTCCAGGATCTTCTTAGCCATGACTTTCACAGTCTCATGTTTGTTGGGTAGGCTTCAACCCATCCTGAAAAAGTGTCTACAAAAACTAGCAAATATTTATATCCAAATTTTCCAGTTTTAATTTCTGTGAAGTCTACATCCCAATACACACCTGGCCTATCTCCACGGAGGCAAGCTCCTTTTGTAAACAGTTGATTGGGGGCATTGGTGAGCTGACAGGCTTCACAATTTTTTTTAAATTTAATTTTATTTTATTTGTGAACATACTGTACAGAGGAGTTACAATTACATGGGCAGGATAATGCATACATTTCTTACCAAACATTGCAGCCTCCTCCTTTGTTTACCCTTCACATCCCTTCCCAGCCTCCCCCCTCCCCCACATCCCAATCCTATTCCTTCCCCCCCCCCACCAACGTTGTAAAGCTCGTTTTGGACATGACAACTTGTACTTCTCATTGTTGCAACAGGTCCACCTGTGTCCTTAAACAACTGGTTTTTCCCCATCTCCTCCACAAGTTATACTGACATCAAATATAGTGAAAGCAGGGGTTATACTGTGGGGGAGGGACATACAAAGCAACAAAGAGATAATCTTATAAATGCGTTAGAAACACATGCATGGAAGAAAAAAACATTAAAATACACATCTAAGGGTTCATTTCCCTGACATCACATTATCTGACCTTTTCCGCTTGACTCACACATATACTAGATATTACAAATAAGGGAAACCATGGGACCTATGTTTCTTGGGCCTGGCTTACTTCACTTAATATAATTTTTTCCAAGTTTTTCCATTTTCTAACAAATGGGGCAATGTCATTCTTTCTGATGGAGGCATAGAATTCCATTGTGTATATATACCACATTTTCTTGATCCAATCATCTACTGAGGGGCATCAGGGTAGGTTCCATATCTTAGCTATGGTAAATAATGCTGCAATAAACATAGTTGTCCTGGTAGCTTTAGTGTGGTCTTGTTTGTATACATTTTGGTAAATGCCCAAAAGTGGGATTGCTGGGTCATAGGGGAGTTCTATGTGAAGTCTTTTGAGGAACCTCCATACTGCTTTCCAAAGTGGTTGAACAAGTTTACATTCCCACCAACAATGAAGTAAAGTTCCTTTCTGTCCACATCCCCTCCAGCATCTGTTGTTGTTAGAGTTCTTGATTTTTGCCATTCTAACTGGAGTGAGGTGATATCTCCATGTTGTTTTGATTTGTATTTCTTTCATGGCTAGGGATGTTGAACATTTCTTCATGTGTCTATTGGCCATCCTTCTTTCTTCTTCAGAGAAGTTTCTCTTTAAATCTTTCACCCTCTTATTTATTGGGCAGTTGTTTCTTTGAGGATTTGTTGTTGGGGGGTTTAATTTTTTGTGTTCCAAGTATATTTTAGATATGAGACCCTTGTCAGTTGTATGGCTAGTAAAGATCTTCTCCCAATCCGTGGGTTTTCTATTGATCTTGCTAGCTATGAGGCTTCACAATTTTTAACAATGTCCTCGATGAGTTGATTTTTACTTTGGAGTGTTGGAGCATTCCCTGCAGTCTTCGGGTTCCCATGTGAGGGACGCAATGGATTCTCTTTAGAATCCCCTTCCCCAATCTTTTTAGCAAGATAACTTTCCCCTCACCAGTTTTCCTTCTCTGTCCAGAGGTTTATAGGCCATGGGAATTTTCTTTATCCACTGCAAGTCTTCTTGGGGGTACTGAGGCTCAGGAGGCAAAGCTCGTGGCCCTGGGTCTACTAGAGTCAGCTCTGGGCTGGAGGGCCAACTCCTTAGCTGCCTGATCGGCCAAGTTATTTCCTTTGGTTATAGAATCAGTTCCCTTTTGATAGCCAGGGCAGTGCATAATGGCAATATTTGCTGGTTCCCATCTGGCCGAGGCTTAAAATTTCTTGTTTGTTTTTAATAGATTTTCCCTCAGCTGTCAGCAGCCCCCTCTCTTGGGAAATGGCTCCATGGCCATGCACGTTGGCAAAAGCATACCGACTGTCTGTGTAAATGTTTAGTCTCTTCAATTTTCCCATTTGTAGGGCTTTTGTTAGTGCCACTAGCTCTGCTCTTTGTGCAGACATTCCCTGGGGGACTGCTTCTTCCCACACTATCTCAGTGTCCGTGATGATTGCTGTGCCTTCGTATCTTTTTCCATCTCAAATGAAACTGCTGCCCTCTGTGAACCATGTATGCTCAGCATGTGATAGTGGCGATTCCAACAAGTCTGGCCTCTTTTCCTTTACCCAGTCTCTCTTTTCACGCTCAATTTCATGTTTTCTGTCCTTCCTTTCCTGTTTTTGCCACGGCTACTAGATCCCTAATAGACCTCTCACCGAGAGTCAGATTCTACAGCTGTTTTATTTAAACAGGCTGCAGCTTGGGCCTCGTCTTCCACTCCGACACAGCGGAGCCCAGGAGGAGAGCCCTGAGCTAAGGATTTTCAGGTCTTATAAAGGCACACAACCGTGCAGTTTAGCCCCATTTGTTGCTTTGCTACAAACAAGCAACAAGTGGTCACTGCCTCAAAACTTTAACCTTTCAATACCAACATCAAATACAGTGAAAGCAGGGATTATACCATAGGGGAGGGACATAAAAAGCAACAAAGAAATCATCTTATAAATATGTTCGAAACAACCGCAGGAGAGAAAAAAAAAAACATTTCTTCATGTATCTATTGACTATCCTTTCCTCTTCAGAGAAGTTTCTCTTTAAGTCGTTAGCCCACTTATTTATTGGGCAGTTGTTTCTTTGAAGATTTGGTTTTGGGGGATTTAATTTTTTAAGTTCTAGGTATATTTTAGATATGAGTCCCTTGTCTGTATAACCCATGCTTTCACTGTATTTGATGTTGGTATAATTTGTGGAGGGGAAGGGAAAAAACAAATCGTTTAACTAAGGATACATGTAGACTCATTGCAATAATGAGATGTACAATTCGTTATGTCAAAAAACGAACTTTACAACTTTGGTGAGGGGTGGGGGGAGTGTCGGGTGGGGAGAGGGGGGAGTATGGAAAGGGATGTGAAGTGGAAACAAAGAGGAGGCTACAATGCTTGATAAGAAATGTACTCGTTATCTTGCCCATGTTGTAATTCCTCTGTACGGTATTCTCATAATAAAAAAGAAAAGAAGAAACATTTGAATCCTTATCTTGGGGTTCCAATCCAGATGCCCCTCAATAGATGAATCGATCAAGAAAATGTGGTATGTATACACAATGGAAGTCTATGCCTCCATCAGAAACAATGACATTGCCCCATTAGTTAGGAAATAGAAATGCTTGCCAAAACTCATATTAAGTGAAGTAAGCCAGGCCCAAAGAAACATAGATCCTATGGTTTCCTTTATTTGCAACAACTAGTATATGTCTGAGACAAACAGAAACTGTCAGATAAGTTGATGTTAGGCAAAATGAAACATTTTAAATTTAGTCTGAAGATTGAGTGAATGCTTAGCATAGAGAAATGTCAAGCATTTGGGAATACACTTTTTGACATACACCAGAAACATTAATCCTCCAGAATGTGGGAATTAGATGCTTGCCCCGTGGAATTGGAAGTTTTAATGTACTAAACTATCCAAAGCTGTACAGAAACCTATGAGAGGCCCTTTGCTCAGTATATTCTCGAACCATCAGAGACTGTTTCAGCTCGCTTTCCTCAGCTTTCTTCAGAGCCTAGAAACCCTTTGAGCCAAAATGCAACTATTTTATGGGAACTCTTGCTGGAAATTTTACTGTATTCTTTTCCTTTTCTAAGCTTGTGTTTAGATCAGTGATCAAATGCTAATGCAAGCCTTTTATTGGAAAGGGCTGGTGAAATGCAAGCTGCTGTTCTAGTGTGGAAAAGCAAGGTGGGTTCAATTGCAGTTTTGACCTCTTACAACTGATTTGGGGGGAAAATGTCTGTCACTATTAGCTTTGGTCTTTGGAGATTTAGAGGGAGAATGTAGTATTTGCAGGATATTGGTAAATATCCTAGTAAGTAGCCAATTCTATTTAACACTTCAATTTACATACAGAAATGATGGAAATGACTTTACTATAAAGCAAGTTTAATTGATATAGTTAAAAATGAGATAGCAGAAATAAAGTAGAATAATCAATGAAGTAATTCTGTAGTTGAATGGAGATACTATAATGGTAAAACTCAAATGCTTATGGGTTGCAAATAGAAAATCTAAAGCAAATATTTTAATTTTTCACTTTGCTAACTTTATTTATGTTGGTGCTAATTCTAGGAATTGAACTTAAGGCCTGGGCTCTGTCCCTTAGCTTTTTCTTTTGCTTATGGTTAGTGCTCTACCACTTGAAGCCACAGCTTCACTTCTGGCTTTCTTAGAGATCATATAACTTTTGTGCCTCGGTTGGCTTTGAACTCTGATCCTCAAATTCCATTCTTACAAGTAGCTAGGACTACAGGAATAAGCCACCAGTACTCACCTTCAACTTGTTTTTTTGTTGTTTTGTTTTGTTTTGTTTTGTTGTTGTGGAGCTTGAGCTCTGGGTCTGGATTTTGTCCCTCAGATCTTCTGTTCAAGCCTAGCACTCTACCGCTTTGAACCACAGTGCTAATTTCAGTTTTTCTGGTGCTCAATTGGAGATAAGAGCCTCATGGATTTTCTGCCAGGCTGGCTTTGAACCACGATCCTCAGCTCTTGACCTTCTGAGTAGCTTGGGTTTCAGGTGTGACCCACCAGTGCCTGGCTCAACTTATTAACAACTTAGTGACATTTTCCCCCTGATTTCAACTACCCCTTCTATTTTGGTTGATCTGATTTGTTTCTACAGTAGAAGTATAATCCTCTATGAAAATATCATAAAGTGATGTAAGTTAGATTTAAATAGTTATTGATATTATAGGATATTAGAGCCATAGAGTGAACTTAAATCCCTTGTGCAATATTTGACACTCAAAAACATTTTATATTCAAGGTAATTACATAATTTTATGTTCGTGATGTACAAACAGGATTTTTATTTTAAGACTTGATAGTACTTACTTATTTGTGTTAGAGTATAAAGTTTAGTTAGGAAATAATAATGAGAAAACTGAAAAAAATCCCTGTATTTTTAAATTTTGTAATTTTTGCCAGTCCTGGGGCTTGAACTCAGGATCTGGGCACTGTCTCTGAACTGCTTTTGCTCAAGAGTAGTGTTCTACCACTGAGCCACAGTGCCACTTCTGCCTTGTTCTGTTTATGTGGTACAGGGCATCTTGCATGGTAGGCAACCACTAAGCCACATTCCCAGCTCTATGCCTGTATTTTTATTGTGGATACATGAGAGGAATTTAATGAGATGTACATCCATTATTTGAATAAATTTTAATATTTTTCTATATGTACTATCAGCGTGGTGTAATTACTCCTAAGGAAAATCAAAGAAGTATAGCAAAAGCTATAAATAATATTTGAGGACCCTTCTAAATCTAAGGGGAAAAAGACAATTTTGGAAGACAGTTTAAGAAATGACAAAGTTCAAAATTTATTTACTAACTTATTAGATGGCTTAAAATACAGGATTTGATTGCATATTCTAAAGCAGCAGAAGAGAAAAGACAAAAGAGGGTTAGCACTTTGTCCTTGTTTCACCTGGATGCTGGATTCTCAAATGGACAAAAAAAGATACCTTCTTGAGTGAGTTGAAAACTGAGTTGAGGCCCACACTAGAGACATATGGCAAATATATAAATCCCATTCAAGGGAAGGAAAATCTTTTTAAAATACAATGTTAAGTACAATCTAATATTGTACTTTAAACTACAATCAAAGGTACTGCTATGTTCTACTTTCCTGGATGAGGTTTAGAACTATGGTTTCATAAAGCTGCTTTTGAAATGTGAAATGTAGTTAGTTTATTAAATTGTGTTAATAGAGGTCATCTATAATTAACCAGGTGTGGTGCATGCCTATGATTTTAACCCTCAGGAGTCTTGATACAGAATGATTGTGAGTTCCAGGCTAATCTCAACATATGTAATGACCTTATTTCAAAACACAGCAACAACAAAAAGAAAGAAAAAGATACCTATAATTATATGGTTTATTGTATACTCTAAAACGTAAGTGAAGTCATAATAGTAATAAGGTTTTATTAAAATGAATAAATTCTAGAAAATAACATCAGCAACTTTTTCCCCTGAAATTCCCATTTATCCAGTGGTATTCCAACTGGTTTTTGGAAAAATGAAATCTTAAGGAACCTATAGAATTGTACCTAGTGTTTCATGAATGTTGTGTTTTAGCCCTCTGCTTTGGTTTTCTGCTGGCAGGCCAGAAGTGGACTCCTAGAAAAGGGGAGCAACAAGGCTGGAATGACAGCTGGAGAAAAGAGGTGATACTTAATAGAGCTGAGCAGAGATCCTACAGGGAATATGGACCATTTGAGGCCAAGAGGCAGGCCGACTTTACAGCTGAGAAGTTTTCAGCTGAAATGTATGTACAGTCCTCAACTGGGATGGTTGGGGAACCAGAGGACTTTTCAGAACAGCCATAACTCTTTGTGAACGTTCCATATTACAGATCTTAGGAACATTTTGATAGTTTAGGCAACAAGTCATTATTATTTTAGATGACACCTGAAAGATCTTCATGTATTTCAGAGATGACCTTATATCAAGATTCAGGGCCAGTTGTATAATTAAATCTAAATGTGGAGCTGGGTTCTGTTGGCTCATGCCTGTAATTCTAGTTACTCAGGAGGCTGAGATATGAGGATCGTGGTTCAAAGGCAACCCCAAGCACGAAAATCCTTGAGACTCTTATCTCTAATTAACCACCAGAAAACAGGAAGTGGTGCTATGGTTTAAATGGTAGAGTGCTAGCCTTGAGATGAAGAGCTGAGAGATATCACCCAGGCCCAGAGTTCAAACCCCATGAACAACAAAAATAAATAATAAATTAACCATGGGCTTGGAAGGTACTTTATCAGTAGAGCATTGGGAGAGCTCTTTAGAATATACAAGGCCCTAGTATCAATGTCTAATTCCACTGCAAAGGAAAAAAAAATATTTTCCATAAGTATGAGAAGCACACAGTGCAGTGTTTCACACGAGTTAACATAGCTGTTTTGCGAGACACCACCTTAACTTATAAAAAGCTGAGTGTCCTGGTACATTCCTGTCACCTATGTGGGAAGCATAAATATGGGGTACAGGCTGGCCTAATCAAAAGCAAGTATACAAAAGTAACAAAATAGCTGGACTCTAGTGGCTCACATCTGTAGTACTAGCTACTCAGAAGGCTAAGATCTGAGGATCACAGTTTGAAGTCAGCCCAGGCAGTAAAATCCATAATATTTTCTCTCCAATTAGCCAGATTAGAACTGAGGCCTAATACAGCAGCAGCTGTAAACAACAACAAAAAAGGTAAGTAAAAGCTCAAGGTCCTGAGTGTAAGGACCAATACTGACACCAGAAAAAAATAAACAAATAAATAATCAAAAGGAACTGGAGGCATGGTTCAAGTAGAGTGCCTTTGTAGCAAGCATACAGTCCTTAAATCAAGCCCCAGCACAGCAAAACAAAACAAAACCAAAACAGATGAGTATATTGGATTCTTTAAAATTTTACTTTGAAGTTTTACACTAAGGAGCTAATTTTAGAGTAGGGATATAATTAGGGTTTTGATTTAGCATTATGAATTCAGTCTCTTAAATAGATTGAAACAGATTCTTAATTCTATGATCAGCTAAGTAGGCTATCATGAGACATGTGAAGAAAAGTCTAATATGATACATGATACCAAACTCTGGAAAGTTCTCTGGTGTGAAGTAATGCATAGGACTGGTGCATTCTACCATGTCTCCTGAGTCAGAGCAAAGCCTTCTACAAACGTAGTTATTATTTTGCTTATGCCTCCTGTTAGTAAGATAGTTCTGTATTCAGGGAGTCAATTTTCTCAAAGTGATTTGACTTCCTGCCATCCAAATTCATTTAGGACCCAGTCCGAAACAAAGTCTTAGTCAAAGAACATGGCTTCATAAGGCTGGAGAAAGGAACCATTTTCCACCAAGCGCTATTTGGATATTTATAACCTGTCATGTACCAAATGATTTTTCAGGCCTTATAGGGCCCATGGGTCAAGTGTACCTCATCCCTGCTAGAGTCAATTAGAAATAAGTAAATAAAGGACCTGTAGCAGAGAGCAGCACATCTGAAGTAGTGTGCATATGGTGACTAACTAGAAGGGACACATAAAACAGCAATGCACAACCTGGTGGATCTGCCACAAGGTTAGAGAAAGTTCTGGAAAAGCTCACTTTATTTTTTATTTTTGGTGATTATTTCAAATTTTCTCTGTAATGGCCACTTTTATATGTAAAGCTTCTTGGAGCAGAACTAAATTTTTGAAAGGTTTATGTATTTTTTCTCTACTCAGACTTTTATTCTATGGAAAAAATGAAATTTTTGTTCAAATGCAGAAACCGTCGTTGCCATCATTTTTAAAAAGTATGGAACTTTAAAAAGTATAATTGAACATGTCAGTTTTTCTTTTTTTAATAAGTATGGTAGGCTTAAAAAGATAGATTTTTGTGACATGAAAATCTGTCTGTGAAGTGAAATAACATATGTAATGGTAGGGGCACAGGGATGTGAGACAATGAAGTGACTTTTCTTAATTTCTTTTAAAATAATTTGATTTATAAAAACATTGCAAGAATTACATAAAATATTCTCTTATACCCTTCATTTGGATTCCCTGAATATCAACTTCTTAACATATTTCCTTTACCATTCTCTCCTTTTCTACATAGTTTTCTCTTTGTCATTTAGAAATAAGATGTGTGAGTGTTCCTTTATCCCTAAATACTTTATGTATTTGCCAAAAACCATGAGAGAATTATTAAAGTAATTAATATTGATATAGCACTATTATCTGATTCTTTAAATTATTTAATTTGCATTCAAATTTCACGAAGTGTTCTATCTTCTTTAATCTGGAATAAAGTGTAGACCAGTTATTTTTGTAGCATACGTATTTCTCACATGACCCATTGAGAGGACACAACTTCTGATACTCCTACCAAATGTAAATGGCAGTGTTCTCTGGTTTTCTGGTGGTTAATTGGAGATAAGGGTCTCACGAACTTTCCTGCACAGGTTGTCTTTGAACCACAATTCTCAGATCTCAGCCTCCTGAGTAGCTGGATTACACGTGTGAGCCACTGACACCCAGCTCAGGTTTCATGATCCATATGTTAATCTTCTGCATTTTGTGTTGGAGTTTGTCAAGAATTAAACTTCTTGAGTACAAGATTATTTAATTTTCATCAAGTTTTAAAATACAGAAGACCTGGTGTGCTGCTTCACACCTGTTGTTCTAGTAATTATGAGGCTGAAGCAGGATAATTGCAAGTTTGTATCCTGGGTTAGATTAGGAAGACTACGTTTCAAAAAATGCAAAAAACTCAAAAACAACAACAAACTCAAAAAAACTCAAAACAACAACAACAACAACAACAACAAAGGAAATGGGAAAAGTATATGGAATATATACTGTTTTCAAGGATTACAATATACACAGGGATGATTTTAGGCTTGGTTTCTATCATTAATATATTTGAGAAGACTTTGGTGTTTTGTTGTTATCTGATCTAGATTTCTATAAATGTAGGACTGATTTTCACTGATGTTGTTTCCCATGTATGTGTTTGCTGTTCAAGTATTGTGTAGACTTTTTTTTAAAGATTTGTGTTACAAACAACCGAGAATAGCCAAAGCAATTATAGGCAAAAGAAACAATGAAGGACAAATCACGATACCAGATTTCAAGCTCTTCTACAGAGCCATAATAACAAAGACAGCTTAGTATTGGCACAAAAACAGACCCAAAGAGCAATGGAACAGACTAGAAGATCCAGAAGTAAAATCACATACCTATATTCATCTGACACTTGACAAAGGAGCCAAAGACATACAGTGGAAGAACTATTGGTGCAGGGAAAACAAGGTGGCCACATGCACAAAACTAAAAGAGGACCCCAACCTGTCTCCATGCACTAGCATCAACTCAAAATGAATTGAAGACCTTCCCATCAAACCTGAACCTGTGAAACTACTGCAGGACAGAGTAGGAGAGACAATTGAACTTACAGGCACAGGCAGGAACTTCCTGAACAAAGTCCCCGGGTCACAACAAATTGGAGACTCGAAGAATGGGACTATCTTAAAACAAAATTTCAGCATTGATGAAGAAATAGAAACCAAACTAGAAAGATAACCAACTAATTGGGAAAAAATATTCACCAGCAATAGATCAGAGAAAGGCCTAATATCCATTATATACAGGGAACTCAAGAAACTAAATCCTCCCAAATATAACCAAATATTAAATGGGAAAGCATCTAAAGAGAAACTTCTCAGAAGAAGAGATACAAATGGCAAAGAAACACATGAAATGTTCATCATCCCTGGCCATAAAGGAAATGCAAATCAAAACACTGAGATACCACCTTACACCAGTCAGAATGGAACACATCCTAATGTCAGCCAATGACAAATGCTGGAGGGTATATGGAGAAAGAGGAACCCTTGCATTGCTAGTGGGAATGTACACTAACACAACCACTTTGGAAAGCAGTCTGAAGGGTCCTCAGAAAGCTAAATATAGACCTCCCATATGACCCAGCCATACCACTCCTAAGCATCTACCCTGAGCAACAGGAACCAGGATACAAGGACACATGCACCTCCATGTTTATTGCAGCACTGTTCACAATAGCTAAGATATGGAAACAACCCAGCTGCCTCATTACAGATGAATGTATCAAAAATTTGTAGTACATACATACAGTGAAATATGCAGGCATTAGAAAGGATAAAATAATGGTATTCACCAGAAATTGATAGAATTAGAATAAATCATTTCAAGCAAGGTAAGCCAAGATCAGAGAGACAAATGGCACATGGCTTCCTGATATGTGAGTGTTAAATCCAAAATGCAAAGAGATATGACAAAATAAACAGGATTCAAGAAACAAAGGACCTCTACTTAATTTGTCATATCATTCCTAACTGACTCCATGTTCTCGACCTTATATATGGTTGGTAGATAGATAGATAGATAGATAGATAGATAGATAGATAGATAGATAGATAGATAGATAGATAGATAGATAGATAGATAGATACCATATATATGTACCATATATATGTACCATATATATTTACCATATATATGTGCACATCTGAGGGGAGCTAGGAGCAGGACACAGAATCAGAGGGAAATAGGAGACTATATAACAGAGGGGCACATCAGCTACATTGGACATTGAATGAAAATGAACTAAGGAATTCAAGGGCAGCAATGGAAGGGAGATGATTAGAGGGAAAGAGGGAGCAGCTTACACTAAACAAAAGGAAAGAAAGGTACATATCAACCGATTTGGAAGAAATAGTTGTATTGTCAAAACTTATAGAATTCACAAACTTTATAGACCATGATAATGACAATTTGCCTTGTAAAGGTTAAAATGTGTATATGACTTTAAGTATTACTATCCCACAATACTGTGAAATTTGTGAATTTTATGTAATCACTGAATCTCAATAAAAATTATTTTAAAAATTATTAGCCTTTGGACTATATTCTAACAATTCATAATGTGCTATGATTTTTTTTCTGTATTTCTATGTCTAGTCTAATTTACGTAAGGAATTTTGATAGTTTAAAATAATTTCTCTTTTCTCAAAATTACATTAAATGCTAATAAAGAAAATTGGAAAAGAATAGAATTTTAAATCAGAAAAAAATGTTCTGTTTTAAAATTGGTTTGGGTTTTGTTAGAAGGTAGAATAGTCAATGTAGAGAATTTATTTAGCATAATGTTTTATATGAAAAAGGTAAGATTAATCATCAATATTTCTGCATTTGTTTTCAAAAAAAGAAAATTGTAAATTCGATATTTTTTTTTTATTGTGGTAAGAATGGCTTTTCTTAGCCATGAGAGAATGGTAGGATAATTTACTGGTGCAAGTATTGAAGCTATTAATAATCCGGATTACTTGATTTCAGGATCCGTTTTTGTTTTCGTCAGTCATGGGGCTTGAACTCAGGGTTTGGGCACTTTCTGCGAACTTCTTTGCTCAAGGCTAGTGCTCTACCATTTTAAGCCACAGCTCTACTTTCAGTTTTCTGGTGGTTCTTTGGAGATAAAATGTCTCTTAGACTTTCCTGCCTGGGCTGACTTTGAACTTTGATCCTCAGATCTCGGTCTCCTGAATAGCTAGGATTATAGGCGTGAGCCAAAGGCGCCCAGCCAGGATCTCTTTTAAATAAGTAATTTGTTGTTAGGGAAAATGTTTTGGAAAGCCTATACAAATTTAAAAAAGTTAATAAACAACGTGTTAAAATGATTAAGAAGATGTATTCATTTAGAACTACATCTTGGAGTCTAGTAGAAAAAAAGTAGGTCCTCAGAAAGCACGAGGATGGGCAGAAGGGAAAGCGGGCAGGTGATTACACCACCAGATCCTGGTAGTGTACCACACCATACAGGAGCCTGGATGAGGCAGAACACGGGCAGAGGCTTGGGCTCTCTTATCATATTGCATTGTCATCTTTGACTAGACCAGTGGACAGGTTTGATTGAGACAGGCCGCTGAAAGGATGTGGAAGCCCAAAAGGGGGCATGAGAAGCAGAGGGAGAGGCGGTCCCAGGAATAGAGGTTTTGATGCATTTGACCACACAGGGAAACAAGATTTTGAAACATACAGTGGGAATGATAAAACGTAAGTCATTTTATATGTGCTATTTTCTACATAAATTTCAATAATATATGAATCTGTTCATTATGTATGAATATTTAGCCAAATTCATATCAGTATGCTATTATGCTATTACTTTTAGAAAGGCTATCTTGGGACAACTTTTATGATCGCTTTTTCTGATGTAGAAATTGACTAGAGCGTCAGTAGTAGCTTAAAGGAATACTATTCATTTCTCTAGAGCTATTAGAACTGAAGACTGCATAGGTAGATATGGAGCTTGTACCTGGGGATTAGGTAAAGAGACCAGGTAAGGGGTGAATGTGTGTCCTCTGAGAGCCTACGATGTAGTGTAAATCTATGTACCTTTATTTGCTTTTATTGAGAATTGTGATCACTGAATTATGCTTTATAATTATGTATCCTTAAGCAGAGACTGATTTGGGGCTTTGATTTACTGACATAATATTTTTGGTGTAAGTACTTAGGTGATAACTTTATATTTTTGGTTGTGGGGCTTGAACTCTGGGCCTTGGTGCTATCCCTCAGCTCTTCAGCTCAAGGCTAGCCACAGTGCCACTTCCAGTTTTCAGTGATTTACTAGAGATAAGAGTCTTACAGACTTCCTTGCCTGGGCTGCCTTTGAACCATAATCCTCAGATCTCAGCCTCCTGAGAAGCTAGAATTACAGGCCTGAGTCACCGGTGCCCAGCTTCTAGGTGATAACTTTTTAAAACAACTTTGCTCTGTTGCATTTAGATTTGAAACTGCTTTTAAGGATCTTTTCGTATTTTATATTAGCTAATGGTTTGTGACAGATGTCTACATACTTGTTGATGCCCAAACAAGTATATGGCCTGGCATATTTATGTATGTCTTAATAAGCTTTCTAAATTCCCACATATTATATACTTTTTGGAGACCTTTCAGAGTCCTTTTAGCTTCTTGGTATTGCTTCTTACTTTATAGTCATTTGTAGATGTGGGTTGCAGCTCCAAGAGAAGTTTCTCCTGTATCTTCCTCCTGTTAGACATTTCTTTATGGTTTAATGATACTTTCGATCTTTGCCAGTTCTGCTAGAGTAGGTATGTATTTGGTTTTACAGGGGTGTTGACCTTCATGGTGTCTGCTGACCAAGTGGTAGGATTTACTGTAGGGTAAGGGATGATGTAGAGCAAGGAACTGTGCAAGACCAGCTTTCCATAAATTAGAAACTTGATGCATCTGTACTTCTATTCTTCTTCTTTTAAAGAGTCTAAGCTTTTTATGCAATCTTGTTTTTATTTGTTGTTAGTATTATTCTGGATACAGACAGTTCCAGGGTGACCTGGAGTTCTCTGTGTCCCAGCCTGGTCTCTAAATTGTTAGCTTGCTACTGCCACCTCCTAAATGCTAGCATTACAGACATGTGCCACAATGCCAGGCAGAACTATACTTCTTGGAGTATCTGTTCTAAAAGACAAATGTATAAAATAATAATGCCAAATGTAACATTAGTTTTACTACCATCTCTTCTATAGGACCTGAAGAGAAACTTTTTGAGTGGTTGCTCAATCTGGAATTCCATATTCTCAATGATCTTTTTCTTACTTCAATTGTATGTATGTATCTAGATATACATATATACGTATATACACATAATATCTATATGTATGTATGGAGAGGTGGCTGTGCCACTTGTGGGGCTTCCAGGAGTGGTGTTGGAAAGACGTGTCTCATGGCATTCATTTTGGGTTTCTTTGTGACAGGAATTTAGGTGGTGATAGTTAATAAATCAGTCTTAGAGTAAGACATTTTAATGTGTGAAGGATCTGGGGCTTGAACATAGGGCCTGGGTGTTCACCCTGAGCTTTTATGCTGAAAGCTAGCACTCTACCACTTGAGCCTTGTCTTCACTTCTGGATTTTTGGAGATAAGAGTCTCACTGATTTTCCTGCCCAGCCTGGCTTTGGACCACAATCCTCAGATCTCCGCCTCCTAAGTAGCTAAGATTACCAGTATAAGCCACCACCATCAGGTAAGACTCACTTTTTGTGGTTTTGGTTTTGATTGTTGTTTAATTGTTTCTGTAGTTTTCAGAGCTGAGGTCTGAACTTAAATCCTTGCACTTGCCAGATGAGTTCTCTTACACTGAGCAAGTCCCCAGGCCCTCCTGTTGTTTTTAATCAGCTAATGTGCAGTCAGTGCTTTCATGTGAACTTTGGATCCATGCGGAAGTGAAAGCCAAGAGATGTGCAGTTCATCCCTTGTTCATGCTGAAAACACTGGCAGAAGGACAGACCCACATGACTGAGTAATGACAATTTGGAGTTTCCTAGGGCTGCCAGCTATTCAACAAATAAAGGATTGATATCCATCCTATATAAAGGACTGAAATTAGACAGCAAAAAAACCCAGAAATAATCTAATTACATAGTTTTCAGAAGAAGAAAAAGATGGCTAATAAAGTCATGAGGAAATGTTCAACAGCCTTAGCTATAATAGAGAACATGTAAATTAAAACTGCAATAAGATTAAATCTACTTCAGTTGGAATGACAGCCACCAAGAAAATGTGGAAAGATGAATTAGAAAAGGAATCTTTATACTCTTTTGGTGGGAATGCAAACTAGTGCAACCACTATGGATATCAGTCTAGAAAGAGACCCTTCCAAAGACTCCATTATACCATTATGAGGCGTATGTCAGTAGAATATATCAATATACCTGAAAGATGCCAGCATAACTCATGTTTATTACAGCACTGTGCACAATAGCCAAATGATGGAATCAGACACCTGGAATCTTCTTGAACTGATAAAGAAGTAATATAGATGTACCATGGAATGTTACACAGCCATGAAGGAAAATGAAATCATGTCGCTCTCAGAAAAGTGGATATAATAGAGGACATCATAATGAACCAAGCTAAAAAATAAAAATAAAAAAAACACAAGGTACGTGATTTTTTCCGATATAGAAGCTAGGCCTAAAGAGCATATATATTCATAGACATGATTGTACCTTTGTGTATATGGGCAGATTTACAAATTGAGTCTACAGGACTGTTTAAGAGGGGAAGGGAAAGGGAAAAAGAGAGTGAATAATTTTGAGATACATTATAACTATATATGAAAATAACATGAAAAATGTTGATCAATGGAAAGTTGGGGGGAGAGAGAGAGGTTGAGGCAGAGAACTAGCAAGAAGGTTGGCTAACTAAGGGGAAAGAGAATGAATATGGTTAAGTAGATTTTTGTCAAAGTAAAACTGAAACTTTTTGAAATTGTTTTAAGAAGAGGGAGAAGGATAACATTGTGTGGAAATGTCACAACAAAATCTCCCCTTGTATAACTAATATATAATAATTTTTTTAAAGGAAGGGACCTGTTGCTCACATCTATACTCCTAGCTACTCAGGAGGTTGAGATCTGAGAATTAAAAGTTTGAAACCAGTTCAGGCAAATGAAACTGAGATAGATATTCGAATCTCTAGTTAAACAAGAAAAAAAAATAAAAAGCTGGACGTGAAAGTGTACCTCTAGTGATAGAGTGCCAGCCTTGAGAGAAAAAGCTGAGCGAGGGGAGAGAGAGAGAGAGAGAGAGAGAGAGAGAGAGAGAGAGAGAGAGAGAGAGAGAGAGAGAGAGAGAGAGAGAGAGAGAGAGAGACCCTGAATTCAAGACTCGGAACCCGTACAACAAAAGAAAAACAAAACTAAAGTAGAATTTAATCAAAGTTCATGGCAAAAAGAAACTGTGAGGTTAAAAAATTGTTATTAAATTTTTTGTCAGTCATGGGGCCTGTAACCTTAGCCTAGGCACTGTCCCTCAACTCTTCAGCTCATGGGTTGTACTCTACCACTTTAGCCACAACAACACTTCCAACTTTTTCTGCTTATGTGGTGCTGAGGAATTGAACCCAGGGCCTCATGCATGCAAGGCAAGCACTCTAACACTGATCCACCTTCCCAGCAACTGTTATTAATTATTAAAGAGTTGTATAGAAGGGTTACCATTTCATAAGCATGTAATGAATTTTTTCTTTGGGGGCAATTTCACCCCTTCCTTTGTTATCTCCGTTTCCCTCTCCCATCTCTACCTACAAATTGTATAGTACCACAGTTCATTTTCCTGTTAGTGTCTACTGAGTACCACTGCTGCATTTTTTCACCATTGGTTCTTCCATTGCTTTGCCTCCTATTACCCACCAAAGACAGTTAAAGGAAAAACAGGCAAAAAACAAGAAACAAAGACCAAAAAGAAAAAAGTAAAAACACCATCTTCATCAACAAGAGGAAAAAAAATATTAAAAAGTTGTTGCAATTTCCTGAAATTCCTGTTGATAAATATTATTTTATATGTTCACTGGCACAGAGGCATTCATTGCACCTTTGGGTCCCTTCCTTAAGAATACCTCTTTTAATTGTGAGTGTTTTTAAAAATTGAATGTTGTTTCTACATACTTAGAACAAAAAATATTTAAGTTGAGATGTATTTTATTAATGCAATATAATTTATATGTACTTTTAAACCTTAAAAAGCCATCATTGAAAAAATTTTTTCTGAACCAGGTTGTAAAAAATGCTGCATTCCATATGTGACTGTAAATTTTTTACAGCAGTGTTGGGAATTGAACTTGGCTTGTTATACCAAACACTCTGTCACTTAAGCCACAGCATTTTGTTGGTCTTCTACTGTAGTTCCAGGCCCAACATAGTCTTATTTTTGGGAAGTATTTTTAATACTTGTAGTTTAAGAATATTTATGGTTGAGGCTGGGAATGTGGCTTAGTGGTAGAGTGCTCACCTAGCTAGCATGAAGTCCTGTGTTGGATTCTTTAGTACCACATAAACAGAAAAGACCAGAAGTGGTGCTGTGTCTCAAGTGGCAGAGTGCTAGTAAAAGAAGCTCAGAAGCAGTGCTCAGGCCCTGAATTCAAGCTCCAGGACTGACCAAAAAAATAATATTTATGATGTCCTCTCTGTTTCCCTCTCTCTGTCTCTCTTTCTGTCTCTCATGTTGACCATGGTGCTTGAACTCAGGACCTGGATGCTTAAGACCAGTGCTTTACCTCTAGAGCCACCATTCTACTTCCTTTGTGGTGATTAACTGGAGTCTCACAAACCTTCCTGCCTGGACTAGCTTCAAATTGCAGTCCTCTGCTTCCTGAGTACTAGGATTACAGGTGTGAACACCTCAGTTTATGACTCCTTTAAGTAGCTGGAATTTTCTAAGATAAGAATTTTGATTTATTTATAGTCATTCTCCCTCCCCCTCTCTCTCTCTTGGTTGTAGGGCTTGAATTCAGGACGTAGGCTAGTGCATTAAAGCAAGTGCTTTACCACTTTGAGCCACAGCTCCATTTCCAGTTTTCTCGTGATTAACTGGAGATAAGACTCACACATACTTTCCTACCTGGATGGCTTTGAACTGTGATTCTCAATCTCAGCCTTATGAGTAGCTAGGAGTATAGGCATGAGCCACTGTTGCCTGGCATATAGCCCATTCTTATTTTATGGAATTTTCTAGTGATAAAATTAATTTTCATATTCTGGAAATTTATATGGATGAAAAATTCATTTTACTGTGGCAACTGTATGTGCACATAACTCCTTGAAAAGCAAACACTTAAGAAATAAGACACTAAATTTGAGCTCAGTGACCCCCACTTGTAATTTCTAGAAACTTGGGAGGATCATGGTTTGAGGTTATCTGGGGGAAAAGACTGAATATCAACAAGCCAGACATGGGGATATACATCTGTAATCTCAGCTATGCAGAAAGCATAAGTAGGAAAATTTTGCTTCAGTGCAATGCTCTGAAGTTTAAAACTTAATAAAGCATTTTTTTAGAAAAAGAAGAAATGGGCCATTAAAATTTGCTTTTGCAATCTTATGGTTGTAAAAGCATTACTGTAAACGCATTCATATGACTGCAGAGGCTTTTGCTGTTTTTCAATGGCGTGGAGTTAATGGCCTTGAAGGAAGAGGACTCAGTGGAGGAGACCCTGTGTGTCCTGGATGAAGAGTCTCCAACTAAGTAGGGTGTTTCACGTATTTTCCTCATTAGGTTGTAATCTTTTCATACATCTTCTTAATGTATTAATAAGGAGCAATCCAGCTCAAGCTATCTAATGAGTAATTTTTTTTAGCATAATCATCTTATTTGGGTTCTAAAACTTGCATTCCCATTTTTTTCTGTCTTAACAGTAGATAGCATTGTGTCTTGCATTATGACCATAGTCATTCTCAGTTTCCTTTTAAAAAATATTTTTGCTATCTTTAGGTAGTTGTACAAAGCAGTTGATGAATACAATGCGTCTTGATCAATGTTACCTTTTCAGCATTCTCCCCCAATTCTCCAAGCCACCCCTTCCTTTACTTATCTTAATTCTAGGTTATGTATGGAAAGTTTTGCAATTTACCAAAGCTGTTTTTGTGTACTCTGCATCTTGATTTGTGTCACATCTTCACACACACCCTTTTGACACACCCTTTCCTTTATTATGTCTCAATTCTGTGGCTTGGATTCTTGCCTGCATTCTCCAACCTTCCCCCTTCATCAACCCCTTCCTTCTCCTCCCCTCCCCCTTCCCTTCTTACTAGCACCCATTTCCTGGTTCTTATTTTGCTGGGCTTTGACTTAAAATCTACACAATTGCTAATGAGTGATTTTTTTAGGTACTGGGATTTGAACTGGAGCCTTGAGCTCTTGCTCAGCTTGCTGACAGCTAGTGCTGTACCTCCTGGTTTCTGGTGGTTATTTTGGAGATGGAGTCTAGTAGACTTTTTGCCTGGGCCAGCTTCAAACCGCAATCCTCTGTATCTGTCTTCTGAAGAGCTAACATGAAGCATGACCCACTTGTGTCTACTTCTAATGGGTTTTAATGAAATTAATGGGTTAAATTCAAATATTCTGTTGTTTACCCACCTCTTTCCATCAGTAGCTGTTCAACTCATTTTTTTCTGTTCCTGTTATCACCAAGTCCCTCTTTTCTCTCTTTACTTCTTGTTGCTTAGGTGCCTGGTCCGTATCTAGCAGGTTTATACCTTAAGTCCACTTTTCCTTTGGAGTTCGTATGATATCTCGCTTAGCCAAACCCCAGCAGGATGACTTCTCACAGTTGCCCTACGTGCCTGTACCCACAGGCAGGCACTGTAATCATTTGAAATCTCTGCAAGGCTTGACCCCCAGTATTCTAAAATGAGTCCTCAGTTCCACATAGCAATCTGTTTCAGGGTTTCACTTTTACCACCTTACAGCTTAGTCCTTCTTATCTACTCAGAACTCTGACACTACCCTTTCCCTTTCGCCCCACACCTCCTCTTTCATTCTCCCTGTGCAGCTTTGTGTCATAAACAAGGTGGGAGTCATCAGATGGGAACTTCACAGTTTTTTCCCTGTCAAAGGTACAAACCTGTCTATAGCCACTCATCTCCTAAGTTCCTGCCTTCCTGGTAAAAGCCCATCTTCTCACAGCTCTTAGAGCTTTTGGTCTTCTCTCTCTACTTCATAGAAGCTTCATATGTCAGGTTTTTCCCTTCTGTATTCATCTCATTTCTCCCAGCTCTGGTCTTGGAATCAACAGTTTAAACACAGTCATTCTCATGCTGGTTCTGGGACTTGAACTCAGAGATTCGTGTTGTCACTTGGATTTTTGCTCATGACTGCTAGAGCCATGCCTCCAGTTTTGCTATTTTTGCTGGTTAATTGGAGATAAGAGTCTGAAGGATTTGTGTACCCAGGCTGGCTTCGAACTGTGGTTCTCAGATCTCAGCCTCCTGAGTAGCTAGGCTTACAGGTGTGAGCCACTGGTGCTTGGCACTCAGAAATCTGCTGACCCTTCTCTTGAGCCTCCATTCTCTCATGATTCCCTCTTTCTGAGTTGTGTGTACTCTTTCTTCATTTACATACCCCATCTTCATTCCTCACTTCACTCTTGCCCTCTTTGTGTTCTGGAAGCTGTCACCATGTCTCCTGATGTAATGGATGTTTCAACCTGAGTCTTCTTGGTCCTCAGAATCATTGGACTTTATTGATTTCTTAAACATGTCCTCTAACTGGCTTCTGATATCACAGTACTGGTTTTCCTTCTGTGTCTCAACATCTCCTTTAAAGGCTCATCCTTGCCTTGTAGGTCTTTTAAAATGCCATCTCTTTCAGCTTCTCTTCTTCTAGAGCCCGTTTGTGGGATCTTATGTATCCTGTGCCTTAAACTGTCAGGTGTATCTCCAGAATTATCTCTGAGTCCTTCCTTCAGTATAATTCTGGCCACCTCCCCTGATCCCATATATTCCTTGTACTCCACATCTCCAGGATTTAGCAAATTACTTTCATTACAAGCCTCTGAGCCTCCTCAGTTGTTTCCACAAAGTAGAAGCCTAGGAATAACCTATGGAACTCCCTTTGTGACTCCCTCTCCAAAATTCAATCCTTCCCTCTGTTCTGTGTGATTTGTACCATACCTCCAACAGCACAGTCATCTGGCTGTCACATGGCTCCCTGCATTTTCACCTTGTGTACCAAAGTGGCATTCAGACTGCTGTTCCCTCTACCTCACTGCATACCTCCCCCCAGTGATTTCCTGTTCTTTTTTAGTTTCTGACCTGACCTACACAGTC